>NC_143428.1:10738333-11067500 GCF_059467195.1 Physcomitrium patens
TCGCAAGAAGTTCTTTATCGTGGATCTCATAATTGATCTCGGCTGCTGAGAATTTTCTTGAATGAAAAGCTATCGGATGAAGTTTGTCATCTGTTCCCATTTGTGATAAAACTACACCCAAGGCAAAATCTGATGCATCTGTTTCCATAAAAAATGCCTTGAAAAAGTCAACACGATATAAGACTGGTGCAGAGACAAACGATGTCTTCAAGGCTTCAAATGCTGCTTCCGCTTCTTGATTCCATTGAAATTTATCTTTACTAGTCAAGCGTGTAAGTGGAGCTGCAACTCGTGAAAAATCTTTGATGAAGATCCGATAGTAATTGGCAAATCCCAAGAAACATTGGACATCTCTTACCGTCCTTGGAATCTTCCAATCCATGATTGTTTGGACTTTCTTAGAATCCATCATGAGACCATCATTTGAAATGATGTATCCTAAAAAGTCAACTTGAGTAGTGTGAAATACACACTTTTTCAACTTGGCGTACAATCCTGCATCTCTAAGTTTTTGTAATACTTGACGAACATGTATTTCATGTTCTTCGTCGTTCTTAGAATAGATCAGGATATCGTCTAGATAGCAGACGACAAAATTGTCTAAGAATTCACAAAATACATCATTCATGAGATGTTGAAAAGCAGCTGGTGCATTCGTGAGTCCAAAGGGCATGACATTATATTCGAAATATCCATACCTGGTTCGAAACGCAGTCTTCCATTCATCTCCTTCTTTGATCCGTACTAGATTATATGCTCCTCTTAGATCTATTTTTGTATTGATCTTAGCTTGATTCAACTGGTCAAGGAGTCCTGATATCAAAGGTAATGGATACATGTTCTTGATTGTGATCTTGTTGAGTCCTCGATAATCAACACACATTCGTAAAGATCCATCTTTTTTCTTTACGAATAGAATTGGAGCTCCTGCTGGAGATTTTGAATGGCGTATGAAATTCTTCGCTAAATTCTCGTCAATATATGTCTTGAGTTCAGCCATCTCATCTTGCGATAAACTGTAAATTGGTCCAAATGGTGGCTGAGTTCCTTCCTTGAGGTCGATTGAACAATCATATGGACGATGCTCAGGAAGAATATCTGCATTCTTTTTCTCAAAAACGTCTTGATATTCCTGATATTGACTTGGAATGCCACTTGAAGTCTTTACGTTTTCAGAAATAGGTGCAGTATAAGTAGCAAAAGTTGATCCTTCTTTTGCTGCGTGTATAAATGCTTTTGCACCTATCAGTGCGGGTTTTACTATACTAGACTTATAATTTTTTACTTGGTTAGTAGAACTATTAATAACGCTCTGGGAAAAGTCAAGTTTACGCGAATTCCAATCTATTCGAGGGTTATATTTTTCTAGCCAGGATAAACCTAAAATAACTGGATTGGACGGGGATTTAATTATGTTAAAAGCTATGTAGCTATCATGACCGTCTATTGTTACTTTTATAGGATGAGTTTCATGAGTGACATCTCCAGAAGACAAGGGACGACCATCTATGACTTCTACATGTACTGGTTTAGGTTTCTGTACAAAGGATATTTTACGACTTTTAACAAATTGTTCATCTAAAAAACATGCTGAGGCTCTCGAATCTAATAAAGCATAGGCTTTGTAATTCTTAGGTCATAAATATAAGTCTATTATAAAACAAGGAGAGGGTTCTGAGGAGAGGATAGGACCTTCATTAGGAATTGTACAAGGTTCCAGCTGCACGGTCCCTATTGTAGCTAGACGTATCCGTTTTCTGACATGTTGTCTTCTTTGACCGTCGTACCCCTCATTTTATAGTTGCGTCGTTTCTTTGGACAATGTTGAACAGTGTGCTTAGGTTCTCCGCAATATAAACATAATCCTTCTTGACGACGACGAATCTTTTCTTGCTCAGTTAGAGGTTTAAAACGTACCGCGTCAATTTGCATGTCTTCTACTTCCGAATGTACATTTGGCAAAGATGTTGATGTTGCCATTGAGTAATAACGTTGAGGTTCCCGTGAATGATTCTCAGATCGAAATTCAAAAAGTCGATTATCACATTTTACCGCAAAATCGATTGCTTGACTCAAAGTTTGAGGATCAGGTAAGTTAAGCATCAATTTCTTTACTTCGTATTGCAATCCATAAAGAAATTGACTGATGAGTGCAGCATCATCCCACTTGATGTCAATTGCAAGTTGTCGAAATTGTGAAGCATACACTGTTACTGAGCGATTTTCTTGTCGCAGAATTCGGATCTTATTTGTTGCAACACGAGTTGCATCGTGTTCACCATACATAGATCGAAACTCCGCCAAAAAAGCTTCCAAATTGTCCAATATTAGATTTCGTTGTTCAAGAAAAGACGAAAACCATGATAATGCAGAATCAGAAAGTAGAGTGCCAATAAACTTGACTTGTGATCCTGGAGTTGGATAGCTTTGCGGTTGAAGTTCAATTGCCAATTGTACTTGATTGATGAACCCTCGAAACTTAGATCTCGTACCATCAAATTTCTCGGGTAAGGCAATTCTTGGTTCTCTAGTGCTTACAGGGTGTTGTACAATTGGAGAAGGAACGTGATTTGTTGTAGATGTTGAAGCAGCTCCGATCATCTCTATATCCCCACTTTCTACTATTCTTGTTCTTTCATGTGTTGGTGAATTGAGTTGATGCATCGCAAGCATTAACTCCCTCATTTGCTCTTGCATTTGTGCCATTGCACTCTTCATTTCAACAAGCTCTGCCATAATGACACTAAGAAAAATTTGTTTGATACTGCTCAAGACAAAAGAAAAGAAAGACTTGATAACAAAGAAGATACTAAGAACAATATCAGTTTAGAAGTGGGTAATCCGCAAACTTCTAATACGCTTATGTCTTGTCAAGAGAAAGGGGTAATCCACTCTCACTCAAGAAAAACAAAGCTCTGATATTGTAAGTGTACTCTTGTCAATCTGTCAAGGATAAAGACTTGATGAGGGAAAATATACAAAAAGGCTATCTCGATATAATAAGTCAAAATATAAACAAGTATGTATATTAAAAGGAAACTGGAATGGCTATTGCCACAAGAAAAGAAACTAAAGACTCTTGAACCTGGACTAGAAACAAGAAAGGAGTTGACAAGAGTGAAGAAGCCTTCACTCTTGTCTCTATATATACTATCTAACTAGGGGCTACGTGGCGACGTTCTATAGGACCTCCAATATGTGTTGACTTTGTAGGACACATGCCTTGACTTACAAGGCAAGTTTTTCTACGTGTGGACTACATAATTAGCTTGATCTTCAAGCTAACAACATGTGTGGCACATGGCCAACTTGTTGACCACGTTTCTAATCCAAAAAGTCAATTAAAGACACCTATGAAGTCAAAGCAGCGTCTAGAAAGTTTCTAGGAAGCTTCTATATTAAATATTATAGAATTAACTTACTTTTATCTACTTTTACTTACTTCTACCTATTTCTATATGTAATTATTAGCTTACATGATTATGGCCGTGACAGGTTTTCATCTTGATTTTGATGGATGTTGTCGATGAAAAGCCTCCACTACCTTTGTTGCATTTATAAAATTATTTACTGGCTTCCATGTGCATTCACTAATATCATATCCATGCCAATAGATAAGATATTCCAATTTATTTTGGCATCGCCTTGAATCTAGGACTTCTTCCACTTTGAACTCTTTATTATTGTCCACTTCTATAGAAGGAGGTGGAACTTGTCTTCTTCTTGATATGTCTATTATCTTGTATGGTTCAAGAAGAGACATGTGAAATATTGGATGGATTTTCATTAACTCCGGTAGGTGTAAACGATATGCAAGTCAATTGATTTGTGCATAAATAGGAAATGGTATAAGTCTATGATAGTCCAACTTATTACAAAGATGAGTGGTCTTGATATTACTACAAAGTTACCATATCTTATCATCCATGTGGAATAATAGTTGTTTCTTTCGATAGACATCCGCATTGATCTTTTGTTGTTCTTGAGCTTCTTTTAATTGCACCTTCATTGTTGCATGTAGTTCTAATAAATGATTTGTCAAGTCTTTTGTCGTAGGATTATTAGCTTTTAAAAAGTAAAAGTATCAAGTCATGGATGATAACTATAATTGGTAAAAAAAACATGTTTATTTTATAGAAGAATGTACCGTGTTATTATAAAAAAACTCTCCCAATGGCAAAAGAGTTGTTGAATCATCTTGTTGGTAGTTGATGATACATCTTAAATACTGCTTCAAAACTTGATTAACACGCTCCATTTGTCGATCAATTTAAAGATGAAATATTGAAGATAGTTTTATATCTATTTTTAGAATCTTAAAAAGATTGAAAGATATTATATTGAATCATATAATAGATCATGATAGTGATAGATGTTGTCAAGAAAGAGCTTAGCTGTTTCTTGATCTGTAATAGATTTTGTACATAGTACAAAATGTGCCATCTTAATAAAATGATCTACTATTATGAATATAGAGTTATGGGAACCTGAGATTGGAAGATCCATGATGAAATCTATATAAAAAAAAGACCTTGGTTGTTCTGAAATAGGTAATGGTTGAAGAAGTCTGTAAGGTTGATGACGAGGAGTTTTTGATCTTGAATAAATGTCACATGACTGAACAAAGTCTTTCACACCCTTCCACATTTGTAGCCACCAAAAATCTCTGGATATAAGCTCCAAAGTCTTGTTGTATTCAAAATGTCTTGCTGCTAGAAAGTTGTGACATGCTTGAAAAACATATAATCGTGCTTCTCCTTTTAGATGATATAATTGACCTTCAAAGTAGAGTAGGTTGTTTTTGAACTCAAACTTAGAAGTATCTTGGGACTTAGAAGAAGGATTCTTGATATTGTGAACAAGAGGATCAAAAGACATACTTGATTGGATTTATTTCATAAGGGTCAAATCAACAATCAATGTTGATTTCATTACTTGAAGATGAAAATGCTCTAGCTTCAAGAGAATTGTTCTTTGTTGATTAAAAGATGTATCTCTTTCTTTTGATACAAGATAAGAATGTCTAAAAAACACGTTTGATAAACCTTGTTGTTTTCCAGGTTGATATGTGATCTTGAAATCAAATCTTGATAAAGATATATTCCAACGAGCTTGGCAATGATTTAAAACACGCACTGACATGAAGTACTCGAGATTCTTGTGATCCGTTTACATGGTGGCTGGATTAGAAACGCCTTTTAGATGATGTTGCCATTCTTGAAACGAACCCACGATTATAAAAAGCTCTTTGTCGTGGATTTCATAGTTAATCTTGGCTGTTGAAAATTTTTTCGAATGAAAAGCTATTGGATGAAGTTTATCATCTACTCCCATTTGTGATAATACAACACCCAAAGTAAAGTCTGATGCGTTTGTTTCCATTAAAAATACTTTAGAAAATTTGACGCGATATAAGATTGGTGCAGAAATAAAGGCTGACTTCAAAGTTTCAAAAGATACTTCAGCTTTTTTACTCCACTCAAGTTTGTCTTTGCAAGTCAAACGTGTTAGTAGAGTTGCAACTCGAGAAAAGTCTTTGATGAAGATTTGATAATAGTTGGCAAAGTCCAAAAAATATTAGACATCTCTTACTATTTTTGGAATCTTTCAATCTATAATTGTTTGAACTTTCTTAGAATCTATCATAAGTCCATCATTTGAAATGATGTATTCTAAAAAGTCAACTTGAATAATATAGAATACACATTTTTTTTTTTTTTTTTTTTTTTTTTATTATTATCTTGGCATAGATTCCCACATCTCTTGATTTTTGTAATATACGATAAATATGAAGTTCATGTTCATTTTTATTCTTAGAATAGATCAAGATGTCATCTAGATAACAAACAACAAAATCATCTAAAAATTGTCAAAAAACATCATTCATTAGATGTTGAAAAGCTTATGGTACATTTGTAAGTCCAAAAGGCATGATATTGTATTCAAAATGCCCATACCTAGTTCAAAATGCACTCTTCGATTGATCTCCTTCTTTAATATGTAATAAATTGTATGCTCCCTGTAGATCTATTTTTGTGTAAATCTTAGCTTGATTCAGTTGATTGAGAAGTCCGGATATCAAAAGTAGAGGATACCTATTCTTAATGGTGAGCTTGTTAAGTCCTCGATAATCAACTCACATCTGCAATGCCCTATCTTTCTTCTTCACAAATAAGATTGGAGCTCTTGCTGGTGATTTGGAATGGTGTATGAAATTTTTGGCCAGATTTTTCTCAATATATTCCTTGAGTTCAGCCAATTCATTTTGTGATAAACTATAGATTGGTCCAAATGGTGGTTGTGCTCCTTCTTGAAGGTCAATTGAGCAGTCATAGGGATGATGTTTTGAAAGAGTATCCACATTCTTCTTCTCAAATACATCTTGAAATTCTTGATATTCGGATGAAATGCCACTTGAAGTCTTTACATCATTAAAAATAGGTGTGGCGTAAATGATACAAGGTGATTCTTCTTTTGTAGTATATAAGAAAGCTCTTATATCTACAAATATAGGTTTAATTATACTAGACTTATGACTTTCTACTAGATTAATTTCACTCTTAATAATGCTTTTAGAAAATTTAAGGGTACGAGAAATCCAATCTATACAAGGATTATATCTTTCTAACCATGATAAACCTAAAATGATTAGATTACAGGAAGATCTAATTATATTAAAGATTATGCAACTACTATGATCATTTATTACTACATCTATAGGAAGTGTTTCATGAATAATATCTCTATAAGAGAACGGATAATCATCTATGACTTCTACATGAACAAGTTTGATTTTTTGTACTAACAATATTTTATGACTTTTAACAAATTCTACATCTAAGAAACCAGTTGAGGCTCCTAAAGCTATCCAAGAGGAGGCTTTATAATTATTAGGTTTTAAACACATATCTATTATAAAACAAGGAGAGGGTTTTGAGGAGAGGATAGGACCTTCATTAGAAATTGTATAAGATTCTAGCCACACGATCCCTATTATAGTTGGACAAATTTGTTTTCCAACACATTGTCTTCTTTGATAGATAAGCTCCTCATTTTGTAATTTTGTTGCTTCTTTGGACAATGTTGAGTAGTGTGTTTAGATTTCTACAATGTAAGCACAATACTTTTTGATGGCAATGAGTCTTTTCTTCCTTGATAAGAAGTTTAAAACGTATCACATCAATTTGCATATCCTCTACTTCTAAATGTATATATTGAGGAGATGTTGGTATTGCCATCAAATTGTAGTAATGTTGAGGCCCATTTGTACGACTCTTAGATCAAAATTTAAAAAGTTGATTGTCACATTTCATAGTAAAGTCAATTGCTTGACTTAATGTTTGAGGATCAAGTAAGTTGAGCATCAATTTCTTTACTTCATATTATAATCCTTAGAAAAATTGGCTAATAAGTGCAACATCATCTTACTTGATATCAATTACAAGTTGTTGAAACTATGAAGCATATAACGTTATAGATTGATTGTCTTGTCACAAAATATGGATCTTGTTGGTTGCTACACGAGTTGCATCATGTTTTCCCTACACGGACTAGAATTTTGTCAAAAATACCTCCAGATTATCCAATATTAGATCTTGTCGTTCAAAAAAAGATGAAAACCACGATAGTGCTAAACTTGAAAGAAGTGTACCAATGAATCTAATTTGTGATCTTTGAGTTGGATAGCTTTGAGGTTGAAGTTCAATCACAAGTTGTACTTGGTTGATAAATCCTCAAAATTTGGATCTTGTACCATCAAACTTCTCGGGCAGGGAAACTCTTGGTTCTTTAATACTTGAAGGATGCTCTACAGTGGGTGGAGGGACATGATTTGTTACAAATGTTGAAGCAGCTCTAATTATCTCTATATCCTCTCTTCCAACCATTCTTGTTGATCCTTGTAGTAGCAAGTTAAGTTGCTACATTGCAAGCATCAACTCCCTCAATTGCTCTTGCATTTGTACCATTGCACTCTTTATTTCAACAAGCTTTGCCATAATAACACTCAAAAAAATATCTAATATCACTCAAGATAAGTACAAAGAAAGACTTTAGGACAAAGAAAATACTAAGAATAATATTAGTTTAGAAGACGGTAATCCGCAACTTCTAATATGCTTATGTCTTATCATGAGAAAGGAATAATCCACTCTTAATTAAGACAAGATAAAGCTCTGATATTATAAGTGTACTCTTGTCAATCTATAAAGGACATGAACTAAAAGATGATGCATAAACCAATGAAATCCGTATCAAAGAAAGAGTAATAAAATAGAAATAAAAAAGTACATATATTAAAAAGAATGGCTTATTGCCAAAAGACAAGAAAATTTGAAACTCTTGAAACTAAATTAAAAGTAAAAAAAGAATTGACAAGAGTGAAGAAGCCTTCATTCTTGTCTCTATATATACTACCTAATTAGGGGCTATGTAGCGATGTTCTATAGGACCTCTAATATATGTTGACTTTATAGGATACATGCCTTGACTTACAAGGCAAGTTTTTCTATGTGTAGGCAACATAATTAGCTTGGTCTTCAAGCTAACAACATGTGTGGCATATGGCCAACTTATTGACCATATTTTTAACCTAAAAAGTCAATTAAAGACACCTATAAAGTCAAAGCAGTATCTATGAAGCTTCTAGGAAACTTTTATAGAAGATGTTATAGAATTAATATACTTTTACTTACTTCTACTTACTTCAATCTATTTATACAGATAATTACTAGCTTACATGCGTATATTTGTGACATTGTGTTGTAGATTTGAGATTAATTTAATGATTAGATTCAATGATTAGATCAAAGATTATCAAAATTCAAATAGGTTAAGGTTTTAGAAATTGGATATTAAGAATTAGAGAGGATTTTTATAATTTTGAGTATTTTTTTTATTAGATTGAAATGATTATTTTGATAAGTTGATTGTTGGCTTAGTTTCTAAAAGTTTTAAATTTATTTAGATAAAATAAATAGTATAATAGGAAGCTATTGACATTGAAAGCTTTATTTCAAGATTAAAGAAGATGGACAACCAACACCTAAGTGGATCATAAGCTTTTTCCACCAATTTGTAAGTTTTTTTGAATTTGTAAATTTTGGACGTTTTAAATTTGCTATATTATTTACTTAGGATTTGATTAGAGTTTGTTAGAATTCACTTAAGATTTAGTTAGAACTTATTTAAAAGTTCAGTAGGATTAAATTATAATTTAGTTAAGATTTCTTTAAGGTTGATTAAGATTTGGTTGGGATTTTTCTATGGTTTTTTTAGGATTTTTTTATGATTTCTTTTTTTATGATTTCTTTAGGATTGATAATGGTTTCTTTTGGATTTAATTAGGATTGATAAAGAATCACAATATAATAAGATGTTTCTAGGGTATTTTTTAGATTAATAAGATATACTTAGTATAATTGGGAAGCTTACTTAGGTTGTTCAAGATTGCTAATAAGATGTTTACAAATACCATATGAATAGTTTTTGAGTTGTAAATCCAACTTTAAGGTAAATCAAATTCTTCCATTGCCAAATGCCTAATGTATTTCCATGCTAATTTTCACATAACACAACAATGGACATCTCCAAATAACTTATCTCTTCACACACAAGACATCACTCAATTCTTAGTATATGAGTTAATTCCTATCAGAAGCTTTTTTCCATTACTGATATAATTTATCCAACATTCAGTACTGTATACCAAATTGCCATAGCTTCCGAAGGAATTGTCTCGGGGTTGCTAAAACGCTACAATCTCTACACAATCTGCTTACTTAGCACCACTATCGGGGTAGAATTGATGGCGTTTCAGCTTCCTGCTTTCATTTCGAAGACTCCGATGGCTTTGTCTCAAACGTGACATCTAATACACAGAGCTTGAGTTCTTCTATGAACACTACTATTCATATTCTGTTTAGTGAAACGAGTGCTGCTAGAGACTTGACGTGCTCATAATATAAAGTTTTTTTTCCCCAAATTTTAGTGCTGATCTATGCCAATCTAAAAACAATGAACAATACTATTCTTCACCGGTTGAATGAGAAGGCGACAAAGTCAGAATCTGGAAAGGACACGAGACCACGGATGTCAAGTGCTTCTGAAAATGATTCGGTCTTTTCACCAGCATTATTACAGAGCACACGGTCCCTGCGTGGTGCTCAAGTTACAGTTCGGAGAGGTACCGTTTTGTGCTGCTGATGGGAAATTCCAAAAGTTTCAACATCAACACTTTTGATGCACACGGTCGTCCTTGAGGGCCCAATCTAGATAAGATCAAGAGCGAGCGCTGGGATCTTTGCCAAAACGCATGAAAAGATGGGTGATGAGCATATTCCCGCGACGCAGCGACTCCACCATGCGGCCTACCAAAGGTACCTTGATTGTGCTTCTATCCAGTAATGGTTTCTTGTTCCACCTGGAAAGACATTACATTTCAGTGCAGCTTGGACGTTAATATGTAGCCTGAACGAAAACTGGAATTGTACAAAGACATAGCTGTTTCGTATAATTGACATCGATGAAGAGATGATTGCGAAATGACACTTTTTAAAATAGAGAATGAAGCTTACATATCCACATGCCTCGTCACTTTCCCATTCTCAATCTGCAAGGAAACAAAAGCAAAATAGACGTATCATTGACATCACTCATAGGCCATTGGTTTTTTCAATTAATTCAATGCAGAGGCTAGCCGTGTAGGAGGATTGTAGGATAGTTTTTCAGATTCTATCGAGTTTCACTGGGAAGTTCGTGGCAAGGACCAGCAAAAGAGCTCTTCTGAGGAACTGCAGAGTGGGATGGAGTGTAAAGAAGTCATTCGGAACTTAACTGACGTGTGAGGCGAGAGCAATACATTCAACTAAATATAAGGGTCACTCCTCGATAGAAAGACAATTCATAAACGAAAGAGACTATGATAGACCTGCAACTTGATAAGCGATACCACATCAATGGTCTTCCCTCCCAATTTATATCTCTGTAAATTGTCTATTCTGACCTGCGAAACAATGATATAAGAACTCCTTAAGTTGTCAGGGCTTGGCTACTTTAGAATAATTGAAAAACAGAAATATCCGTTAAACAAAAATACAAGATATACTAGAATACCTCGCCAGAGCTAGGAGCGGATTCCTCTACTGTCACACTATACTCCAGCATTTCAGCATCCTTAAAAACCTGCCAAGGACCCCTAAATGTTAATGAATGCCCATCATATCAGCATTTAGATGCTTCTGGTACAGAAGCTGGGGGGTAGTGATAGCCAACAGTAAACAATGCTCAGATTCGCAACTATTTAGCATTCATTTGATGGTAAAGTCTAACCACCTTCGGTATCGAATAGAATGCAGACTTTATCTGCGTTACCCTGCAGAGAAACACCTTCAAAAGATTCAGAAACACATTGACATACACGCACCTGTGATCACAATCTCTGACATCAGAGAGAAAAATAAATAAAAATTAAAAAATTAAAAAATTACAGAACAAGATGCTTCAGTAAAAGCGTGGAATGCTCGCTCAAACAAATTTATGATGGTGAAAGCTGGAGTGAAGTTGAGAACATTAACAATCAACGTGAGGCATTGCATTCTCAATGGACACAGAGACGTACCCCTGAGCTCGCATGAGGGGATCCTCAAACGTGGCCTTCGGATGATATATGTCATAGTCAGCTGAAGTAGCTTTGCAATTATATCTGCTTGCACCAAGCTGCAGATTACTATAGCTAATTCATGCGCATGAATGTATGTTCCGTGTAAAAATACTTGCGCATAACCGTCCCAGCTAGATAAAGGCAATTCAAACAGCAATAGATTCTAAATTTTGCAGGACACCACCCAGGGAAGAAGAATGATAAAGAACTGATCGTGCCGTTTGGGGGAATTGTCACATGAAAAATAGCCACTAATCACTTCTTCAAAAGCTCAAACTCATTTTCAATAGATCGTCAAGCCTTCGTTGCAGTGAAGCAGGAGTCTTAACAAGATTGAATGTCGTGTATCAAGGGACGTCAGCAAATATACAGTGAATTGATCGTAGTCCCACGATGCACACGGAGGCATTTGTGCTCTAAATACAGGCTCAAGAGTCTGAGACTTACAGATTGAGTATATGAGGCAGAATGTCTGCAGCGAATTTTCTGTTCAAAGTATCATTGCTATTCGGGGGAATGGATGCGTTCGTGTCAGGTACTGGCTCTGCGAAAAATTGCCAAAGAGTAACAAAACCAATGAGGTCAATCACTGTAAATTAAGCGCAAAATAGCAAGTGCAAATTCCATCCCCTTACTCTGCGATGTCTCAACCTAATTCTCATACAAATTTCATACGAGTACGAGCCAGGCGCTTTCGATTCTCACGGCGCAACGAACAATCTCGCATCACTGCATTGAAAACCATACAATCCCGTCACGAACAGTAACTCGACGACAAATGCTCATTCTCCACGACATTCCATGTCCACAAGACATGATCAGAATTGAGGGCTCACCAGAAGTTGTGGCAGACATCCTGATAGACGCAGGCAAAACGTTAAACGCAACGGCACCCAACGCGGGAGAGAGTGGCAGAACGTTCTGATGCGAAAATGAGCGCCTCAAGCGAAGGATGCCAGTGAGATGTGTACGACCAAAACCAAGCATGTTCCAACTTCAGTTCTCGCGAATGATGCTCGTGAAGAAGAGTAAACAATCCGCTAAGTAGTTCAGAAGAGTAAACAATCCGCTAAGTAGTTCAGAAGAGTAAACAATCCGCTAAGTAGTTCAGAAGAGTGTTGATTCCACACCCCAGCATGTCGAAAATGAGATGGACTTTGGAGCTTGGAACCTGCTTAGTGGGTCCACAGCATCGCGGGAATTTGACCAGAGACGTGAGCTTGCCCAGATTCCATGAAAGGACGGAAAGTGGGATCGGTAGCGTGGCAAGCTCCTGGCCAAACGACAATGAAGCAGGGCGAGTTCTACGACGTTTCCTGTCTGTGTTAGAAAAACCACGGAAACTTTCATACTTGAATGTATGGCTCTGCCCTGCCTCAAATTAGACTGTGACACACTTTTTCAAATGTGGGTTCTGATGAATCTGTTTCACACTTCAAGACTGACACTGGTCGTAGATGCGAAGATTGTCAGCAGCAGCAGCAGCGCTGCCAATAGTAGCTTAATTCTTGTTTAGATTCCTCTCTGACCTTGTCCTCCGACGCGTATTCCATTTAGGGTTATGAATCAGCAACTGCGTGGATATGCTCTTGAAGTGAAAGTGCCTGGCGCTTAGTTGAGACGACGATATGAGAACGTTTGAGGCATGTGTTTTGGTGTCACTGGAGTGTCTCGAAAGGTCCCAAGCTTCCGCAGTGGCAATGCTTGATTTTACAGAGGAAGGATTGACATTGTCGACCTGCTCGTCCTCCATGGCCACAACTCATCCGCCCCTGATTTGCTTGCCAGGCTCTTTACATCGTGACCACTCAGCACAGATGCAGTATTGTGAAGAACATAACGATTGCGATGTCTCTGATTTACTATTTGATACCCAGCGTGAGCCTGCGACTTTAAGGGCATAAATACTCGTCCTCGAAGAATGTATCAAATTGACGCTGTATTTATCGTGTCGTTCGGACAGAAAACCTTCAATAACAACAGCTTTTTAAATAGGAAATCGAAGAAGCGTGCATACAAAGCGGACAGAAAGACTTGTTGAGTCACCAGCGGCGTATCATGCTATCAGAATGCGAACAGACACGGACGACAGTTGACCGAACCCAAAGACAAACGAAAAAATGCGCCATTTTGGTGAGCTATGCGGTGATTTCATCCGCCGCTGCATTCGGATCTCCAAGGGAATGTCACTAACCACACAGCAGAAGTAATGTGGCAAAGCTCTGACAATACGATCCACCTCCGTCGGCGGAATCATATCGGGTGACAAACGCCGGCACGGCAACAAATGGCCTCGGATACCATTAACTGTGTGACGGTAGGTTTATAGTATGGAACCTTTGAGAATTCATGTCTTGTTCGTGTGAATTGAGAGTTCCATTTTGCCGGTTTTCTCCTCATTTGATATTCAATCCATTTTCACAGTTTTCGTTAGCAATTGACAATGTCTCCGTGGGTGGAAACCTCACTCCTGTAGGTATATGCGCGTCCAACATAGTGGTCTTACATTATTGGGTCCATTTGGCTTGCACACATGCTCCACCGCCTGAGGATCGGGGGGAAATCCACACGACGTCTTGAAGAACGTCAGAATATTCGGGTGGCGCGCGCGCGTGTAGGTGGATGAATAGCCTTTCACTGTTCGAAATGCTTTTGGGATAAATTGTGGGAGATGCAAAAATTCCAGTCCCGCCCTTGGTCAGCTACAGAACTGATGCTTTATTCTATTTGTTGCATCTCGTGTGTGTTCGTTCTCAATTGGGCGAAACGTTTCAGAAATATATCTAATTTTCGCAGTGGCCGATTTTAGAGACCCTGTGGGTGGAAGGCCCGGGTTTCCTGCCTGTGTTTATGGAGGGTTTAGGGTTTTGTGGATCTTCTACTTCTATTTGTCCGGGGTTGGACTTATGTTTCCGAGCATCTCTTTGTAGCTCCATGATGGTATGCCTGCCTAACTCGGATTCTCGTTCTTCATTTTGTCCACTGCTGTAGTTTTTTGTGATCGGCAATCGTATTGTTTACATGTTTTCTTGTGTTACCTGCCTTCGTGTGATGAAGCTCAGCGTTGATGGATCGCTTTTAGAATTACAATACTTGAGATTTGGTGCACTTGCAGTCTGGTCCTACTTCCACGTCCGTGTTCAAGAGCTTTGTAGTGAGAGCGGTTAGAATTTTGTGTTCGAACTTGTTGTGGGGATTGCTTCGTACCAGCAAAGCGATCGTGAGTGTGAGCCGTGTGCAAGTTTATTGAGTCATCTTAGCGGCCGATGAAGTACGTAGCTCAAGTTGTATTTTGGAATGGAAGAGGGAATAATAGCAATGTGCGTGCGTGTTTTAGGTCGAGGACATTGCCTTCACCTGATTATCAAGACAGCTGGTTTGCTACATATGCTTCTGATGAGTTGATCTCGTAGTATATTGTGGCGACACGGATTTTTGGAGGGTTTTTCCCAGTCTCGGATGCCGCAGAAGTTTTGGTTTATGCGATGAAGTTCATCTTCATGTGGTGCTGTTGTTGTGAACTGATTCTTTGACAACATAAAGTTGAGGCGTCTCCGATGAGGTTCGTGCTGCCTCAACATTTTGTTTAGCGTTAGAGTGATAAAAGCCTTGAGTGAGACGACACGAATGTATTTGTTTCCACTACTCATTTTGCTTGGATCGAAATTCATTTCTCTAGATTGAGAAAATAATCCTCGGTGAAAGTCTATCCAGAAACTAAGAACTAGAAACTGGGGCATCATGGACAACGATAGTATGAGAATACAAAGCGAACTATGCATGTTAGGGAGCAGTAATCAGACTGTTTGGGGAGATCAAAACTACCAGTGAGAATGGCGCTTGTAGCACACAGTTATCTAAGCTCCTCTTTTATTTTCTAGTACGGTCTATACAAATATACCCAATACATTATTCAACTTGTCTGATGGTTTAATTACTCGTCTTCTTTCCAACCTTCGGATTTCACTCGATGTGCGCTTGAGCTTCATTAGAAGTCTTTCTATTTGCCGAGCTGAAGGTGGAGGAATACACTTTACGTAACCTTTTTTTAAAATGGAACAACTCAGCAAGTGGGGTGAATGATGCTGTTTACCTTGCAGCTGAGATATAAATATATAAGAAATGTACCAACCGTCTTTCTTTGCTTTATGATTGTGAAGCTGAGACGATCCGCGGGCGCAACCAGAGGGGAGGAATAACGACAGTTTCAATGGAACGAATGTACTTACCACTAGCAAACGCAATGTTGAGGATGCGAAAGGTATGTAATAATCAGCCGTCTGTATACCAGCCAGATCCCTTGTTTACTACGCGAGATACTCACCTGCACCGCAAACTATTACTAGGTATGAGCAATCATTTGTTAAGCAGAGACCAACCACTCAGACCAGTTACTACATTTTCTGAGCCCCCGCTGCTGAATAATATTGTGCAGGACTTCCAGCCGCAACAGACCAGAGATTAGGCTATAATCCATAATTTTTGGAGGTTGCAAGAGTGAAAGCAGGGTCGAATTTCTGTGTTAAGCCGAATATGATCAGTCATGGAACAAGACGGCGCGACTGATGTGGTTGTTCGCAATCGGAACTACAACATCAAACCCGCGAGTGTGGTACTCGATACACAGCCTGCAAGTGAAGAGATTGCTTTTCCTGAGTTCGCGTTCCCAGTAAATGATGGGGGAGCCGCGTTGAATGCATGGAAAGCTGTATCAACTGCAGGTCAAGGGCAATCTGTTCAGACAAGCAATGGTAATTGCAAGTGGGGGTTTCTTCAGTCGGGAAATGGGACTGGTGATGAATCACCAAAGAGGATGCCTCTTGCGTTTCGTTCTAAACATGTAGAGACGACTGTGGAATCAAGTCCGAACTTCCCAGGCCTGGCCACTGAGCCTGCGACGAAACAATGTTTGTCACCATTGGCCACGTTCAAAGACTTGGATCTGACGCATGAGAATGGAAAGGTGGAAATCCTAGAGAAGTCTGGTGGTGACGTTCTCTCAACTCCGACCCGCAAGAGTTTGAGCGTCATTTCTACGGCTGAAAATGACGCGGTAGCTGCGCCTTCTACCCCAAAAGGTAGGGGCCTAAGCCTCATCCCGAGGGTGGCCAGGTTGCAGAGTGATGCGGATAAAACACCAGACCGACTGAAGCCTGTCACACCGAATCTTCAAGGAAAGGCGTCAGTTGGTACAAGGGGTAGCCTCACAAGCCCTAGAGGAGAGGAGCGTGGCCGCGCCCTTTCTCCTGCTCCAGATCGGAGAAGCCTCACAAGCCCAAGACGCACTGTCCCTGACCGCTCCAGATCGCCTGTGCCATTTCGTAACCAGGATCGTAGTAACTATGGCGTCAGCCGCTCCCTATCTCCAGTCCTCACGGGAACCAGAACTGTCACTCCTACAAGACGCCCGACTACACCGCGCTCTACATCACCTGCGCCTCGTTCTCGAGAGGATTCCAATTCTTCAAGGGCACAATGGAACGGGAATACAAAAAAATCCACCTCTATGCCAAGCTCACCCAGGTACATCACTCCCACGAGAGCAGCATCGTTGAAAGCTGTGAACTCGCCTCCATCTCCTAACGGCAGTGTGTCGAAAGAGTTGCAATACCCCACTGCTTCTGGAAGCACGACGCCTCAAAGAGATTTTGCGAAAAGAGGTGTGAAGGAGGCGCACTCGAAGACAGGTGAAGAGGGTCAGCCCACTCCAAAGATCAAGAGCTCTCCTCCAACTCTTACACAGCCCACAGGTTTCAAGTTCAGCACAGATGAAAGGTCAGAGAAACGGCGGGATTTTTATTCCAAGCTTGAGGAAAAGATGAAACTGAAGGAGGAAGAGAGGAAACGGCTCGAAGCGAAAGCGCAGGAAGAAAAGGAGTCACAATTGAGGGAGCTGAGGAAAACTTTGACCTACAAAGCTAATCCCGTGCCAAAATTTTATCAGGAGCCTCCTCCCCCTCCAGTGAAGATTAAGAAAGCACCTACTACGAGGGCGAAATCCCCCAACTTCACTGCTCCTCGACGCAGGGATAGCTGCTCAGGAAGTATTGGTGGCGAGTCTCATAGCCATGGTGGGTCAAGCCCACTGCGTGGTCGCTTGGTGCGGAGTCCATCTCTTGAAAGCAATGTGAGCAGCCAAGCCAAGGTGGCTGCAAAGGTAAAGCAGCCATTCAAACCAATCTAGCCAGACCTCTCTCTTTCTCTTTTGTCAACGGATTTACTTTAGTTTCAGGCCTTGGATCCTTCAAGAATGCTAGATCGGACGTGTCAGATTTTTCCTCCAGAGCTGAAAATATTGCAGTCTGCTCCGACTTCTTCTTTGCAGCTGCCTTCCATCAAGGGGAGAAGTACTGTGTTCCATCCATTTGCTTTTACTTTTATTTTTGTAAAGGTCGTTTTTGTAGCACCATTGAGTGATGTCACGTGTTCCATTCCTCCGAAGGTTGGATTAATCATCTTGGATCACCAAATTCGTTTCTCTGGGGATATTCACAGTAACATGCCACGGAGGGTTGTACATCCCGATCAAAGACACTTAGAGAACCTATGAAAGACGGAACAGAAGCACTATAATCCTCAACTTGATGACGTTCAAACAAGTAATTTCTTGTAAATTCCAGCTTCTTGTGAATATCTACATTTTCGAATCCCTTGACCGAAAGAGTGGTTTGGGACGGGAGACGAACAAGTCTGTTGCCATGAACATTCAGATATTCTCACCTACATTCAACATAAAGCGAGCAAGTCACAAATTCCCATTCGTAATCCCCAATTTCGAAACATTGTTAACACCTGGTTCAACACGCCAGAGAGCACGCCCGAGCTTCATTTACGTACAAGTACTGTGTTGCTACTTGATCGCAACAAGCAGACCCGATACATGAAACGGGAGTAATCCAATTGTCTGCCATCCTTTTCTGCTCCTTACTATGTATTGTCAAACAACCTGAAAAGCACAGTTATGTCGATAGATACCACTCTCTACTCTTACTGGAGCAATAAGACATACAACAACACATTCGTCCTAATCTGCACCACGATGCACGCAATTCAAAAACTATCTTTAAAAACCACACACCACAAAGCTCACAATTCACCATGAGCATTACATTCCACAGGTTTTTGTTTGCTTATCATGTGACCGGTCAAGTTCGGAGGATGAATCCGATGAGTCGATAAGGCACTCACTCACTGCTGGTACAATTCTTATTTTTGCAACCCAGCATGAAAACATGCGAAGTGAACCAACCCAGGTGATAAAAAAAACGACAACATCACGCACCTCGAATGCTCCTGAGCTTCACATCGATGACAAAGTCAGTGATGAACTCGGTCTTCTTCATCGGATCCGGATTTCGCAATCTGGCAGTGCGCAATCAAAGCTGTGGCAGATGCGCCTTGTTGATCTGAATTACCCAAAAACCGCCGACAACTCTGGAGGGAGGGAGCGCTAATTTAGTTTCATCTAAATGGTAGATGGCGCCCACTTGTCAGTCTAAATTTGTCCCTCACTAATTATACCAAAATTGGATGTGGATGGGAAAACAACGATGGACCCGAGAACTCTTCTTCTTGCAATTCTATCGTCAAGTGATACATTTCATGAAGAAAATGAGTTCCAAATAATAATCTCGTTTTTGTGTTGATGTTTTATCTTTGCAATTGTTCTTCCATGAATGATTCTAGTTCCTTTACGAAATTTGACTAACACTTAACACTTACTATGAATGTAGGTTACATTAATTTTTAATATTTTGTAAAAAAATGGTTTTTGATGAGTAACTTCCCTAAAATGTTGTTTTTATAGCAATTTTTACAATTGAGATTTGGTGAGGAGTTATTGAAAAAAGGGTAGTATGGTATGAGATTTCATTGTGTCTATTATTCTAAATATGTTGGTTTGTATCTTGATTCTAACAATTTTATAGAGTATGCACATTGATTTTTTTTATTAGTTAATTTTTTTTTTGATATTGCTTATTAAAATTTTATAAAAGCCACCTCTTTGAGGTATGCCTACAACAAATTTTTGGGTGCAAAATTATTTGTGCCATGTAGCAAAAACATTATTAGAAAAATTAAAAAAAAAAAAAAAAAAAAAAAAAAAATACTTCATCTTTCTTTTTATGATCCTTTGATTAACTTTTTTAAACATAAATCAAACCAAATCATACTTCTTAATCAACAGCTTTTAAAGTCGTGCCCTCTTCCTTTCTCTATGTATAAAATCATCCTATTATTCAAGAAGGTTTGCAAGAGAGAAGATTTATAAATAATAATAATAATAATAATAACAACTGATAGGATTAAGGATGGTTGGGTTTTTTGAACCTTTAATAGTTAACTTTAATTGATGTTTAAATTTTTAATAGAATGTCACATAAGTTTCTAAAATATTATTTTTATTAATAATATAGAATTATATATATAAAAAAAATTTTTGAGGATTATTAATTAAACAAAAAAAAAAATCAAATAATTGAATTCTTTTGAAATCATTTCTTTGAACAATGAGAAAGATATGGAAAAAGATTTTTTTTTTTTTTTTTTTTTTTTTTCATGCCTATATCTACATCTTTACAAAAAGTGTTATAAAATTAATGATACTAGAAACTAGTACTTTATAGCTTTCATAAATTATACATATACATACAAACAAATTGTATATATATATATATATATATATATATATACTCTTGTGACATTCTTTAATTTTTTTGGAAAAATTCAAAATCTTAATTAATTAAAATATTTGATAAACAAACACATAATTTAAAAACAAATTTTTTAGTACATTTTGCTATAGGATTTAGATCAAATACAATTGATCTTAGAAAATATTAACAAAATTTCATTCATATTTATTCTAAAACTCTAATATTTCACTCTAACATTAAGTGAAAATAAATCAAGAAAAGTCTTTTTTATTTCAAGTAATAAGATTAAAATCCAAAATAAATATATTTTTCCATTAATATATTGAAATTGAAATTGAATGCTATGTAATAATAATACTATTACCTATCATAATTAGCATGCTTGAAGCTTAATTTATTATTTGTTTTTTTTAAAGATCATCAAAGATGTATATTTCTAAAAATAAATGAATAAATAAATATTTGTAAAAAACGAATTTTGTAAATAAAAATAATATTATTATACAATTATTTCAGCTTTATTACTTAGCATTCAATTTATGTACATTATACTAAACTTCCTAATATTTTCAAAAAATACTTACAGTTTTCTTACATAATTTTAATTGACGAGTTGGGTTGTGAGTTGCCTGTTAATATGATAAGATTTACATAAACTTGCTCTTGTTGAACTTGGACAAGTTTTTTTGAAACATGTAAAAAAGTAAAATATATAAAATTCTCACCCACACATGCTATCTTCCATTTGCAAATATCAAAGCAATGCCTGCAAAACTAAATGCAGTTGAATACCTTCATGTTCACCTTCAATCTTGATATCTCTCATCGCAACATCACCAACCACCAAAATTACAGTTCAGATATAAATGAGTAGATTGCACTATTTAGGTGCTGCATGGGAAATGTTGCGACCTGAATTCATGTAGTCAACAGCACACAATACCAAGTAACAATCAATACGTGAGAATAGATCCTGAGGACTATGAACATCTCAAATGCAATACCGGTAAACCTGCCTGTTCAAAACCTTCGGAAAGATATCATATGTCATCGTCTTTCACCAACTGATGGTTTCCGAAAGACGACATGCAAAATTAGTGGAGATGGTTCCACTAATTAGCACAAACTAGAGACAGCAAGAATCAGCATCACAATGCTATCAATGAAAAATAGTAAGAGATGCAACAGAAAGAACTCAGTTTTTAAGAACACCACCCTTTCCGAGCAAGGAAGAGCATGATGTGGTAGTCAACAATTATCGTCTGCCGAAACACAATGGATGCACAAGGGCGAATCTCTACTTTAAAATTACATTATTAGTGGTCATAAAATTCGGTTCCATCAAGGAAAAGAGAGCAACATTTCTTGCCTTCGTGTGATGGAATATTCACCTCAACTGTCAGATCTGTGTGCAGAGACACAAAGGCCTTCCAGTTTCGAGGAAGGGGTGGGACCATAGTACGAGGTGGAGGTCAGCCTAAACTTGCTCATCCTTATCTAAGTCGATGATGTTCAATAACGGGGAGTAATATTCACAGCATGGATAAAACCGACCCTCCTGAATAAATGAGGAAATCTAATGTGCAGAAAGAGAAATAAAAACGAGGCGAGCCGCCAGAGCTAACGAAGCGCGTCTTGTGTTTCCTAGTCTAGAGAAATGCCGAGATGGGTGACGTCCCCATCGCAACATGCAGGATTCATACTTCGAATCATAAACGACAGGCGTTAGAGTGAGAGGTTCTCATGTCACGAGGCTGCTACCAACAAGGTCGGCTCCACTGACACAGGCACGACTTGCGAGCCGTGGACGACGTTCTGCTCTCCTGATGCTCCGAACTGCCAGGGGTCGAACGCCATGGACCGAAACTGATCGACGTTCACCGTGTGGCCTGCAGGACTCGACTCCACGCGTTTGTGGTACTTGCCGTTGAACTCGTAGACTTCAAGCTCCCCCCATGGAGTTGGGGCAATCTCACCGGACATTTTGAACCAGCGGGGCACGAATTCTTGTCTCTTCTGTTCTCTGAGCTTCTTCTCCGCTCTTTGCCTCTCCTCTAGCCTGAACAGAACCAAACCACCGGATTCACGTGAAAAAAATTGTTATGTTGAGTTGGAAGAGTAGTAAGCTAAGATTGTAATGGCCCAAATCTGATATATTCATACATTATCATTTCGGACATCGAAACCTATGATGCGAGAAGTTGATGTTTTCAGAGACGATCATCTTTTAGCTACTAGTCCAAGAACGTCTAGGCAAACTTTGTGTTTTCCTTCCCGTTCAATGCATTCCAACATCAGGTCCATATCAACCAGCCACCGGGTGGTAGTGTGAAAAATACCTGGATTTCTCAAAGCCAGCGCTGCTGACATCACCCCTTTCTAATGCATATCGATCTGGTCGCAGACGAGAATCAGATGCGAGAAGTGTAGGTGGGGCAGAGTCGAAACTATTGATAGTATGAGCAAAATGCGTGTACTGGTATTTGTCACCCTTCGGGACATCAGCTACCCTCCAAATCTGCGCAAACGTAAACAACCAACCTCCATTCTTATCAACATGAAGGATGTCAAGAATTATCCAAAGCTCCTGGACCAATGTTTTCATGGACCACATTTCTCTTCCAGTTTCAGATGAAAGTTCGGAGAGCAAAGAGAAGCGGGTGACATAGAAACACCTACCTCCTTCAGTTGAGCCCTCTCAACTGGTTCACCGTCGGCGTTGCATGGCTGGTAGCTCATGGATTTAGCCCAATTTCCTGTCATAATCATCTTGGGTTGCCCATCCTTGCTGTAAACAAACCCGTCGATGTCGTTGCGTCCCCTCCTGTAGGATAATCCCCCACGCATGTCAGTCAGAATTAAATATAGATTCATAACAACTCTTGCAACCAACAGGTGAGCTTGAAAGCGTCATTACGCGAGGTCAAATCCATGAACTTCGGTAAAATCATTTGAAGGTCTATGAATGCCAGTTGAGTGAGAAGGCCAACCCTTGAGATTTTCCCTTCCGCCTTCCAAATGATAGCGCGCGTCCAAGCCTCTTCCTGCATTAAGGACCGGGAGCATTACGCATTGAAGAAAAAGGAGCATGTTTAGAGACATGCTGCAGAACTACATTTGACCGCACTAAAGAGTCGCACTGTTGCATCGAAACACAAATGAAATGATAAGGGAAAAAAAACGCTTCGAGGGTGGTGGCGACGAAGACAATTACCCGAACCAATTACATGGATGAAAGTAAAGCACAACTTTCTCCCCTGTTGTGAGATTTGTCATGACCATGTCGCCTGGGGAATCTACCCAAGTTCGTCCAAAAAGCACGTTGTGCACTTTGGTCGGCGGAGGCACCAAATCAAGCACCATGTTGGATTTTTTCAGCAACACTCTTGTCCTGCGCGATCATATACCCACAATTATAAGATAAAACATCAACCGCGGCCTACTAGAAAGAGACATTGGTGCCGCCAAAAACCTCTAAAAGGACACTCACTCTATAATCAGAATAAGAAAATTCACTGACTCCGATGAAGCTCTGCCCAATGTCATCAACCAAGGGGAAGGCAATACAGATTGTTACAAATCCTTCTCTGGGATACTGCCAAAATTTGAAATGACCGGACTAACGAGTCACGCTGCATATTATCGTATTAGTCATAAGGGAGCACTCAAACTGGGATACACTTGCCTTCCAAGAGGGAACACATCCACCGAATTTCCAAGAAACTTGGTCTTCAATTTTGAAGTAACATCGTAGCTGAAGTGCTCATTCTCCGCATGAGCAGTTCCCATTGGTGGGTGGTGGCTCACCTGAGAAACCAAGGCAGGCATTGAAGAATTGATATAACCTGTATTCTCAGTCGGAACTCGGATGTAATGACAGACCAGCAATATTGAGACCCTCATTGCGACACATTTCTATGGAGACCTTGCACTTGCAAATCTGGATTCTGAGATGTAGGAAAATGAGTCCCAGCACTTATTCGAGCGGATTATCATTTTAAGAAAAAACTAGGACGATACAGATTTGGATATCGCTTCCAATTCAGAATTTTATTCCCTTTTTATTCATTTTCATTTTTAATCCATAACAACGAAAGAGTTGCGTAATGTGATTCTGTCTAGTGTTCTTTGTTTGCGAGCTTACGAACAGCTTTTGAACTCACCTGCTCTGCCAAGAACGTGAGGCCATTCTTGTCGACCATCTCATAGGTCTCACCGAGAATGGGATTGAAAGGCTTCCAGGTCCGCGCATATGCGAAGTACACCGATACTGCCCATGTAGCTGCAAATGAGGCGACAATAGTGTAAGAACAGTAGCCGCCACTGCTTGTAAAACGGTACTTCCTTACAAACATAAGCAAGAGATACACTGACGAAGTGATCGAGTTAAAGGCCGAATATTTCAGAGGACGGAGGTAGATTTTGATCCCGCTCAAAGGCCAAAAGCAACAGGCTCTTTTCAATCGAAGGCTCGCATCTCTAAATCGTTCTACTTTGAAGAGAGTAGCGTTTTCTTACAGGCATAGACCAACTTCATCGAAGAATCTTCACATTGGTCAGCCTTATCAAGAAGGTATGAATATTCCATTATCTGCATACCGACGGAGGAAAAAAAGTGGTTATTCCATAGATAAGTACACACGCCATTCCAAGTGTTTTCAAATGTAAAGATAATTGTTGGTGATAAAAAGGTGATCTCAATGATCCCATCAAAATCTCTAATTTATGTGCAGCACAACCTCCGTTAATGAGATCCATTGGAAAGAATCACAATACAAGAATATAAAGCTTGTAGGATAACACAGAAGCATATTAGATTTTTCGAAGAGGGCTATAGGAAAATAACTGCTGAGCAAGGATTGACACTTTCACAGATATCAATGAACTGGATTGGACTGTAACCCAATTTGACATCTTAGATACGTTTAAAGGAAGACATTAGGTATTGCAAGGAAGACAAGTGCCAGAGGAAACGCAATGTGAACATAACTCAGCGGCTCCCCAAAAAAATTTAGTTGCATGCGCGAAGATACCAGTGAAGAAATAGACGAGATTGTGGTTTAAGTTTAGAATTACTAAGCATCAGGCAGCTTTAGAGACTCTAAAGCTTCGATATTGTGATGTGTCAGAGAAGTTGATTTGTAAGTAACTAACCTCAGCCATCTTCTGTAGCATGGACATAGGCTCAAATATTGTAACTGGCAGGGTAATCAAAGACGATACATCAGATCCAATATAATTGTGAACCTGTGTCCAAAGGCTTTCCCGCTCCTGCCAGAAATATTCAGGAAATGGGAGGATTAAGAGCGTCAAGATCTAAGAGGAAAAAAACCGATGAAGCATGAGATACCAATAGAAGCAGGCATTGGGCTTATGTGTCCCAAACCGCTCAACAACTAAGCTTGTCTTCAAATGGAGGACCTCTGACACATAACAAACGCTGCTAATCAGAGTTCCTGAATACGTAGCTAGCAGTTTCGAACCCACCTCCACCTTGAACCTGGATGCAGTCTCATCCTGCTCAACGTTACTTCCGTCCGGGTTGACGACCTCCGAGTGCTCAGTTGCGATGTAGCTGCAAGTGGAAGGCACAGTAGCTGGCGTCAATAACCAACTCAATATCCTATACTATGAGCAGAGTGCGTATATCTAAGAATGCATTACATCAACGTGTATTGTGAGGCATCACAAGGGTCGCTCAATTTCAAACTGGGGACAAAAAAAAAAACAGGCACAGCTTCTGCGTGCCTTCGCTATGTAGAACTACAACGAAGCCAGGGGTGAAAGGAAACAGAGTTCTCCAGACAGATATCAATTCGAGCCTTACAGTGGAGGAATAAGGTTGCATTAATTCATTAAATACTTGGTGGAACAAGTAATTGGGATTAAATTTGAACCAAGGCAGTGGGGCATCGAAGGCTGGCCAATATGGACAATGTTCCTGAAACTTAAGGACTCACAAGGGCGACTTTAGCTGGCATGCTGTTGCTTCTAACTTTTAAACTAGCTGGTCATGATACGAACACAATATAATCATTCCAAGAGCCATTTAGCTCAACAAAGACATGAATACAATAGAAAGGTCAAGGCCAGCTTATATTCAAACATCTATCTCACGAAACGAGATTGCTTGAGTCAGTTCTTCCATAATTGACTCACGATTTCATATTCACTTCTCTGACAAGATTGTTTTAGTGACGTCTGCAAAAAATGCATATATCAGCTGAAACTGAGCACGAAATCAGGGGCAGAATTATGTTCTTTTCATTCATTAAACACACGTCAACATGTACACTCAGCAATGTGGCAGAACCACGAACGAGCACATCCACTCTAGAATTTCATACACGTCTAAAGTGTGCAATAACAAAAACAGTTGCAAGATTATTAACGAGAGAGAGAGAGAGAGAGAGAAGACTTTCTAAACATAAAAAAAAACCTTTGGACCCGAAATGGAATGCATAAAAATTCAAAAAATTCAAAAAAAAAAAAAAAAAAAAAAAACGACACCAAGTGTAAATAACATGATACACGTTCTTCTTTCTCGTACAATGATGTGTTAGGCCTACAGATGGACAGTGTGACCGCTCGAACCTCGCAGACGCAAATGCAGGCTAGCAGAAAGCTCTAACAAGCAAGCAAAGAAACGGCAGTGTCACACACTCAATCTCTATCCCCCATGTAGTGTGGCAGTAGTGTACAAGTCGTAGCAGTTGAGACAAGATGAACTGGCCATGAAAGGATGAAAATCAAACAAAGAGTTCACAATGGAGGCATCACGAGGCGGACACGATGCTGATCTAGTCATATTGTCCTGATAAAACATTGCGCTCCAGTTTGCATTCCTCGGAATTTGACTGCAGGATAGCAGCTTGCAGCTACATAATTCAACCCTTCCACTTGAAAAGTCTAACTACCAAGCATTTGAAACACTCTTCATCGAAGTAACCTCTTAGTAAGAGCCCCATCTGGAAAACAAACTGAATACAGACTAACTGCGACGTGAGAGTGCATTATACCTGCGGACTTTGCTGCGACAGTTGGATATACCAGACGATATTGACGACAAAAGTCCCCCCGGCTTCACCACAGTACTCATGGCTTCGCTGTGCTCACAACTGTCTGCGCCCACCCTGCGCGACCAGCCCTTGTCCGAAGATGTTCACCAAGGCATCCACCCGAAGAAAAAGAAAAAGAAAAAAAAAAGGGTTCGAAATTCTCTCTATACTACAAACCACTGCAACTACTACCCTCCAGCACGCCCTCACGTTCTAGAAGCTGCAGTCCACTCCCTGCGAGCAGACCCCGGTGCGCCAGAACTCGTAACGATCCTAGCTCTACGTTTGCAGCAGCTGGATGCTGCAGAGTAAACACTAGATCGGAGCATATCCAGACTGTGTCATCTATCTATCAAAGTCTGACAAAAGAGAAGTCCCGACACTAGGACAGTTCCTTCGCACACATCAAAGGATATGCGACTAATGCGCCTTGGTGTAGAATGCGACCTAGGAGAGCCTGACCAAGGTTCATTAGTTGGCGGACAGCAGCGTCCCTAGGATTCGACCACAACGGACGAGCATTTCGCCCGCCTGATATGGAGGCGGCAACCTCTGTTCCCAGTGTGCGGGTGCCTGTCCTCCCTCGTCCAACAGTAGTCCCTGTCGTCCAGCTAGAAAGCTTAACTTATCACCCTCTGCCAATCTTCACTCGTCACCCAACGTGAGTCGGCGTTTTCATTCTCCACCCTAGCAAACAGGGTCGGCGGCCGCAGGTCTTCGGCAGAACTTGTCTCTATCTTCGCCGTCCACCTCAACTACACTCCCGTCTGCTGGTCAGGGGCTCATTAATAAGCGGGGGGGGGAGTCCATTTTTATTTTTCTATTTTTTGTCCTCCACGTGGATGTGTAGTGTGTGAAAACGTATACTGCCCCCTTCGATGGTTAGGCAAGGATATGTTGTGTCGTGGCCAGCTGACCGAACATGCTGCCTGACCAGTTATAAGAACATCTTTAACCCACAAGTACAGGGACAGGACTTGAATGCCACAATAATAAACTAACGAGTGCAACAAAGGGACCACTTGCTCCTAATGCTAGCAATGCAAGCTTGTGATTGATTGTTGAATAATGTTACAAAGCAGTGATGTCTGGACAAAGGGGCTGACATAGCATTCACCTTGCGAATGGCAGGCGCCAGCGACTCATGAGCAGCTGATTCACACAAAAATCCTCACCCCTGCGCGAATCCAATAATACGTCCACCAGGACCAGTAACAGTAACTACAGGAAGAAGAATTGTAATTTATTGATGATCGATGGGCGCCAAGTGTGGGGACCCGGGGGGAATGGAATTTATTACTGAGGGTAGGGACGGGGGGTAAAGGTAGTGCGGCCCTGCGGAGTGAAGCCGCGCCTATTTCCAGCTTCTGTTGCCAGCTTCCGTTGAAGCTTTTTGGGCGTTGGTGCTGGTAACTTACTTCACCTGACAAGGCGGTGGTTCGGCTTCTGGAGTCATGAGTCATGACTGTTGTCCGAAGAGGTGCAGTGATGGGGGCAGCGGGAGGAGAAGCTGGAGTCAAGCGAAGCTGAGCCCGACACACATGCCCCGCATCAACTCCATTGCAACCAGATCGCCTCCTGCTGCTGCAACTACCTCCTGCAGTGGCGCAGGAATCACATACCACACCTCGCTCTCGCTCTCGGCAGTATGTTACACATCCCACGGCTGGCACTCATGCTGGCTTTCCGATGAGGAGCGAGGGAGAGTGCGAGTGCGGAAGTGCCAGTCTGCTCCTTCTCCGCTTCTCTATCCCTTTCATGGGCAGTCGGTCTCGATGCTCCCATCTCAGTTCTCTTGTGCCACAAAATAACACACGCAAGCGAACACACAAGCACACAGACACACCCAAAATGACATGCAGAAAACATACAGAAAATTGATCTGTTACTTACCGGAGTTGAAAAAAGTGTGCTGTTCCAAAGCGAACTTGTTACATCTGATTTTTCAAGTCCGGGTTGTGTTGTATATGTAAATAACAGTAACAATAATGGATACAGTTAAAAATCCACTGTACGAATTTTTTTTATCAAATTATATTCATGCTGGTTTTCAATGATGAAGGTTTCTATGCATAAATAAGTGAGTAGTAGAAATTGTGGTTACACATTGCAAATTTTTCATTTCTTTTTTCTAGGTTTTGTTAAATTGTAATGAGATGATTTACATTATGCATAATTGTATGTACAAGCACAATATAATTGAAATTGATTCTTTTTCAACTTAAAATTTTACTCTTTTTTATTTTAAAAGATTTTTGAAGTCTATTTTTGTGCCAATTGATGATGAGATGAAAAATGCCTTTATTATTTTTTTAACATAAAATTGATTTACACGATTATTAAAATATTTTTTATTCCTCTACTAACATATAAAATAAATATTGAGGTGTTTTCTTTGAAGTTTTTTTATCTTTATTATAGTATTAAGAGGGATTTTTGTCCATTGCTATATTTATAAGAACATGATCAATTGTGAGATGATAAAAACTTGTGAATGTTTCTATGTGGTGATTTGATCAAATGGTCTAATGCTTAGATTTTAACTTTTGTTCAGAAAGGTATGGATTCATGTCCCATAACCATCACAAAGTCTTTTTACACAAAATCTATCTAGGTATTTTGGAAAGGGATGAATCCCAAAACTAGTGAACAACCATGAAGTGAAAACAATGATGAAAAAAAAAAAAAAAAAAAAAAAAAACAGATATAACTGTGTTTGAGTTCAACTTGCTTCAATATATATATATATATATATATATATATCAATTACTCTACATTCTACTTCATTTCATGTGTTGTATTTTTTGTTTAACATACTATTCAAAACGTGTTCATCTAAATAATTATTTTTTAATATTGATTCTTTAAATTAAAAAAATGAAGAGGTAACTCAAAGTGATCTACTTAAAACCACATTTATTTGATTCATGAAATTATCAATTTATAGCATTTATTCTTTCTTTCTTCTTTCCTTCAATGCATGACAAGATTCCAAATTCATTTACTAGTACATATAATATAATAAGGTCCAAAGATGTTTTTGTTTCTTTAAATTTATGCAATTGTCCAAAATATTAAAAGCAATATGCATACCTTTTTATTTGATTGTGCATATATATATATATATATATATATATATTCATGCAAAGTTCAATCAAAATTTGTAGTTTGTGATAAATAAAGAAACATATGCTGCATCATGTTTGATTGGTGCATTGCGGATTCAAACAGTGTATTTTTGTCTTGTGCATAAACATTATTAAAATTTCATGATATCAGATGAATTATTATCAAAAGCAAAATGTCATGTCGGAACCACGCTCTCCAAAAGACGTGTAAATTCACTTAGGAACGTTCTGCATTGAACGCATGCATTCAGATTTCATGACATCAATCAATTACTACAAAAAGAAAAAAAAAAAACAAAAACAAAACAAAACTCAACGTTCATGGATCAAATGCTAAAGTAAAGAAGAAAAGAAAAAAAGACATACATATATATATATATATATATTCTCACACACAGTTCCGTATGGGTCTTTAAAATTCAACAAACTCGATAGGATCTGTCACTGTGCAGAGAACCTCGTAGACAAACATGCCACCATTGAAGAGTGCACATTCTTGCCCAAGTTGGGGAATAAAAAGTCTGCAAAAAGCCACTCCTCCAAAAAAGAATGACGACAACAACAACAACAACAGCAAAAGGAATGTATTATTATCAATAAAAAACGAGGACATGGAAGAGCAGCGCAGCGCAGAAGTGAAAAGAGAGTAGTCGACAAGGGAATCGGGAAACAGTGTGGGCGTTGATGTGGTGGTTGCGATGGAGGGTGAGTTTTGTTGTCATGTGCGTGATTCCTTTATGCCTGCCCACCGTGCCACTACTCCGCCTCCTTTTAGCTTCCCTTTGCTACTTGAAATGGCTCTTCCAGGGGTGAATCATTTCATGTGCCGACGAGGGAAGAGTCACAGCCTCGCACCCAGCCAGATCCATCGCAAGCGATGTAGACATCGGCGCTTTGTCGGGTGAAGACTCACTCGCCGTGCATACGCCGAAGGCCAGGTTGGATCGACGATGCTCCAGCTTGGATCCAGATCAACGCCCCCCCACTTCCCCACCCCACTCGGAAAGACAGGGTCCCCCACCACTACGCTCACTTTGTGGCTATCCCTTGGCTTCGACCACCCCGTTCTGTAAAAGAGAGACATCGTAGAAAGATGCGGAAGGCGGGCCTTTCATTCGAGGCAGGTCGTGCTTCTTTCACAACAGAGTGGGACTGAGATTATGGCTGTGCGAGACTGGAAGCACAGCTCGACATGGGTCCACGAGAGCGTTGCCGGATGGCGGGCAGGGAGGGCAGGGCAGCCGTGTGCTCGAAAGCCGTGAGATTGTGCGGCTTCGAACATGTGGGTGGCCAAGTTCTCTTTGTCGATCCGCCACCGACAAGCTCTCTCCCTTCTGCAGTAATTGGCAAAAGTGGTTGTTAGCTTGAAGGATGCCGTGAAATAACTAGCTTCGCTCAGAAACAAGCTGAGGATGAGAGAGCAAGAGCTTCATGGCACATGGTTGCTCATAGTTGCTTGTCCTCAGATTCATGAGGGTGGATGGGAATATGGGTAGTAAGCATGGAGTTGGGGCTCCACCGTGACGCTTGCCTACCCTTGGTTCGTAAAACGTGGATGGCGTGATGTGGTTCTTCAATGCCGTGACAGTGTCAGCCAGTGGCGAAGAGGCTTGAGATTTTTGCTGAATTTGAGTAGTTCTGCCATTGTTGCTAATCCGCGTCTGGCCACGCGTTAGGACAGGAGGCGCGCGAAGGGCATGGTCAAGGGTTAGTGCCGATCGGCCCTAATACTACCTTTTCTAAGCATCACTGGCGAGCGCGAAGAAAGGGAAGTTTGTAGCGATGTCATGTGCCGATACAGTTTAAAGTCCAGGATACACGGCCAGCGACCACTTCTGACCGAAGCATAATCCCCGGATGAAAAGTCGTGGGGTTTGGAGACAATCAAAATCCTCCATCTGCGAGATTTCTTGATATCCATGAGACCTTATCAAACATCATACTGCCTTTTTTCGACCCACATGTCCAAAGATGGTCAGCGCTAGCACCCGCTTCGGTTTCCATCAATCGAAAGACGAGAGTACCAACCTCGCAACTCCGATTGTGTGACGATTGTTTACTGGTCTTACACAATCAGGCATATGTGGTACCTCAGGTCAAGGACCGAAACTATCATTCCGCTCGTCTTAGAAAGTCATTATTTTATTTGCCGTTGATGAGCTGATGTATAATCTGTACTTTGTAACGGGCAACCATTAACAAGAGGAATATGAATAGTGTGATCAAACATATAGTGTTATTAATATTTATCAACGGATTTCATGGTTTGTATGTAAGTTGCCACAGAAGATTAATCAGTGCGTATACATGACTGGTGAATCCGAGGGTCCTCGGGACCTGAAGTACCCATATTCTATTTCTCGTTTTCCTGAGAAATAGTTGCAATGGACGGATATTAATGGAGTGATGGAAAAGACCCTGTGGTAGGATCACAGGAAACTGATACAGTAAACCTCTTCCCCTTCACGGTCCAGAGAACCATCACGTTCAGTTCTATGCTGTTTGTCATGGCTCCATACCTGAAACATGACACGGACATGGCCACAAATGCGTTCTGGCACAGCTTCCATTGATTCTCACTGAGTGTCCTCGCACTTCACCTAACATGCGTTCAAACTTCTGTCAGAAACCTACAGGGTTAAAATCTACAGAATCTTACATCCGACACCCAAGAAGCTTGCTCACAGTGTCCAGAAAACTTGGGATGGTTGTAGTACACAAGAAATGAGGTAACTAAACATCAGGAGAATTAAAGCCGCACATGACCAATATTCTTCGGGTTTTGTGGAATATGATCAAGATATGATCTTCCTCCAACATCAGTCTATTCAAGAATCGAAGTTACCCGAGCCCATCGGATGGAACTCCACAAGAGCTCAGGAATGGAATTGTTGGAATGGCGCCACAGACACTGGTCGACAATTAGCGCTTACAGTGATAATTCAGCACCCGTATTGCATGGTCCTTGGCAAAGCAGAGAGGAAGAAGTTGCAAGGCAAATCAAGCCTGTTAGAAAGTAAGTAGGCAATGGCCATCCTGCGAAGATCGCCCTAAAACCAAATCGAGACGGACTTATCAAAGAGCATAAACCATGAAATTTTCAAGTTGCCGCGGAGCAGAAGTCACAGCTCGAGCTTGCATTGATACAACGTCATGCTCCTCTCACTACATGAAGAGCTCTGGATATACCAAGATGGAAAACTTTAGCATGAGTTCTGCTACGTTACGGTAGTTTACGCATATATGAAACGGTTACTACAACTAGTCTAGGACCATAAAAGCATGAATGCAATCGACCCCACGTTTGGGTAATAAGTCCAGATGTGTGAATCTAAAAAATCTTAAATGATACTCTCGCAACTGAAGCACTGCATAGCAATCTGCCCACGGTCCCAATTTTGCCATTTGGATTAAAAATAGAGGACGTTTTGACCCCAAAACGTATGGTTACATCATGTGCAGAATGCTACTAATATTCAAATCGGTCGCCGAAGTTGCATCCACGCGATCTTCTCCACATGGCATCGTCTCTCTCAGTCACCGAATTCACATTCGGCAACTTGATTTCCGCGGACATGATAAGCGAAAATTTAGCTCTGTTTCTGAGTTTACATCAGTGAGCAAAAGGCGCTCCTCTGCAGTCACCGCCTCCGTCACAGCTTCCACGTTGAATGAATGGGTTGATGAATAGCTATAGAAACGGTTCTTTGCCTGGTTATCACATATTTCCTCAGATAGTGAATCGGTGGTGTGGGTACCGGGTGTTTCAACCTGGGTCGGTTCTAGTCAGAACCTCGCATTGAACCCTAAACCCTGAATTTGCATTGATTCGTTCGACTGGAATGTTGTGAAACTGGTGCTGACCTCGCCTCATTGCAGCGTCAGTCGCGGCGATGGCGCGGGTCACAGCCCGTCTCCTGGCTCTTGTACGCTCATCCGTTTCTGTTGCTCCCTGCCTCCCTGATCCTGCACTCTCGTCCTCCCTTTGGTCGTCCGGCTCTCGCTATTCCATCCGCCCCTGCTTTGACTTTACCCCTTATGGCCTCCTTAGGCGGCACCTCGCGGGTCTTGCAAGCCCCGTGGAGACGCGAGAGCAATCATGGCGGGAGAACATGGAGAAGATCCGAAACATAGGAATCTCGGCGCATATTGATTCCGGGAAAACGACGCTCACGGAGCGGGTGTTGTTTTACACCGGAAGGATTCATGAGATTCATGAGGTGCGCGGAAAGGATGGAGTTGGGGCGAAGATGGATTCCATGGATTTGGAGCGAGAAAAGGGAATTACCATTCAATCTGCTGCTACACACTGTACTTGGGGTGACAATCAGGTTCGTGTCATTTTTCTGCGCATAAGAGAGTGATGGTTTTAAAAGCTCAGCACGAGTGACAAACAAAAAAACTGATGGGTAGGGTAAATAACACAACCTAGCGCATTTTTGTTGCTCCGATCGGTGCATCTCAGTCATCTAAAATATCGCTCAATTAAAACCTCAGGATTCCAGGGTTTTGCGAGATATTCTACTTAGTTGCTCTGAACACATATCGGTGGAGCGCTTGGAGTCCGTTATGTGGTTACTGGAGATTTATGCCCACTTGTCATAGCAAATCCTGTTTTATGCCAGATGGAGACTTAAATTTGGATAATGCAAAATTGCATGAACTTAATATCACGATGAAGACACTAGTTATTGACCTTCTCGCACGATCCATGTTAATTTCTCACGTGCCCATGCCTTTTTTCATTGAATAGCATAGTCCACTGATCGACTGGTGTTCTCTGTATGCTGGTGGAACAGATCAATATTATTGACACGCCAGGTCACGTTGATTTTACCATTGAGGTTGAAAGGGCTCTTCGCGTGCTTGATGGAGCAGTACTTGTGCTTTGTAGTGTTGGAGGTGTGCAAAGTCAGTCCATAACAGTGGATCGGCAAATGAGGCGATACAACGTGCCACGCGTTGCCTTCATCAATAAGTTGGATCGATCGGGAGCAGATCCTTGGAAAGTTATTGATCAGGTGATTGGCCTTAACTAACTGGATCTTAACCATTCCCTGTTTGTCCTCTTCAAGGATTGTCAAGCCATCCAAAGAATCTGGTATTCTATTGAGCAACTATCATGTTTAGTCCTTTGGAATCCATGCTAATATTGTTGGTGTTTATGGGTGTGCAGGTGAGGAAAAAGCTGAAACACAATTGTGCAGCTGTTCAGTTTCCCATCGGGTTGGAAGATCAAATTAAGGGCCTCGTCGATCTGGTTCATAATCAAGCCTACTACTCTCAGGGTGCACACGGGTAAGTCCTTTACGTATATTCATATTCTCCCTTGGTTGCTGAGGTTCCAGTATGTGCTGGTTATCTCCTGCATGGCTGTTACAATATGTACTCTATCGTAGTCTCATCTGGCTGAGCATTTACAAGCATTCTGTGAAGGGTCTAACTTCCTAGGCTTTCAGCTAAAAGCATCTCGTGCAATTGTAGAGAGAAAGTGGTGAAGGGAGATATCCCAAGTGAGATTAAAGAAGCAGTATCCGAGAAGAGGCGGGAACTCATTGAGGCTGTATCAGAGGTGGATGAGGAATTGGCGGATTTGTTTCTGAACGATGAACCTATCTCGCCTGAGGTTCTTTCGGTAGGTTTCGAATGTGAAGTTCTGTGTTTCTACTTAATGCTTAAGACTGGGCAAACGTTTTGGTGAATGCAATCCTTTCAGTTGTGGTGCCTGATTTGCTATGGTCGTTGCCTATGGAAATGGTCAGGGGAAATTTTAAATCTTTCTTTAAGAACTTAGAAATGTCATCCTGTTCAGCTACACCTTGCTGAAGGTTGTTGTATTTTCTCTTGGAATATATCATGCTGTAAGGAGTTTTTAGTACTCAAATAAATCTATGCCATTTGTAGGGTGCGGTGAGAAGAGCGACTCTGAACCTGCAATTCATACCTGTGTTTATGGGTAGTGCATTTAAAAACAAGGTAATCTTCTTGTATGTATATTATGACTTAGGATGCATTAAACTTTGTCTTAATGTGTGAATAGTGGCTAACATTGTTTCACCGCTGATTTGATGATTTATTCCTTTGTTCAGATCATGTTAACCTACCTTAGAACAATAAGCATGTATCATTGAATCAGGAGTTCTTTTATGATCCGCAGGGTTTGCACGTCCTTGTCCTTCTATATATTGTTTTGTTTGTGTGCTTGTTTTAATTTTATTTAAAATAGTACAAAAATTCATGTTTTTAATTTTTTTAATAATTATTTGTTTAGTTTATCTTAATCCAAGTTGTTAACAGCTGATCGCATTGCAAGGAAAAGGCTTCATGCAGTTTATGACTTGATCAATCGTTACTTGGTGTTGTGTGTAATAGGGTGTCCAGCTTCTTTTAGATGGTGTTGTGGAATACTTGCCCAACCCACTCGAGGTTTCTAACCACGCGCTTGATCAGAACAAAAACGAAGAAAAGGTATCGTCAAGCATTCTTTTCTATGATTATTTTTTGGGGGTTTGGCTTGATAATAACCGTCAGACAAGTCAAATATTTCACCTGTGCCATGATTAGGTCAATTTGCGGGCTTTCTACCCTTATTCTGGAGTTATCATAATGACTTCGTCAAATTGTGGTATCAGTGTGTTTGTGTTCTGGTTTTTTATTCACATATGCCAACGGAAGGCCATTTTCTTGATCTTTGTGCTACTTCATTTGTTCCCTCATTTTCATCTTTGTATTGTGTTAGTGCATAATACAGATTGTTTCTTTATTTTTTACTTTGTATCAACATTTGTTACCTGATTTTGTGGTCAATTTTGAGGACCTTCAACAGTAGTAGCTGATGCTGTCCCGTGTTTTTCCCCAATCCCTGCTTGTGTTGTTTGTCGTTCTAAAGTTGGTATTGACATGTTGTCAATCCCATTGTTGTGCTGTCGCTGTAATAATTTCCATCATGACAGGTCGAGCTGAGCGGGTCTCCAGAGGGGAAGCTTGTTGCTCTTGCGTTCAAGTTGGAGGAGGGCCGTTTTGGCCAGCTTACGTATTTGAGGTATGCAGTATCTTATGTCACTGGATCATATTTTATGTTCAGAATCGCTTCGTTTAGCTAATGATAACACGTCTTACTATTATCTGAAGGTTCATTATTACAGTAGGATTGACTTCCAGATATTGTCGCCTTTCTCCCTTAAAAGGATTTACTACCTACTGCTCGTAGTTGTTGAGTGCTACATTTTGTGGATGCAGTTGCCTTGTTAAAAATAATTGTTCAACAACTGACATTCTTTCTATTGGTGCTTTCGAGCCTTTTGTGATACCTTTCGAGACTGGTGGTATCGGAAGTCCCATGGTCGATCTTTATTAAGAATTTCATATTATTGTTCGCAGGTTATATGAGGGTACAATGCGTAGGGGTGACTTCATTATTAACTCTACCACTGGTCGCAAAGTGAAAGTGCCTAGGTTAGTGCGGATGCATGCAGATGACATGGAGGTTAGTCTGAATCTCTCTCCTTGTCCTTTTTTTTGTTTCTGTTTTGTTTTTGTGGGTTGGTGTATCTTTTGAAAGAATGATCAAACTTATGCTGCTTTTAGGTTTCTAAAGTTGTGTTGCTGGCGTGCTGTTGTGCTACACCGTAGTTATTATCATGTCTCTACTTACATTCTGCGGAGTTGTATTTCAGGACATTCAAGAGGCACATGCTGGAGAAATTGTTGCAGTCTTTGGTGTTGAGTGTTCTTCTGGTGATACTTTTACGGACGGATCTGTGAAGTTTACGATGACATCAATGAATGTTCCAGAGCCAGTGATGTCACTTGCCATTGCGCCTTCCTCGAAAGATGTTGGTCCTCAGGTGTGTTTATTCTTTCAATTTTGTTCGGTGGAAAATTACTTAATCCAAGAGTCACAGTGACACGTGTCATTAACCATTGTTCATACATTTAAAAAGATGCGGCACGAAAAAACTATAACTCGGCGAAATGCGGAACTAGCTATGTCGGTCTGGAGAGAGATAGCCAGCTAGTGAAACGTGTTATGATGCAGAAAATATCATATTTTATCCTGAATATTGGTATCTTAAATAAGGACATTCTACAACAGTTGGTTTTGCGGTAGGTTTTATTGAGTGATTTCACTGTGAATTCTTAATTTAAAATTTTAATGGGTATGCGAATGAAGGTGATTGTGCCCTCTGCATTTAATGTTTACGCAATGAGTTAATTTATCGATTTCAATCGTATTTTCTAATTTATGTCGGAATTTGATTGTGGGGGGATAGTTTTCAAAGGCCTTGAATCGGTTTCAAAAAGAGGATCCAACATTCCGGGTCAGTTTGGATCCAGATAGTGGCCAGGTAAATCATTTCACAGCTTGTTTTTACTTGTTCCTTGCTTTTGTGGTACATTTATTGGTATTTTCAATCTCCAGTGACCTAACTTTATTGCAATTCTATTCAAAGTGAATGGAGTTCAGAGGATTTATCTGAGGGGCCGGGACTGGGGCTTGAGTTTCTGCAGACAATTATTTCGGGGATGGGAGAGCTGCATCTTGACATATATGTTGAACGCATTCGTCGTGAATACAAGGTTCTTAATACATTGATTCTTTATACTTTTTACCAACCACGTTAGGTATTTTGTCATGAGTTGACACATTATCTCAAGGTCCTCTCAAGTGTCCTCTACCGATCTTTTAAGGTATAGTCAGGAGATGGACACCGTATACTCACTGCTGTTAATGCTTGGCTATTTTTCTGCAGGTCGATGCAGTAGTAGGAAAGCCACAGGTGAACTTCAGAGAGACCATTACACAGCGCGCTGAATTTGACTACCTTCATCGGAAGCAAAGTGGAGGACAGGGTCAATATGGTCGTGTTGTGGGGTATTGGACCTAAACTCTTGCTTTCTATAACTTAATCATGGATCATCTTTGTTGTGGTGAATTTAATTGTTTCAAATGAAGTTACACCGGCAATTTTATTTGCTGAGATTATTTTTGTATTTCTGCTGCATAGATACATTGAACCTCTGCCAGAAGGGAGTGAGAAGAAATTTGAGTTCGAGAATATGATGGTTGGACAAGCTGTTCCTTCTCAATTTATCGCGGCTATCGAAAAAGGTTTCATAGAAGCTAGCAACTCGTAAGTTTAGCCTAGCCCTTGTTACTCAAGTGGATTCTTTTGAGGGTTTGATATCTCTTTTACCCATGCTTAGAGGAAAGATAGATGAGTAACGCTGCTGGCTGTAGGTGCTGGATTTTCAACTCGTTAAATCCATTTCTCACCTTAGATAGGTGGGTATTGTCTCCCTCGTGTAAGCCTAGCAAACTCAAGCGGCCAAGAAGTTACTAGTAGGTACATATTATGTTAAGGAGTCAGGACAATACCTTTATAGGGAATATAAGTGCAGCAACCTTCTATTTCATGAAGTTAATTAACCAAGCTTGTGATCCAAACTTGAGTTTCGTCTTTGCAGCTCAATCATTTTGTTGCTTCTTAGCGGTGTATTTATCTGGTCTGGTGTTGTGCAGAGGCGCACTGATTGGTCATCCAGTGGAGAATCTGCGAGTGGTTCTGACCGACGGCGCCTCACATGCTGTAGACTCTAGTGAACTTGCTTTCAAGCTAGCTGCTCTGTATGCATTCCGCCAGGTGCAGTCATTAATCCGTTGGTTTTCACTTTTTCATTAGTCCTTTGAGAACCTACTTAATTTGAATTCTTAACTCTTTTTTTCACTTTATCTCTTTCCTGAGTAGTAAGGGAGTTGATAGGATCTCATGGTTCCTGATTACGTTGCTCATTCATGTGCTCCAGTGCTACGCGGCAGCAAAGCCTGTTATTTTGGAGCCGGTTATGCTTGTGGAACTTCGGGCTCCTGTGGAGTTCCAAGGTTCAATTATTGGAGATATCAACAGGTATATTATTTAGCATAGTAGCTATGTACATGCTAGCCAGTTTACTGTGTGATTGAAGTATCTAATTAATTACATTATGCTTCCTTTGTTTTTCTCAGTTAAATTACAGTACAATGGTCGTGACCATGTGATGTATACTGAAATCCTATCCACATTTTAGGTTTTGATTTTTACAAACATATGACTTAAACTCTCTGGAGTGATGACAAAGCAGCGCAAATCCGAGTGTTAGGTTTGTATTGTGTTGCTTTGATTTCTATCGGACGGCTTCTCAGCTTCTGACACTGTCATCATTGCTGACATTGTGTCAGGAGGAAAGGCATTATTGTAGGCAGTGACCAAGAGGGTGATGATGCAGTCGTCTTGGCCCATGTGAGTTATTGATCTAGCCATATTGTCAGAAGTAGAGTTCTGAAACAAATGCACTTTTGTTTTGGCTTGCATCTACCTAGGGTTCTGGGCAGTGAAGCATATTTTATCCAACACAGTTTATGTTAAGCAACTTGAAATCTCGAAGTATGTGACGGCGAGCTTTGAGGATTGTATCTTTAAGTGTTCTAGTGGCACAAATGATTTGGCTGCAACGTCGAAAAGTTTTGAATTATATATTCGAGACTTATTGAACAGTCGCAAACTAGTATTTATTGTCTATAAGTATTCATACCCGGTCCCTGTTCATCAGTTGCTTCTGTTCTCTCAGATCTAGTTATTCATTTATTTTATTTTTAGTTAATTGTGTTCAACTATAATCCATGTGCCTTGTTTGTAGTTCTAATTGATAATTTTTTACATGCTAAGAAGTTTTTCTATGCGACATTGTCCTCGGCTTAAGTCAATTATGTATTCTCAGGTACCATTGAACAACATGTTTGGCTATTCAACCGGATTGCGCTCCATGACACAGGTCTGTCACAGCATTGATTCAAAAGTTTTTCCATCTTTCTAGAGTATAAGCTCTAGGCCCTCGTTCCTTGTCTGTATTTACAGAATAATGTGACCAACTGGTTGCTTATAATTATGGTTGGTTCATCATTGACAGGGTAAGGGAGAGTTCACGATGGAGTATCATCAGCATGCAGCTGTGCCACAAGATGCTCAAGCAGTACTTGTGAAGGAGTATACAAACAAAAGAGTCACTTTGTAACCAAGTTCAATTCTGCCAAAGCCCACGAAGTGATCTAATTATGAAAAATATATTAGGTGCATCTTTTGCAAACTCATTGAAGATTAATGTTGAGGTCTTGTGTCCTGCGTACTGTCTTAATCTCGAATGGGAAAAGCGAGCTGGGTTTTTCTTGCCCGTTCTTGCGGATATTAGGAATCTTGTCGGAATTCATCTGTAGGATAATTCCCCTTTTCATATTAGTAAAAGATCTGATACGAATAGAAGAAACATTATAGAGTTTCTTATGCATTCTTTCAGGGAGTATCAGATGTGCCAAATTATTAAAGGACTTGAAGGTTAGAATGGTGAATTCATAAGTGTCGTTTGTTGGCTATCTAAAGCTAATTTAGTTTGGAAGTGATTGTCATTTGAGAACAACAATCTTGCCAAGTTTAGTGCTATAAGGCAATGCATTATCTCTAATCTACAACTTAATGGAGCACAAGCACTCTTGATGGTTCAATACAAGGCTCACTGCATTAGCATTTTTACTAAAACAAGAAAAAGATTAGATCTCGTAGTGCATTGTTAAGACTAATCAACATTGTTGTAACCTTCTGTAATGGCTTGCTGCAAAAAATTTAGCATCATAGCTTGAAGTATAAGTCACATAGTAACAACAACTCTATTGATAAGACTACTGTTACTGATCAATCTACAAGCAAATATATTAATTTACACCATCCAAGTCATTTACAACATGAATAGGAGTAACCTCTTCTATCAAATGAAGATAGATTGCACTATCTTGGAGTATTACATTGAAGGGTCCAAAAATGATAAGTTCTTCTTTACTATGGTATTTACAACCAATACAAACAAATCTTACAAATTAGACAGCTTTGGCTACAACATGTTGTACTACTTCCAAAAACAAATTAGGAGGCAATGTAGCTTTTACTATTGCCACAACTAAGAGGCCTACATGATTGGTCATATTTTGCAAATGGCTACAAAGCTTGGACAATAAAATATAAATAGCTAATTATCATATATGTAATTAGACATTGTGTCTTTGCATGGCATTGATAATCTTTTCATTACTAACTTAGACATGTTTATGTTGTCTTCAAAGTCATTGTCTATGATCTAATTCTTGAACGCCAACATCATTGTTGCTTTCAAGCTTTGTTATTGTTGCTTCTAGCTACAATGAGCAAGCATGAGAATGAAAAAACATATCTACAAAGTTAATCAACTTATTGCAATGCAATGGACCAAAGCCTTGTGAAACAAGATCTTTAAAATCACTATAATGAACTACTTTTGATATAATGGAATGTTTGGCAATAGACAAGGTGTAGGTGACGAAGCAAAAGTTGGTTTGTAAAGATCAACAAATATTGCAAATATGCAAGATATTGAAGATGAGATTTTGGTAAAAGTCAATCCACCTTGCATAGCAAATCTCATATCAATCAATGCTCTTATGAATTGTGTCCAAGAAGTTGACACTATGCACATAGAGTTGTTAGACAAGAGGCTATTAGCACTAGCTGCATTGAAAGACAAAGCATTGGAAGAGACAAATGAGCATGACAAAGAAGATCTTGAAGTTAAATTCTCAATCCAAGAAAAACTTACTATCCTTAATCAAGCCTTCAAGTTCTTTAATCCTACTAAACTTATCTTTTTTATGGCACATTAAATCTTACAAAATATACATCATGATATTCAAGCTTCTAAAATTAATATAAATAATTAGCTTTAGCAAGCAACAACTATAAGATGAAATTTGGCATTAGTTGCATGCATTAAGAGATTATACTCAAAGGCTAGAAAGACTCAAGCAACAAGGTCTACTTTTACTTGGGCAAATGTTACAAGTACAAACACATCTTCATCAACAAAAGTATTGGCAACATAAATCTTGATTAAATTTTGAGGCACTTTTGAAGCAACTAGGTGCATAAATAGATATGCTTGCTATTTAGAGCATTCCATTGAGGACAAAATGGTTGTACACCTTCATCTAATTTTTCATCTTTTTTTAATTAAAGGTTATCTTTATAAATTGATAATAGCTATTTAAAATATTTAATATTAGAAATTAGACGTATTGACATATAAATCGATAGATGGGAAGCAATATCAAGAAAGAGGGGGTATTAACTTATGGAGGATCAACTTATAGAGGTACAATTGCATATCTTGTTTTTTGTTTTTTTAAGTTTTTATGATAAAAAATTTATATTAATTTTGGTAGTTATTTTAAAAATTCAAAAATAGATATAATTATGATAGATAAAAAATAAAATATCTTTCAAGTTATAATGATTTAGAATTTAGAATCCATTTATTTTTCAAAATAATATAAATATTATAAAGATATTCTTAATTGTATTTGGACATCTTATCAGAATGTAAAGATAAAATCATTTTAAAAATAAAATGAAGTGATTAATTTATTAATTTATTAAAAAAAAATCTATAATGTATTGAGTTTCAAGAAAAATATTATCTGAATGATTTATTTTTTAAAAAAAATGGAAATACTAAGAGAAGTTTCTGATTTTCTTTAGAAATATTCTAAAAAAATTTCTATTACAAATGATAATTGAAAAGGTTCTAAAAAAATCTGAAAAATCCAAAAAAATTACTAAAAATATTAATTTTATAAAGCTCTACTAGTAGATATAGTTTGTGATTTGTTAGAACTCATGTTTTTCAAAATGTATTGGTTTTAAACTAACTGATGTATCAAAATGCATTTGGTAAGTGAAATAAAATCAAGTTATCCAAATCTTTTAAATCATTTTTTACCACACAATAATTCATTACTAAAAATTATACATCATCACAATAACTATGTGATTAAAAAATCAGATAAAAAAAATAAAATAGTTGTGCATAACAACTTGATTTATTCATTTATTTTATTTTATTTTTATTCATGTTTGTAGTTTGATTTGTTGATACTGTAACTTCTAGTATTGTACTATCCACAACACTAGTAATTTTACAACTTATTGGATGATCATGAAGCACTTGTATCCTATGTCAATCTACATTATGGCTCAAATTACATGGAAACCACAATTTAATACCAAATATCATGCACTTCGAACTTTGAATACAATCTCAAAAATGATTCTTGTGGTATGCTAAATTTGATACTGGGATGTACATTCATGTTCTAGTGCCAGTAGTCCAAACTTATTGAATTTCTGATAGGAACACATGTATTAGCAGCATGGGTAACTTATTGAAGTTTGATGTGAGGAGCTACCTCTTGGCATTGGAAGACCCAGTTCTCATGGAGAAACAGTTCATTAATTTAAACAAGACTTCTCCCTAACACCGTTGTTGTGTCAAAGGATGTTTCACAGCCTTCACTAAAAAGGGTTCTCTGGGATTGTTGCGAAAGCATTGTTGTTGCTGATAAGATTTGCAACCATTGATTGGGATGCAGCAACAAGCAAAGAGGCATTCAGGAACATAAAGCCCAAAACCTAGCGCTGGAATGGAACTAACTCAGACGGTGGTAAGACTTGTATCACCTAGAACGGATGATATACAAACCCATTTTAGGTACCTTCTGTATCCATATGTTTCTCAAAGTACGGATCACATTTAATTCAATTTTTGGAATTTGCGAGGTACACAGAGTGTCGGCACGATTTAGAGATTCGTTACACGGAGATCAATGAATCCGTGATGATAAACCTGGTCTACCAGCTGTGCCGAATCCCATTCCTTCTAGAGTGATGGGAACATGCTATCAACAGAGACGGAAAAAGCACATTCAAGAATGATTCCTTGGACACGAAAGATTCACAACTTGATAATCGTTCTCAAGTAGCTGGCGGACGTAAATAAGGGCTCTCTTTCAAGCGGGAGTCAGACCTGACTTCTAAAATGGAAAGAAGGCGTAAGCGGAATATTCAAACAAGGGAATAAGGTTTCAGTCGTCGATTGAATTCCAGTGACTTGCATGTATGAAATATACAACCAATCGTTGATGGAGCTGTAACCTCTGAGGAAGAAGGGTGGTGCAAATGTCACATGATAAGGCGTAGCATACCGAGACCCACAGCAGTGAGTGACACTATAGTACCTGAAATGCAGCAGGCAAAGTGTATGAGCATTTACCCACGTAGGCAATTGTCACGTAGAGAATTAAATGGAGGAGCTCGACTTTAAGGCTTATAACTTACCAACAAAATCTGGTGTCATGTAGGACGAGTTCATGTAGGATGAATGAATTCAACAAACAAAGCAAAGAAGAAAATGCATCACCTATGCAATACTTGATCACATCAAACTTGGCTGCCTCAAGCTGTGTCTTCAGGGCATGAATCTCCTGCTCAATTCATGAAACCAATTAATTGCAGCGAAACAAAAGCAGTACTCCCTTGACAGGATAATAAAGCTGTTCTATTACTGTAGCAGTGCTATCATATAGAGCTGAAAAACAGCAGTTGCCCGAAGCTGCAACTGCACAGAAACCTATGAGCGAACAAATCACTGTGGAGGCTTGAAGAAGCGGTCCAAAATCCTCTGCACACTCTCTCAAGCATCAGGAATTGATTATTAATTATCGTTGTCTATTTAGCTTACCCTATCAAGCTTGTTAGTCAACTCGGATGTTTCTGTAGCTTGAGCAGCAAGTTCATCTCGAATCCGCCTGTATAAACGCAGCAAAGTTCAGTCGGTGAGTGTTCAAGATTCAATTAAATATTAAGTCATGCTCACAAAGGTTGGCGGTAAAGTTGATGACTAGCTATGTAGTTTCTGCTCCAACCAATTCGTCTAACACAAAAACAGCCCTCAGGATCCAACTGTTAGGTCTACTGAATGCAAGTCACTACAACCAGAAGCAACACTCATGCATGGCAGTTTAAAAAGAAATATAATAGGCACTTCAGCTCTTTTAACAGAAACATGAACAGAAAGATAACCACCTTACCCCCTTTCTAAATTTAGGTCCAACCGTTGACCTGAGGTGACTTTGTCAATCGCATACCTGCAGTCATTTATGGAGTACAACAAACTAATCATAAGGCAGACAGACGACTTCAAGATCTCAATATACAGCGGAGAGTAGGGTTTACAATAGTAGATCTGCAATTATCCATGTAGGTGTCCACAATCTGGAAATGAAACTTAACTCTGAAGTATCTTTCTATGAACCCCGCGCATGATTTAAACTAGGACATCCGAATATAATTAGCACAAAGTAACAAATCTGTGATATAAAAAATGGTCCATGTTCGCAATGTTATGTTCATAAAATCGTCGTCACGTACTTTGATTCATTGCGCATCTTGTCAATATCAGTGCGGAGTCGCTCCAGCTCCTGCTGCAGCATTGAGAAGTGGTGCTCCTACACAAGATTCCATAGGGTCCAGCACTAAAGATAAACCGCGCGTTACGCTCTTCATCAAATGTTTTACCAGACACATGTTTTTCTTTAAAAACAGCATATATGACAAAACATAATGGCTCATCGAATTTGCAGACAGATAATGAGATTTAAACAATTTCAACTAAAATATGATAGAATAGCAATAGATACAGCCTTTCGATTTCATCTCAAATTCTTACTCAAAATAAAATATAAGACAGCACCGAATGCATCAGAACAACTTCGTTAAAAATATACCTGTGAACTTTGCACCTGCGCTTTGAATTTAGACAGAGCGGCTTCTGCCATCATTTCGCTCTGCGAAGAAATAATTTAAATAAATAAATACAATCAAAAAGCTCAGAAGTGAAACATAACTGAATGAATCCACAAAATTCAAAACCACGTGATTTGAAAAAGACTACAATCAAATAACGCACATATGAGGATACTTCTTGCAAGGTGAAAAAAGACAACATTATTAAGTGAGACCGGGGAAGTGGCTGAATAAATAGTGCTTTGATTAGCCTCACTACATTTCAAAATTGGTATATGTCACCTCCTCCTAAGGCAGCTATAAAAGTCAATAAGACAGCCTACACCGCTCCTGCATAAAAGATGACCAATGCAAGAGTGTGACATGTAGGTGTGAGACCCATTCAATGAGGCAGAATAAGACCCACCCGCTGCATTTCATGTTTGGAGGTGAATGTCTGACCCACGTTCTCTAAGCTATCGTTCAAAACCTCTGTAATAACCGCCGTAATAGCCTCCGCCTGTGCCGACGTCAACCCCTGCGATTCTAATCTTTTCACCTGTGGGCCCAAACCCATGATTATAGGAGTGATCCTAATTAGCGAGACTGGTGAAGATCCACAAGAGTTCTAACGATGCAAGACCTTAGAATCCACACCAAAGCATTAAGCCTGCACTAGCTTGAAAAACCCTAAGTACTGAACTAACATACCAAAGTAGCGACAACGAAGTGAATCGACGCGGTCCAAAACAGTACCGCAGATTACCCACTTCACAACACTGCAAGGAATGACATCGAAAATCCCTAATACAGGTGAGACCAAAGTTTCGTCAATACAAAACTCCAACTAGAAGAAACCTAATTACCAGGGCTAGAGTATCCACGAGAAACAGCCTCCTGCTACCCTTGGACGCCACAAGTTGCGACAGGTTCCGCGTATGGAAACTCCGCACTCTCTCATGATTCCACGCCCATGGTAAGCTACCCCGGCCCAAACCCAGGGGAGAGTTGCTTCGCCCACAATCTTTCTGGCCATTCAACTCCCCACAAGGTTGTGAAGACAAAAGCCCCTTCGTCACATTGCTCCAAACGCCGCCCGCAATCCCATCCTCCCCCGCCCAATTCAGAATTGATCGTTGCAACGCCTGATGCCGCACGCTCCTCCCGATCGCATGTGCCATGCTAGTCTTCCCCTCTATCCAGTCACGCAACCATAGTGAACACAGCGTGCAATCTACCTCCGTCCCCAATTCATAGAATACCTCCACGTACTTCTGCAACGAGAACCGATATTCAATCCCCCCCCCCCCCCCCCCCCCCCCCCCCCAAAAAAAGATATTTCACTGCAAAGGATATGCAGCCAATTCAGGAATCCTCGCCCTCACCCTAAATCGTTAGAGCGAAGTTTAAGTTATAGCTTGCGAATGAACCTCGCAGTCTGGTGAAGCGTAAATGATCGCAGAGCCTCATAAAGGAGACTTTCGCTTGGCCTAATGTAGAACGCATTCTCAATGTATCGGCCAAGCACAGCATCCCCGACACTATCGGCGCTACGGAATTGTTATCCAGTTAGCAGACAAGAATACAGTTCTATCCGCTGATCCAGAAACTCGTCGACGTGCCCTGAATTTGGTTTTGTCAAAATTCTCCTGCCTACGGAATGCTCGCATCCAAATTGTCAGATATAGACAGATGGTAACGTCTTTCATCTTCGTGGACAGATAAGTTAAGGGTGCAGGTGTGCGAGAGGTATGGTGCCTTTAAGTCGGTTCATTCCAGTGTGTGCATCACACAAATGTGCAGTATCTGTCGGCGAATGCACTTCAACTGTTTCATATACATATACACCAACAATAGTATCATAACGTGGAGTGTCTCCGGCATAGAGAAGAGAAAACAAAAGTGGAATTTATGTGGAACTAAGGTATCACAGGTTCTCCATAATGTGAAGTTTGGAAATATTCCAAGTACTAGATTTACATGTTGGGTGAGACACACCCTTACTAATGTTATTGCATCGTACACAAAAATAAAAGTTATCCAACCTCTCCACATCAAGTGGACACGAAAATAATGGTGAGACTAAAAGAGTAGGAGATTGCGCTTGCGTTGATCCTGTTTCCACTTGGGCATCTCGTAAAACTGGGTTCTCGACATTCCAAAGAGCTTCTCAAAATCTTCAGGGGATAAATAAGCCTGCGTAACACGGATGTGTCAGAACTCTCGCTGCCTTGGAGACGTTAAATACGTGAGATTGAAAGAGGCATGGATCTATTAATTTCAAACTACTTGCTCTTCTTGGCCATGGAGCTCATAGGTAAACACGGGAAACAAGGGAGACCTCAATACTTTGGTGATTAGTAAAAATAAAGTACGCAATACAGTACCTCTTTTCTTTTTATATTTATTTTTGGAGGATTTGTGGATGATGATTTCAAACGATCATAGCTGTAAAATTCAGCGATCTCCTCTCCTCCATCTCCTCCATCCTCAGAAGTCTTTGAGCTTGTTACAGATTCTGTATCTCCCGTTGCTTCCACTTTCGCGAATGGTGAGCTCCCAGCAACCCAATCAGCATCGACTAAGAAATCAAGAACAGCACAAGTATCAGCACGGTTAGTAAACCAAGTCTGTCAAAAATAACAACAGAGTGATTTGAAACTATTCATTGTTGTTACCATTGACCATCGCAAGCAATCAAGAGGAAGAACAGGTGATTGAGAAATCATGACATCAGCAGACATATATCATCTTTTTAACTCATAATCATCATCCAAACTGGCCGATTGCACTAAAATATGAATTTTTCATCCAGTAGAAGGAACAACGCACTCACCTGACACTGCAGAGCCTGGAGCTTTTTTTGTGCCAAGCATGAAGGATAGGGCCGCCATTGCAGCAGCTCTTTGAGAATTCGCAGTTGATGGACGATGAAACCTTGGACTCGCTGGAGCAGAGGATGGGTTCTGATTGACTAGTGTTTGGGCAACCTTCGACAGTTTCCCTTCTGAAGTCAACTGTGAAGAGAGAGCTGCCATGGCTGCTGCCCTCTGTGTGGATTCACTTTTGGTACCAGCTGAAGCACTTGGAGTAAGACGTCTTTGGACTTTCTGCAATATTCGGACAGAGTGTTACAGTTACACACGAATGTAGTTGCTTACGCTAACAGCTCAAGTCATGAAATCAGTATGTGAACTCTCCATCATCAGAAGCTCTACTTCGGAAAACCGGAGGAGCCTAAAAATACTTCTGCATGCGATTTATATCAACCAAACCGGATATGAAATCACCTCTTGAGGAACTGGTCGTCCTTGAATCCCTGCAACTCTTTTTGTGTAGGAATCTCCATGGACCTGTCATTTACAGTATTTAGATTTAGGCACAAGTTAACAAGTTGTATATATTTGGATGTTAATCACGGTCCTCGAATATCCTATTAACAACAGATAGACAAATCAAATTTCACTAGGGGTGTTTCACAGGTCTAATAGTTTTACCTATGCACTTGGATCACTAAGAGAAAAAAGAAAAAAAGAAAAAAAAAGCAGTTACATAAATTCACTGTATATATGCCAAAAAATAGAGCAAGAAAAGTAAACAGTTGATACTGACATTGACCTTGCTGGAATCCCATGAGAAGAAGGTGGTGAAAAACATTGGCTCATTGCCTTCCGTGATCATGAAGATGGGAACATCCTGTAGTATCCCATCCAACCTTGCTGCACGTTCGATGTATTTCTGCACGTTGCAACGAGATCTCATATGAAAGGATAGTTTAAATCTGAGTATCCTACTTCAATCGATAAGCACTTCCAGAAATGAAACCCACAGACTACTGGTACTAGAAGATCGCAGTCTATCTAAGCTCACAATTCTCAGCAAAGACGTACGAGACTACGGTAGTGTAGTACCTTGGCAATATCTAAATTTAGCTCTTTCTCCTCTGTGCTTGCATGCTGGCCAACCCACTCGTAGATGACATTGTGACAGTCCAGGATCATGATATCGTCACTCAGAAGATCATCTTGTGTGAAATTGTGCACTTCAGTCACCTGTACAATTCCCAATTCAGTTTACTAGCAGACACGCAGTAAGCTCTGATAAAATCATCGCAGCACTAGACGCTTTGCAATGAGAGGGACATAAAAACAGAAAGCAACAAACCCGACGACTCTAAAAAAATAAGTAAACAAGTAAATAACCCTATAATTGACAATACAAGCTGGCAAACTGATACAAAGTTAGACCGATAGTCATATATCTTTACCTTCAAATTTTCTGAACAGTTGTACGCAGCCGATCCAAGAACATGCCATCAGATTTATGTTAGATAATAGGGTTTCAAAAGGTAGTTTTCCATCAAGTACTATAGCAAATTTGGTTTTTTTTTAAATGTTTTTGAGGCCAAAAAAGTTCCATATATTTGAGAACTGAGCCATAACGGACATAGGATAGATGAAAAATTTATTATGTACTATCACAAGAGTTCCCGTCGTTCACTTGTCTGAACTTTAAAAGAATCATTAAACCATCCAGAAAATTAAAGTCACTAAAACCACCTTGTGAGGGCCTCACCTCGTGAAAGACTGCAAGCGAACAGCCTTGGATCCTTCGGACCCTCTTTTGGTTTGGGGTGGCTTGCATATTTTCGTTTACTCCCCAGAGAACTCCAAAAGAGTGGAGGCTCTAATCCTTCTTTCACAGGCCTTGCTACAACACCAGGCTGCACCAGTCAAGTACAGGTTCAGAATATTAGTAAGGGATAGTCTTCAACAAAATGATGTGTTGCAGCACATCATTGACGCCAAGAACAAAACTGGCATGATTAACTTAGAATTATAACTCACCTTCAGAACTTCAGCTGCTCGCAAAACAGCCTTCTGATTCTCAACAGTACTCAGGTTGCCTGTCCAGGCATACAACTTCGAGTTGGTTTGAAGTAGAAAGCAATCGGAGGAGTTTAGTGAAGCTGACACCTACAAACAGGGAAGAAAACGTTACTGTGATTGTTGTCCCGGATACTCGCAATCCGGACTATCAATAAAGCTCATAAGGCAGCAAAAGGAATATATGCGTGGGCCTCCGGCCAGTATAATGACACACTACTCACAGGCTCCAGCTGGACAGCTAGGACAATTTGTGGACCAACACACCGCGCCCGCACCAACAATATTGAATGATCCTTGTGACCTGGACAAACATGTTCCTGCAATGAATTGAAAATCACCTAAAGATCAAAACATGCATAGAAAAATTCGCCGGATTACATGAACATTGACGCTTATAGATTCAGGGTGAGTACTACGAGCCCAAAACATACTAACTGCATTCACCAAAAACCAGACCTACTGCCTTTTAAGAACACAAAATGCAAGACCCAGCAAGCCAGTGATGGCTACATGATAGCAAAACAGGTGACAGACCTTCAATATGCACATGCATTTAAACAGCGCCAAAAACTGAATGGGTTCCTTGCCTTGAGCAATGTATGCCTGTCATGCAGACAGATGTTCGCGTCATATGGAATGCAATCACAAGAACAAACATCGCAAAACTTTAGTTGCTTTATACCTTTTACGTTCAGAGGTGGAGTTGACGATAACGGCTAAACAAAACAAAATAATCAAAATACAATGGAGTAGAATATAGTTCCGTCAAATTCAAAGTACGAGCCTGGAACACTAAAAACGCACGAACAATCTGAACATCCAACAACGAGCTTTCCATATTCCAGATATTCTGTCAAAGAGTAAATAAACGAAACCTCGATGCGCAAGTTCAGGGACGAAGAGTATAAAGATTATATATAATTTCTTTGTTTCTCGTTCAAGCAAAACTCGTAACAAAAACCCATCTTAAAAGTGAAGGAAATTACCTGAACTGCACGTCCTTTCAGTGCTGCACTCATTTCATTCATAACCCTCAGTCCCGAAGCCTTGTCCTCCTGCATACCAAGATCGACTTAGTGCACCCAGATCATAATATCCATATGCATAAATAAACTAACGCCATTCTAACGATCCAAATATAAGGGAAAATAATTGAAAGCCCGATTTCTGCTGTGACCAGAGATATCTTCATTGCAAATTACGAAAGCTCTTTTACAGAAACTAGAACGAAATGTTGGTGTCGCAAATCCACGCTTACCACAGAGGTGTGCCGACCAATCCAGTTGCATAGAAGGTATTCCTCTTTACGCTCTTCTCCTTGATAAGTGTAAAGCACAATATAGCAGCTGTGGTCATAGAACCTTCCAACATCTCCAGCATCAATTTCTTTTTTTACACCACCGACCAACCTCCATACCTGGTAAATCATTAATTTTTGTTAGCATTCATCAAGACTAGACCAATTTCCAACCGAGTCCAAGGAAGTATCAAATGAAGGACTTAAAGAAAGAACAAGTACAAGTTAATTGGGCTAAGAAAAACTTTGAAAAGTTAAGCAGCAAGAAGAACCTCAAGCTTGCCATTCAAACTTGGAAGTGGTGGGAGCTCTTCTTTCACAGGTGAACCCTTGAGAATACCTTTTGTGTTAACACCTTGCTGCTTCAACAATGCTGTAATGAGCATAGTATCAGCCATTATAATAGTGATCGTACAAAATACTACCACTAACATAGGTACGTCAACAATACATTTTATGACTTATCAAATTATAATGAAGTACTCATCCAGATAATGATAGAGATTAGACTGAAGAGATTGAACGCCACCAAAAGGGATACAGTACATGCCAAAACACAAATAATTGCAATAATACAGACATTTTAGGCGTCAAATTATCAACATTTGACTTCTGTTAACAATTTAGGTGCAGAAGCGCAATGAATCAGTACCGTCTATTACATGCTACAGCTGTTCGTCATAATCTTCAGTCTAAACAAAACCAGTAGTCTGAGTATATTGAGTGCACCTGCAACTTTGCCTCTTCCTTCTTCAGAGACGGTGTGTTGTCCATTTAATGGCCACTTAACAAAGTACGAACGAAACTCGAGCGTTTCGAATCCTTCAATGATCCGGGTGATCTGGATGTGCTTCGGCCTATTCAGGTTAGTGATTAAATCCTGCATAGTGGTAAAAGTTTCCGAGTTACAACGAAAACGTTCCAGATAAGATTATATAGAAAAGTAAAAGTAAACCACAAAAAATCGTTTTCAAGTTGGATGCTAAGGGAGATCTGCTCGCACTTAACAAATTATTCGCAGAAAAGATGTGAGAGCGCGCCCAACAAAAATGAAGAGCACATCGTAGTTAGGAGGTTTAATGTCCACATTTACAAACGATGACATAGTAGTCAGTAGAAAAGATGGATATGCGATGCTTGCCTCTACAATTGAAATTGCAGCCTTTCTAGCATCAAGTGATGTGTTGCGACCTGCCCAAGTGTAGATCTCATTACCGCAATCGAGCACGTAACACTTGCTGCTGTCAAGTACATCCTTAGACATTTCCACTTCCTTCAAGCTCCTTTCTATGATACTTTCAATTAGAAAAACCAAAAACCAATTCCACGTTAGTCACATCATACTGCTTTCAGATCCAAAATTCATTGAAATACACATTCTTTAAAACAATCGCGAAAAAACTTATGTAACATATAAACAAAACAGCAATAGCACTTGATTGTGGTGGTAATAAAAGTAACAACAATCGGATTAATGATGAAAATAACGAGTCACCTCAAACTTTTTGGTGAGCATGCATAACACAAGTACGTCACCTTGTCCATCCTTTGAAATTGCCATATTCATGCTGACACGACAGCGTAACAAGAAGTAAACGTAAGAATGTAATGAACGAATGGGTAAGAGAAGGAAAGGCTTCGCATACCAGAGCAACTTAGGCTTGGGTAACCCAGAGGCATCATCTGCAACAACAGGTTTCTTTGAAAGAGGAGCAAAGCCTCCAAACAGAACCCAGAATTGCCCAGTGTCTGCCTCAGTGCCGAGCGTACCATCGTCTGCAAGCCCATTGGAGTAGTTCCACCTCAAATCTTACGGAAAGAAATATTAACTCACATATCCAGGAAGTAATCACATGTGATCGTTTAAACCACTACATGAAATTTAGGTTTAAATATGATATTAGGAAGCTGTAACGTAACCCATTACCTATAATTACAATTTCGCATTTTCCATCATGATCTGTATCCTTGATATACTGGACCACTTCAAGAGCTTTCCCCCTCTCTTGAATACTGGAATTTTCTCCATTGAATTGGAATATTGTTGATTCCGTGTCCAGAACAAAAACATCGTCATGGTTCAGTGAGGAACGAGCAAATGGCACCTGTGGTGAAAAAGGCAATTACACAAACATTCAATTAGGACTAATGAAACTGAGTGAATAATTTGTGGAAAGCATACAACCTAAGACCTTATTAGTTTCCCGATGAAATGAAGGACACGGATACATCTTGCTACCGAAAGACATATCAAGACCTCCTAATAAGGATGTATCATTTTGGACACAAAGAGTCACTTTTTCCGCCGTGCAAAGGTTGTCATCACCAGGAAATAGTACTAGTTCTCTCTATACACTTTCATTACACTTTGGGCCCCAAGAGTATCTTAGCATCAACCTTTCTACATAAATATCGGATGCAGAAGTCAGGGAATAACGAGGATGAAACGTATAGAATTAGCATGGAAAGCTTCCAAACCTGTGTAACTCTGACAGTGCGTCTTCCTTTTACAATGAATAAACGAGGCTCAACCTTCCCAACTTCCACTTTCTTGAATCCAGAAGCAATACCGCCTTCCATAGGAACAATACATGGTTTGAAATAAGATAGAAAGAGTTCTGTTTCGTGCTCCTGAGTTTCTCTATACTGAACGGCGCGACCACCTAACGCAGCATCCAGCTCAACGGTCTTAATTGCTGCTGTACCAGCCTCATCCTGTCAGGGAGATCCATCATACAGCAACTGATTAGCACCTTAAGTACTAACCGCGCTTAGGGTTATTTTGGCTGCGTCGAAAAATGATAATCAAGTTTCCCCTTTACAAATAGCTCTGAAATTATGAAGACCCCAAATACTAGCATGAGTATTACTCCACATCTCAGAAGTGCTTACAATTTCAGTTCTTTAAAGGTGACGCAAAATGGGGGGAAAATATTAAGCATACAGTAACTAAAAGTTGTTAAAAGTGATGCAAAGATATTTCGCAATCCGTTCCACAACTTATCTCTTAATCGACAACATAAGACAGAACGCTGTTGCACAATATGTCCGCCAGTCAGAGTACCTGGCTCGTGTCCTTTCCCAGCCAAAAGTGAATATCGTAGTGGAACCCTCCAGTTTTAAGTGCGGTCGTCTGTTACCAAAATATCATAACAATCAATCATGAAGTTTTAAGTCAAAAACAATGACCACCTCCACAAACGATGGTATGTACAACTTTAAGATGCACATCAATGTGACGATACAGGATAGAGTTAAGTTTCACAATGTAGCACCTGGTATCGGATTTAATGACAAAATATCGTATTCATACAGAACTACGGGGATTAATGCTAAGTTCTTAGGAGAGTCCATGTTCAAACAGAGAGGGAAAAATTACCTTGAGCACAATGTAAGAATCTCCTGAATAAAATTTTCCATGAAATTCCTTGAGCAAGGGCACTGGTTTGAAATTCTCAATGCGCCATATGTCAATTCCTCTGCACGTGGAGTCAAAGAAACTTTTGCCAAAACTTGATTCGAGCTCAATGTCTCATCCATGCTACAAACCACCTAAGAAGATCGAACATGAGGAATACTACACCCTTGCGAATGACAAAACACTGTAAAACTCAAATTAAATTCATCAATAGATTCTGCAAAGATATAGCAGACTATGAAGGATACGGTTTCTGGCCAACTCCTTGGAATGCGACGTCCACATTCTTCATAGACACAGCCATCAGGCTGCTCTTGACAATTGCTTTGGACTCTATATGTTACCCTCCGATTCAGTTGCATAATCGTTTGGGAGTTACTGAAATTCGAGGCATATGCACCTGGAAGAACAGGGGTTAGATCATAAGCTGATTTGACTCGTGAACACATACCCCACAAGGTATCCTCGAAATACAGTATGAATCAAAAGATTGTAAAAATGTTTCTGAAACGTCGCAAGTACTCGATCCAACGAAAGCCCTTGTCGACGTGGGAAACAACTAGACTGAAGCAAATTGCTCCTCATACTCTCACCATCTTCTCATTGCACAGAATAACTTCAAATCTTTAGAGTTGGACAAGTGTAAGAACATTAATCAGAAGGAAAAACAGGTCCAGTACAGGATCAAAAGAATGAAAATTATAAAACCAAGTGTTACCGCAATCAGACAAGATAAAGACACGAAGTGCAAACCATTCGAAACCTCAAACGAAGTGTGTGTTCAATAGTGCGGAACCGGAGGATCGTCGCAGAGGATGAAACAATTAGAGCTAAGTATATTCTTAAGGAATGGATTCTATACTCCGATTAAAAGAAGCATTGTGAGGGACGAAACCTGGACCCTAAGGTTGACTAGAAGAATTAAGCTTTGTATGCTAGTCTGATAAAATCAAGTTTCCCTACTCAGAAGTAACATCGGTCACAATAGTAACACGTTGCTAACGAACATCATCCACCCCAGAAGCACATTGGACTTCGATGCTATTTCCGCCAAGCCATTACATTCCCCCACAGTGAGGCCGAAAATGCGATGGACCAAAATACTCGAACGGAAAACTACGATCACGCAAGTTAGACAAGCAAGTTGGTGATTGGCAAGTCCAGAGGACCGCTGTAAGGTACTATTTAAGAGCATTCGGTTATAACCTAATCTCAGTTCAATGCACATCTTTATCCTGATAGCACTACATCTACAAAACCGGCAGTACCTAAAAATCGGGCAGAGGTAGTTGCAAGCGTTAACAGGGAACAATCCAGAAAGGGACAAGAGAATTATTCTCTTCTCAAAAACCAGCCAGAGCAGAATAGAGAGTACACACAGTAATACACTTAAGCTGACACTAGTGAAGCGCAAGGACGTCCTGAAGAGAATGCTGCACTTCGATTTAAAATGTGGGAAAAGTAGAATAGCAAGTGGGAAATGGAGACGTAATAAAATGTCTCCAGGGCACTCAAATTAAAATTTTGAAGTTCTGTGATTACAAACTTGATACTTGCCACGAGGTTTATTCCCTTGTCACTCCTGATAACGTTCCAGTTTACCAGACATAGGCAGTTCGCAGAGAAAAAAGCCACATCTCTTTATTCATAGTAAAATGCAGCTAAGAACGTTGTATGTGCGTGAGCGAGCGAGAGAGAGAGAACGTATATGTGTGTTGATCTCCAATACCAAGTTCTGTATCAAAACGTCTTGCACGAAAAGAACTATCAGAAGAAAAAAAATCAATGTCGCATGCAAAATACTGTTTTCATTTTGAGTACTCGCTTCTCTTACACGCCAGCGACAATACAGGCCGCACGTCCTAAAATCAGGATCTAGTCCAAGGAAAAAATAAATAAATAAATAACGAATACCACGAGGGCTCGCCTCCGCACTCTCCAACGACACATAAGAAGTCCCACGACCGGCCGGAGCACCTGAAGAGATCAAAGCGCGAGAAAGCAATCCCCGAAAAATGACATCTGAACTTACTAATCGATTCTCAGTCACAGCAAAGTTCAATTCGAGCGCACAACGCACCTCTCAATCCCCCGAAAATCCACACAGCAACCAATGAGTTAGTAGCAACAGCACTTCGTCCTTACGAACCTCATCGCTCCATGACAGATGCGTCGAGAAACGACCGTCACACTGATCCCTCACTCAATACGAAAAATTCAGATCTCCCGCTCACAGCACCTGATCACGCCAATCCAAGCCAATCACGCAGCACTGCACCACGATTACTTGCCAGACCCGCAGCTCTGGAAAACCCCGTGATGAACAGCCCTCTCCGCTGACAGATGATCCTCCTCCTCCTCCTCCTCTTCAAGCTTCTGCTGCAAAAATGTACTCCCCGAAGGCAGAATTTGACAGAGAGCAGCACCACGATGGATTCCAGGCTCCGCGTGGTGGTGAAGCACCCGCCCTAAGGAACGAGAACCTTCGGTGCAGGCAACGCGAGCCGGGCAATGGGAGTGTGAGAGAGAGAGAGGCTCGCTCGCAGAGGGCAGTGGCAAGCTCCATGCAGGGCTCGATGTTTTTGTCTCCACGTCGGGGAAGACGACGAAGGCCTTCGTTGTCACCGAAGCCATGGCTCCTCGTTCACTCTTCGTCCCACTCACACTGGCGGACATCCCCTATCCCTTGAGTCAAATGCTGCAAACTTTTTTACAATGGATCAATATAAAAAAGATTTGTCTGACTTCAAGTTCAAATCATATCATTCATCGTATGCCAGAAAATATTATAAAGATTGAACCCAATACACCCTCGCAATAAAGTTCCTGTTTTTTTCTTTTTCTCTTTCCTTGTTTTGTTCCAACATATCTGTAAAACATAAAGAAAACGTTTTCTTGTTATGCAATTTGAATGAGAACTATGCAAATACCGAAGATGTAGATTTCCTAAAATCCAATAGGGTAGGGTAGGGTAGGGTAGGGAAGGGGTGGATTAGAGTGGGTATAAAAGGCTTGGCAGGGTGGGTTAGCTGGCTAGAGCTTGGCTGTCTTCAGTGAGCCTCGACATAGTGCTTCATGCACACCTGGCTCAGTGAAATCCTCGCCCCAGCTTTTGGGTTCGATCCCCCACTTGCGCATGTGTGGAACTGTGTGTGCAAGCGTGTGGAAGTGTGAGTGTGTGTTAGTGAGAGTGCGAATGAGTGAGTGAGTGAGTTAGGGTTATTTTATCAGATTTGTAATGGGACTGCGCGGATGCCCTTCCACCACCCCTCAAAGCCAGCCAACCCTGGTCCGAGCCTCCTCCTCGTTCGGTATGGACCCAAAGCTGAGACCAGGGAGTCACGTTTGGGCACCGAACCTGGTCATGACTGAGTCATCTCAACCTTTGGATGGTTGAGATGTTAGAATTTGCAAACAAAAGATCGTGTTTAGAGAAAGCAACTTTTTATTACTTTTTGCTTTTTATTTTTATTTGTTTGTGTGTGTGTGTGTGTTCTGGTTCAATTCAATTGTTTTGAATGTTTGATTGAGCTATCAAGTAAAAATGCCTTGGATATGTATTCCAACTTTTTGTCCCAAAATGTGGACACACAATTTGCACTTTAGGTGAGTCCCAAGTTGGCCACAACTTCCAACATGAATTGACCCCTTGGATTTTTGGACAATATAATCTATACTACTATAACATATTAACAGAAGAAAAAAATAATACTAACATAAATACACATGATTGTTGGAATGATGTTGTTGTTACAACTATTGCTATTAGAAATCAACATTTATTATTTTATATTTATTATTGGTTATTTGCTCGAGAGAATTATATAAATGCATTACAAATTAGATATGTGTTTCTTACCATATATTATTTTTACATGTTTACTAAATTAGAATATAAGATATAGTATTTTAAACTTTTTGATAATTAATATCTATAAGTATAGTTTAAAATATACTACTACTAATATATGTGAGTCCCAAGTATATGTAGATAATGTATAAAGAAGCAAATATGTGATTGAATAACTTATGGTTTTTAAAGATTCTTTTATTCTAAAATATTTTATCTAAATTTAAGGGAAACTATGATAAAAGACAACAAAGTGGTCAACATTTAAGAGATACTAACTATTTGGAAGAACATCACATTAGGTTTTTGATTTAGATTTTAAATATATATCATATATATCTGATATAAGAAATTCATTGGCTTTACTCAAATCATTGATTTTAAATGATAAATATTTATGTGCTAAAAGTATATTAAAGATTGATACAATTTTGAAAAAATTATGAAGATTATGAAGTATAAATATATATATATATATATATATATATATATATTGCAATAATATTTACTTATTTATTTTGGAGGGTGAGAGAAAATTATACTTGCTTGAATCTATATAAAGTCCCTTGATTGCATCATCTACTAGGGTACACCATTATAGAGTGTTGTGGAAGCCTTACATTTTTACAACTTGTAATGAGACCCTAATACAATGTCCCTTGCAAAGATAGAACTTTATTGATTATTCCTTGCAAAGGTTAATGCATCATCAATTTGTTTAGCCAATGGTATTTGCAAGTTTAGTAACAATAGTTGTTTACAAATTTACAGATACAATTTCACAATTTTGCAACATACTAAACAATTTTGTAATTCAAAGTGCATTTTAATACAAAAGTTAGAATTATATGTTTGTATATATTACTTCTCAAAAATATATATATATATATATATATATATAGAATAAAATCATGTTTCATTGTTATAATCAATTAATCCAGATAGTGTCATATTATTATTTTTATTTCTTGTATATATATATATATATATATATATATATATATATATGAAATTTAATTTATTGTATCAAGCAAGGCAGATAATTTTTTGAATAAATTTGTACATATAAATGATTTCTCATATAAAATTTTACTATGATTAACATTTTTCAAAATTATTCTAATGTTTTACAACGTTTCTAATGAAGTTGATATATGTTTAATTTTTCCCATTATGAATTTTTATTTAGATTTTTATGATCAATGCAAATATCAATACGGATCAATTCCATTATGTGTTGATCTATATAAGTTTTGTATTTAATCATGTAACTTGATGTTTTAAAACAATAATTTAATCTCTTTTTTTATTTGAGATCTATTTGATTTATCAATTCATGGATTGATAGTGTTTTATAATTTAAAATAAAATAAATCAAAATAATTTTTGTATTAAGTTTTACTTGAATGGTTATTAAAAAAAAATTTAAATTTAAAAAAAAAAATATATATATATATATATATATATATAGAATCAATTAGAGGCTCATGCATTTATCATAAGGTGTCATTGTGTGAATTCAACACAATAATAATCCAGTTGCATGAAAGTAATCACAAAGAACAAGATGCAGATAGTGATTGAGAAATAAATGATATTTAGTGTGACTGTTCTATACTTTAAAGTGGTTAATGTAGTTTATTGATATCATCACAAGAATTGAAAGTAGTGAGGAGAAAGTGGCAGGTCAAGTAAGTAATTAAGAAAAATAAGTGAAAATGGGTGTTGAGTAAATTATAAACTCAAGTATGTACACACAAGTATAGGTTGTTATTATTATTATTATTATTTTATTTGATCTTCTTCTTCTTCTTCATTTCCTCCACCTCCCCTAAAGTTGCTATTTATGGAAAGTTAGTAAGCCTAAGTTTTTGAATGGATTGAGAAAGAATCAAGCTTTACAAAAATGATGCAAGATTTGTAGTTTTTACTTAATGATAACATGAATAAATGCAGAAATAAATTATGCCAAAAGAAGTGTACTCCACCATTCATCATCTCCTACATTTTATATTATGAATTATGTGATCCATGAGGATAATGAATTTGACAGAATTTAATGCCAGAAAGTTACTGGGTGTCGGAAGGTACGTGTTGTCAGAAATTCATTATTGTGTGATACTTATTTATTTATTTATTTATTTATTTATTTATTTATTTATTTATTTATATCATTTTCTTACACGTTTATAAACTGTTAAAAAGCTGTCAAGAATCGAGTTAATACTTTCTCATTTTTGCTATTTTTGACGTTGCAAGAAAATGACTGGATTTTTTAATATTAAATTACATCATAATTTTTGAAAAAAAAAGTGATGAATGAATTAGTACTCCATTCTTATCCAAAGAAAGCAATGAACCTTTGATTTTCAAACTACTTGTTGAGGTATTTATTTAAACAAAATTTAGGACTTTATTTTCATCAGCATTCCAGAAATGATTTGTATGTATGTATGTGAACACACGATTTTCGAAAATTCCACCTGAAGTTTCAGAGAATACATTATTATTTGAAAAAACAATTTATGAATTAAAAGACTAGAATTTTAAGGATAAATTAATTACAGGATGTCATATAGAGTTTTTGTGTGACTGAATAATTGCTATTTAATAATTATTTAATTAAATTTACTTTTATTTAAATGATTAAACTCTAATATTTTAATTGAAACATTATTTTTAAAAGGCCACTTAATTTGTTTACATATATCAAAATTTAAACTGAAATGAAACTCTTGTGAAAATGACATAAACATTGTATCACTTGGTATGATAATTTTTTAAAAGTTGAAGCTTTTCTTGATTAAAATTTATTTTCATCAATAGATTCTATTTAATATGTATGAGTGTATATGTATATATATATATATATATATATATATATGCCATCCATCCATTTTCATGTTCAACCATGTTTGGCCAATGAGAAGACTTCTTTATGTCTTTATCTTATACCTAAGTTGTTTTATATGTAAGATATGAAGGAAAAACAAATAAGAATGTCATTTGCTAAATTTTTACTCTTTCTAATAAAAAAAAACTATAAATCAAAAGTCTTTGTTCTTATGTATGATATACATATATATACTTTACACATTGTTATTTAGTACACATTTTGAATCAAACCACTATGTATTGATTTAATTTCTAAAATGTGTATAAGTATAGAAATTTAATTCTATTGCATAATAAATAAATAAAAAAAAAAACCATATAATTGTGAAATGACATAAAATAATAAAAATTTATTCACATCATTCATCATATTTTTCAATTTGTTGATGTAGACTTCTACAGTTTTTCTAGATATGGTTCTTTAAAATTTAGTTTATTTTCAATGATTTTAGTTTTAAGAATTGAAGAAATATCTGAAAAGTTATTACTGGATGATTATCACGATTAAGAACTAATAAGAAACCCATAATTCATGAAATTTTACACTCTTATTCCTGCATCCACACTCATTCTGTTACCTGGGTTTCAAGTTTTAAATCCTTCTTAGACATATCATACTATATAACTTTTAAAATTGTGCTCTGAAACTTCCACCTTCATATGTTTGTTGGTAGTTTTACACCACCATTTAGAATTATATCAGCATCTTTTTTTTCCACGTTTAAAATGTGTCTATTATTATTTTTTCATGTAGTCACATACATACATACATGTATGTGTTTGTTTTTTAAATATTTAAACTATTATCTAAATGTTTTATTTTTAAAAAATTGGGCTGTATTTTTCAAGTTGTACAAAGTCAAAGCCTTTAAAATCTGCAAAGCATTACTGGAAGGCATTTATTATATTCATCACGTTTATGACTCTTTTGTTTTTGAATATTGCCACAGTTTATTCCAGTTTCTACTAATTGAAAAACTCAGTGCCTTTAAGAGTTCGATTGGTTCTTTCATATTTAATTTTGTACAAAATGAAATGAAGTATATGTGAAGTCACGCTCAACTGATTTTTTGAGTATAATTTTTTAAATGTTATTTTCAAAAAAAAAATCAAAACTTTATGCTTGACATTTACTTGTTTTTTATGTCTTTCTTTCCTTATTCACATACTTCAATTAATTATAATTCCGATTTTTTTATTTTTATATATATTCATAAAAAGTTTTCAACAAGTAATAATTTTTTATAATTTCAAGAGCATTTACATTATCATTATGATGCACACCACAAACTGTGAATATCTTCATAAAAATTCACTTTAGCAAAGAAAACAATCACAACTCAAAGAAAATGTATCAACCTCAAGCCAAGTAATTTAAAAAAAAAGTTAAAACAAAACCTACACAAAAACATTTGAGTCATATTTGCAATCAAACAAGTTTTTATCAGTGCCGGTGTGAAACTCCTGAATATTACAAGTTATGAAAAAAGCAGAAGCATAAAAATGGCCATCAAATAATCAATGCACCACGCATCCAAACACCTATGTTCACATTGTTATCTCCCCATGTATTAATCAACAATAATTGGGATATTCAACACACACACACACAAACTCACACACACAGGATTTGTTTTGTAGACATCAAACTTAGTGCACGCTGATGTACACATTATAGACACAAAAAGAGATACTTGTCTCTGGTCGAAACAAGGATCTGAATGCAAACCCATAGCGAAGGGAGGCCACTGGGGTTCATGCTAGCACACTAGAATGCTTGTGTGTGCTTTGTTTGTTTGTTTGTTTGTTTCTGGACAGATGCTTGAAGCTGGAAGAGCAGTGACCGAGCCAGGCAGCTGCAGGGGAGTGATCGAGCTCCCACATACTCCCAGAACCGCAGAGCACATGAGGCCAAGCACCCTCGGACACTGCATTGATGGGGCTGTGAGTAAGAGAGTGAGTGAGTGAGTGAGTGAGTCCTGGGTGCTGGTCATCAACTCCCTCAGTCCCTCCGTCTCTCCCTCCCGCCATTCCCTGAATGCAGAATCATTGCTCTTCTGGTCGATTCCTCACGTTTGCATGTTCTCAGATCCCTGCTGGGCTTTAACTTGCAGCCGTTTTCTATCCTCTGGCTGGACTCTGATGTTACCAGGCATCTGCAACGGGTCAAGAGTTGTCCTGTGGATGGGTTTTCAGCTGCTGTCGACGTGTTTGCTGTGAATGAAACTATCTGGCACTGCTGGGTTTGACACGCAATTTGAGCTTTATTTCCAATTGTTTTTATTTATTTGTTTATTTGTTTCTCATCAGCCGAGGGCGTTGAGAGTGAGTTCACGGATGTCGAGGGCAGAGTGTTTAGAAACGGATTGAATTAGCTGTTATCTTATTTCGAAGTCCAAAGCCTTATTCAGCTGCAGGAAAGTCACAAAGACCACAATTCTAGGGATACAATTGTAGATTTTCTAAAACCAATGAGAGAAACTTAAAGGGACCAGTGTAAGCTACAGCAAAATCAAAGTTGATCTTGACCTTGGTTCAGGTTTAAGGATTGCAGAATCCATTACAACTTTCCATGCAAGGCAACCCCCTGGTGGATTTTGCAACTGAGGAGCTTTGTAGAAAGAAGGGTTTAAAAAAATGGGATAGAAACATGGTGACGAGAACATCGACCATCTTTTTTTCCTCAAGGTCATATCCATGTTCGACCACTCATAAAGTAAATCCCCTCAGCTCCAGATCGCGTACCTCCATTGCAATGCAAGCCAAGGTTAACAATCCTTGTTGAGGTTTCGAACCTCCCAAGCATGTGACCTTCAATAACAGCAACTCAAATGCTCGCAGACAGGCTGCGCCCGATCATCGTCTTTGGAAATGGTTACTAGCTTCGCCGACACCCAGTTCAGTCGCGGTTAAGTTCAGCATCTGACATGAATGTATCGCAAATCCATTTTCTGGTTCAATCCCTGAGCTCAGATCGTCGATCGAGAGCAGCAAAATTGGTCTGTGAATGTAATGCCAACTAAAAAAATCCAACGCGCGTTTTAATCGTCCCGTTTCATGTCAGTACAGTTCGAATGGCAGCGATTTACACCTCAATACTGACTTCGAAAAGTAAAGTTTGAGTGTTTTAAACCACATTAAAATGGCTGCAGATTTGGAAAAGAAACCTTGATGTGATGTGATTTTATTTCAGTTCCAAAATTTGGCACTTTGTTTTTAATTAGATTGTGGTGATTACTATTCTTTGTCATTAAACATTGTATAAACCTGGCCATGATTAGTAATTACAATGTTTTCTGCTATCAAACATAAAAGTTTGTAATTCTTTTCAAATAATCTGTATATATACATATATATATATATATATATAAGCGCAAAGACATTAATCATGTGATATTTCTTGAATAGCTAAAATTTGAGACAAAATTTAGTTGTTAAAATTTGATAAGTAGTTGATTTTATTGATGCATTCAGACAGACATCAATTCTTATGTTCATTATTGAAAGTTGTAATGTATTATTAGAATGATCAGATACAATAAATGTCACTCTTTCAAATGAGATTTTACATTACTCAATTAATTATTATTCAAAATTAGAAAACTAAAAAGTAATACGATTTGAAATAGTTAAATAATTAATTCCTTTAAAAGTTAAATATGATTTCAAAATTAAAATTACTTATAAATTAATATATAAATAGTATCAATATTAGATTTTTAATTTTTTTAATTATAAACTAATCTATGTTTAATTCTGAATAAACATAAATTTATTTATCTATATATATATATATTTCAAATTATCATGCACAAATATTTATAGAGTTTTTTCAATTTAAAAATATTATAAATTATTATACTAGTACTTTTGGTTACAACTTCCAAATGTTGACATTTACATATGTTGGCCAACAACTTTGTTTAGTTTTCAACTCATTTTTAATGTGAATAACTTGCAACAATGGCTAGCTTGTTGAAACCTCGAGACAAATTAGGTAGTTGTTGAAAGTGACATAAAAGTGTTACTCTTTTATATTGTAAATATTTTAAATGTCATCTTTCCATTGACTTCATTGAGGTGGTTGTGCCATTTTAAAGTGGCTTCTTTTTACTTCCACATTGATGTTGACATCACTTGTTTTATTTAATCTTTTTTTCTATTTTATTACTTAAGAGTTTCTTAAAAGATTATAAAACAACAAATAAAGAAAAAAAGAAGAAGTAGGACAAGATGAAGCCACTATGGCCCATTCTTTGTGCTAGTCATGAGGATAAGTGCAACTTTTTCTTAAAAAAATCATTATTAGAATACTGTAGAATAATTGATAGAAGGAATAAAGATTAGGATTTGTTCTAAGTATTGCTTTTAGTAAGATACATTCTTAAAATCCTATATGGTGGATTAAAATGTACTTTAGTAGCAAAAATGTTTTTGGTTCTAATAATATGATGCAGTTCTATTGGTTATGTTAGAAAAATTAGCCCTTTTTTATGCTACTTTTTTATACTACTCTCACTGAGATTTGGTGGCCCTTGTCCCACTTCTTTATTTAATTATTTTCAAGATTAAATAATCTGATTTACTTTTTTTCTTCCTTGGTAATTTCTGAATTAATTTCGGTTGATTCTATTTTAAAATAAATTCGATTTAGACATGTGGAGTATTTTATAATCTTTTGTTTTATATATTTTTACTTCAGTATTTAAAAAAGAAGAAGTTTTTTTTTATTAATACAAAATTCATAAATCTTACCATTGCATGATATGATTAATGCCCTTATCAACCTTGTTTTGATTTGTAAAATTTTAACATCTAATTTAATAGTAGTCAAATTTCAAGTACTATTTTATTTTTATTTTTTTAAGTGAAGTCTAATTGCTGTAAACTACAGCTAAACTCTTTTTATCAATGAACTTTAATTTATTATTAAAAAGTAAAAAGGAATGTAATTGGAAGTTTTGAAAGGTTTGATATTAATTGCAATCACATTAATTAATGGGTTAAAACGTAGTGATTATTTTACATACGAACGAAATATATTTTTACAGATAAAAGCTATTGCACACACTTTTTTATTTTTATTTTTATTTTTTATTTTTACATGACTAAAAAAATTAAAAGTTTAGATTTTAATCAAAAGATAACAAACAGATGATGAACATGAATCAAGATTTATTTATTTATTTATTTATTTATTCTATGTCATAGTGCAGTGAATGATACCATTAATTAAATTGTGTTGAGTATATTTGAATCATTAAACATACACAACACATTTTGTAATGCTACAAGTAATTGATACAATTAAAAATTCAATCATAATATTTTGAAATCATGTAGTATGTAAACATTGCACATACAACTTTAGCCACGTGACTCACTAGACTTATGTTGTCATATGTACAGAAACAACTTGGAATTATATAAACTGTATTTTTTTAGTTTCAAGAGCATGTGAGAGAGCCATGTCTCTCATTTCAGTTCATACTTCATACAGGTTAGAATCGGCCTCGTCGTCCATACCTAAGACATCCCATCTTTTAACACAAAAGTATCCACAACAATAATACAAAAAAAGAAAAACAACCAAACTGCAAACATCGTGTTGTCATAAACAGGATTAATCTAGAAAGTGAAGTGCAGTTCCCGGTTGCCGGGGTGGTAACACGAAGAAACCACAAATCACACAAACATCGCCGTGTACTCAGATTAGAAAATCTAGTGATTTGTGGACAAGACAAGGGATTCTGTGGATACATCATCATCGTCTGCCATGATGCCACAACTTCTAGCCTACGTTGCAAAACTTCCATCGATGTGGATGAGACGCCGAACACTCGGTAAAAATACAAATACCCACATGGTGCAGGGGTAACGTAGAGCCTAGAGGAGGAGTCGGCGCCGCTGCAACCATCACAGCACCGACTGACAAGCGCAGATTGCTTGAATCCCATGCGTTGGTGCATCGGAAGCTGATCGTGCTGGATGCGTCACATGTGGGTTAACTTGCCGGAACCAGCATAGATGGTGGAAAACAAGGCTCAACAACCCCTGGTGCTATTGTGAGGCTGAGCCTCCTCCCTTAACCAGTCTCTTCTTCACCGACGATCGTCTGAAACGATCGAGGTGCCGGACCATGCTCTAGAGATGTCGACGCAATGTACAGATTCTTTAAGCTGCTGCAGGAGAGAGGCGGAGGATGGGGAGAAAGATGGCCTTCTTTCGCAACACTGGGGTGGGAGGGGGTGTCGTCGTCGATGGATTCAACAATCAGGTCGTGGAGAGGCCTCCCGTGAGGTTTGCAGCTAGAAGATGTTCTCTTTCTCAAAGGGATGACTTATTGATCCTCCGCCAATCTTAATAGGGGAAAAAACGGTTCTGTGAACCAGTAGTGAGGTGGTCACCATCGTGAGAAGGCTGGAATCGTGGTGACGTTCATAACAGCATGGGGGGTGGACTCTAGGTGACTGTTGTCGCTGATGTGGGCTCCCACACTGTCATCGCACGCACGATTTGGTTCTTCCATCCCATGAGGAACCAGCTGCCGTCTTCTCCGACGCCGTAGTCTTTGTGATATGATCCCATCATGGCCTTGATTTTAGAGGCGATGATGGGTGACAATGGCTTTTGTGTGAACCCAGCTCGCTGCGTGAGAGTCTGCCATTGTCTATACGGCTCGGCACGCTCCACTCTTTCCACTCCTTCACACGCAACGATGTTGAGAATTTCTCGTCCGTAAAACTCCCTCTCGAGGATCACTCGATCCGGGTCATTCGCGGGCATCGATACTTCCATGGCATCAAACATCGTGAAATAATATTTCATGCTTTCTCTAAAACGGGTCATGAAGAAGGGTGCGTTATAGTTCGCATTCACGGTCAACATAATGAATACCTGACGAAGAGAATACCAGGATGTTAGGATTGAAATACTCCCAACACACTCAAAATGTCTTCGTATATATGTGTGTGCATGTGCAAGTATATATATATATATATATATATATATATATGAAATTAATGGATGAAATGAGAGCAAGGGACCAGAATTGTAATATGCGCACCTTAGGATTCATAAATCGGATCTTTTCAAGCAGGAGTTTTCTAGGGCTAGCAGCCATTATTGATTCGTCCAAAAGGTTACGAAGTCTATACTGGCAATTTACCGCCAGCACCTCATCCTGATTCAAATTCAGGTGGGCAGAAGTGATTGATTCCCATTTATCAGCCAATGCATTAAACTCGAATGGGACTTCCCATAGTTGTGCAAACTCCGCCAATCTGCAGCCAACTTCTTTCACCCTCGCAGATACCTTCCCTCCCGGTTGCGGCAGATCAATACCTGAAACACGGGTGTAAAATTCATGTTCAGAGATCACTCCTCATAAAAATTACAAGTATAAGAAATAAAAACAAAAAATACTCTTTCCTGAAACTGGTTTTCTCAAATACAAAACTGATGAACTCACATCAAAGCTGCAGATTTCATTCTGCCGAAAGTACTGAAATTTGTTTCGGACGAATAGTTAATCACATCGTTAGACTTACATGTAATGCGCAGGTGAGGTGGCCCCCCTTTCCTTTGAGACAGGCGCTGGATGAGGCATGGCCATTGTGCTCCATACGCGACTCCGTAATCAACCAAATGCACTCGATCAGCACCTTCAAAGGCATCGAGAATAGTTTTGGTGGAGAAAAAGTGAGTAACCTTGATGTAAGGGCTGTAGTCAACAAACAAACGATGGGCTTTCAACATTGTCGCAGTTGATGGAGTGTTGCTAGTAATTGCCATGTAGAGCTGTGGACCTGTTCCTGACATCTTGGCAACCTGCAGGATTGCAACACCGAGAATTAAGTACTAGAGAAAGGCAACGCGTACATTGCTGCGTATCATGTTACAGTCCATCAGCCAAGCACATGAAGCATGAAGGAAGAGAAAACACCAAACATTTTTTTTTTTTTTTTTTTTTTTTTTTTTTTTTTTAATTTACTTGTAAAATAGTAAAAAAATAAGAAATAAATAAATAAAAAAAAACCAAAGCTTCATATGAATGGAAGAAACTAGTTGTGACATAAAACCCACCAAGGCTTCCATGTAGTAGTATGCCATCCGCTGAAGAGCAGTTCCGTGAACTGATGAATGCATCCGTAGCTCTCTTATCAAATCATTCGCAGTTCTCACATCGTCTTTACTCACGACAAACGCGCACTTGAGTAACAGTGTCTTCAAGTCCACGCAAACCGCAGGGAAAGCAGAGAGAGCGTCCGGCGACATGTCTTGGCCGAGGGAATCACCCTGGAAAATGGACGAACTTAGTGAACGACCTGTGGGGTTTGGCCGAAGACGTTCTAGGTACCAATCCCACGACTGATCCGAGTGGTCAGTGCACGCGTCACCCTCATTGACCCATGTGCTGGAATCCACGTTTTCAGAGACATCCGTGACATGCTTGTTAAGGTTGGAGGTGTATGCATGAATAAGCTTGTCCGCCACAGCTTCTTCGGTTGGCAAGATCCCCATGGATGCCCAACTCATGTCGTAGTCCCCGTCTGCGAAATCACTGCTACCGTATTCGGAAGCCAAGTTTGGCCTAGCAATATCGTCGAATTCCTTGGCTATGGCGTGATAATCAAATCCTTCTTGCAACGTGAACTTCTTCCCATCCATATTGTCCTCCGCGAGCATACCATCTAGGAATCGGACGAGTGGTTCGCTTTGACAGGCAAGATCTAAAGTGCCACTGATCGCATAATCTGCAACATCAAGAGGAGCATCGAATTCTTGATGTAATTGGACTGACTCAAAGCTAACCGTAGAAGTAGGGGAGAGGGAACCGGAACTAGCAGATGACAAGCTGGAATAAGATGAGGATCTCCTTTCTAAAAAATTACCAGACCTTGGCTTCTGGGGCTTGTCCGCTTTCCTTGAATACGAGACGAGCTGTGGGGTTTCAGGTCTCCTCGGAAACTCTGGCATCTCAAGCCTAGTCTTGTGGAAGTACAACTCCTCTTTTTCGACGACATTAGGGAACCCAGTATGGTTAGCGTGATCTGCCACAATTGAAGAAAGGTCCGACGCTACCTGATGGAACTGCTGAACTACTCGATTTTGCACAGAAACATCGTCTTCCCCCAGCGTCGTGAACCCCCTTTTCTGATGCTTTGGCGCCTGTGACTGAATCTGAGACTGAAGCCATGCCTGCTGCAATTGACTAGCTAGTGGCGACGTTTCCCTAGCTAAGGCACCCGATCTACTCTGCCGAGTTCCTAGCATCCCTTACGCGACTTCTGCACCCAGATCCGCTATTCTTTTCACCAACACTCCCTCACGCAACTCACAGTCCTTTCTCCTCACTTCTGTATGCCCCTTGCTACTCAGAAAACACATTCTTCCTGAAATCACTCCATTACAGTCAGATTCTCCGTTTGCAATCCCAGTTTCATAACTTGACTACTGAACATTCGTGTAGAATTCTCACAAAGTAACCTATGAGAGCTTCTCTATTTCACCTGAGTCCACACCCGGATTGATGTAGCCGAAAATGCTTCACCTATCCCGACCTCAGGTCGTTTTGACCCTTGTCTGGGTGCCTCGGTCTCCATAGCTTCGGGGACCCTCAACCAAGGGCCACAATTTCCGCGATGCACTTCCCATTCTAGAACTCACTGGCTGGACGCACCATCCAGCAGTCGGAGCCAAATTTAGTGCAATTCTAGGCACAACAACAACAGCCTCGAAGGCGTCATCCAGTGTTCGTTGTGAGTCTCGTTGCCTTGCTCCTCACTGCACCTATTCTAGTTATCCACCTAGCGATGCTATTTAGGACGAAAATTAATCAAGGCCCCGCGTCAAAGACTCAATCCGTGCTTGGTTGACCCAAACCCCATAGAAAGTAAAATATATTAGTCGATGCTCGTAGACTGTAAAATTTACATCAATGATCTTTACAATAAAGAATTGATTTCAGCGCTCGACGTGGAATCGTTTCAGAGGTCCGAGGCTGACTTAATCCGCCGCCCGGTTGGGCGAATCGGGACAGAGTGCCCCCGCAAAGCTGGCAGCCTGTGGAGAATTCAGAAATTATGCTGCTAGATCCCAACTTAGGGAATGGACCACTCACCTCCATCTCAATACCGACAACTGTTGGCACGCCTTGTCATGCAAGTTTTGGTGGCAGGCCAATAGCGGGGACTATATGGGTGCTTTACCATAAAGGGGCCTGCACCTCGCAAGTTGCAGGCCCAGAAGCAGGACAATCACTGCCATCTCTATTTTGTCCCTTTTCTCTTGTCGCATTCGGCTCTCTTTCTTTTTTGCTTCTGTTTCCTGTAACCAAACGAAATGGGCCAGGCTTTTTGTTGCTCAAAACTACGTGAATTTTCAGTCTCACCAGGGCAGGCGGGTGCTCCAGGACCATGAACTCAAAAAGTTTCGTCTTCTCCCACATCCTGGTGGACGATGCTTTCGTCCTCAGACCATTCTCTCAAGAGAATTTGAGAATTACTTTCTATGTGCATCGGGTTTGTTCGTTAACATTCATGTGTGTCTCCGCTTTTCTGAAGGTGAGTGATCCGTTTAATTCCACTGCCCTCGAAGTGGCTCTTATCTATCGTGCATTCCATGAAAGAGGACACCTTAGCAAATATGAGATTAGGGGGCAGCGTCTAAATGCTTTGTTGTGCAGACTGCAACCCCACCCTTTTTCCGAAAATTCCATGAAAAAAAATTGGAATCTCCTCAGGGTATTGATTTTCCAGACAAGTCTTTTTCTACTCACGTTGAATGTCCGTTTTCACATTGAAGGTCGTTTGCATTTTGGAAAAAATAAAGTGGCTCGTTTCAACAGTAATTTAAAACGTTGAGTGTGAAAATGTGTAGAGCGTTTCTGGTTTCTTGGTCGGCGTTGATTCCTCTGCACTGAAATCCATGTTCCAGTGTGAAAATATCATCTCCCATGCTACGAGGCAGTTCCTTCTTATTCTTCAAATGAGCACATATTGTACTCATTTGTTAAAGATTGTTATAGAAGCACGACGCGACCGTGCAAGAACTTCCATGACTGAGGAGCTAGCATCAGACAATCAATATTATAGAATTCTCATATCCAAATGGGGGATGTAATGGCTTTTCTTTGTTATTTGGGTTTCCACGATGCAGATTAATACAAAATAGAAGAAAAATCTTCTCCACAGGCTGTCACTCTTTTTTCTTATTACTTAGCAGATTGAACCCGCACATCACGATGGAAAACTTCGGCAGATTGAGTGTGAGTTGTGGTAGAGAGTTTCCAAATCCCACGTAGGTTCACACCTACCAACCATCATGCACCAGAAGGGGAATACTGCACACCCGACCGTTTGTGTTCCACACAATTTATTTATTTATTTATTTCTTCATAATTGTCTCATTGCTTTTTTGAACCTAGGATCGAAGCTTTCTCGACTGAAGGACTTACCAAGCGCGGACACGAGTTTCTATTCTTGGAACACACAAGGGCGATGGTCGCTGTTTGCACGAGTTGTTTTTTAAAGCTTGCGAGATAATCGCTAAATATTTTTTTTCTTCCATTTTTAATAGATGACATTTTATTTCTTTCGGTTTGTCCGCATCACGCTGTATATATTCGCCGATAAAAGCAGCGACTTGTTGTAGCTATCTCTCTGTATCCCAGCTTAAAAGGAGCTGCATGTCTCATCCTTTGCCGGAGTCTCCCGGTCCTGGGTCATGTGACTGACCTAGATCTGAAGCCTTAAACCTCGTGTCAGGGGATGGTCGACCCTCCAACGCATGTATCGATTGCGTAGACTGTAACAGTGTTCTGTCTGAAAGTGTGATCCATCTCTAGTGGAATCAAGCCAACTGGAGCATTGCAGCTTGATGGAATAGAAACAGCTCCAAATGCAGGATGCTTCTTACTTCACGCAATCAACTCCCTGATTCATACATAAGCAAGGAATGTTAATTATTTGTGAGGATGGCCAAATCATTTGTGTTGAGCGATTCTGGTGGACTTACTGTCGTTCAGTCCATCGATGGCTGGCACGTTTCATCATAGTACACTGACCAACCCCCACCCCCACCACGGATGATGATGAGTGCTGAGACCATGGATCCAAGCGTAGCAATGTCATCATCAAATCCTTAAAAATAGATCAACTCTTATAATTATGTCGCAAATGTCAGTAGTGGCTAGAAAAAACCCCGAAGTCATCAGAAGTTTCAGCAATTCCAGACATACGACGACATTGTGGCTGTCCAGAGGTTGGGGTCCAGCACTTAACGATATGCGCTTAGAAAGCTGGAAGGATAACATTGACTTGCACGATCAGTCTACGCAACGGATGGCGTCATCGCACTACACCTTTTGTGACGCGTCGAGTGCGTCACAAGCGCGCCGTCACGGGACAGGATACCATTCCTGTGCATTGGCGTGCTGCATGGCGGTGATGGATGCCGGAGTCGTGGGCGGGGTCCATTCTGGGTCACCAGACTTTGGTTGTTATATTTCTATTCACTGGATTTGGTCATTTTCGTTATGTTCCTTGGTCATCATTAACCCTGTGTAAAGCCAGCCTCGATCCTAACTCGATTCCTAAACTGGATTCTAAATCAACGCCATCCGGAAAGCATGGAATCATCGCTGACGGGGTGTCCACGCAATGCCAGCGCAGTGAATGAGCGTTAAGTCTTCGAGTACAAACTGGCCTTGGCTTTGAAGACGACGGAGTCCCGGAAGGTGGACAGTTCGAAAAAGGATCCAACGCTCCCGTTTCCTCATACTTGCAGATCGCTTCGAAACCGTGTCATTTGATCATCGACAAGTTCCGGTTGAATTCTGTTGCTCCGAAAGGTGATGTGAGATGTGACCGTTGCAGCGATACCCACACGTCGAAGAATTAATCTCGTCCACCCGTTTTCGCAATCTGGCACACTATTCATTCGCGAACCACCCCAAATGTATTTGGTCATTGAACTCTAGATCGAACTCACGGTGAGAAGTGTGCACCGATAAGATTCTTCCTCGAAGGACGGCAATTGATATGCAAGTTGAAAATCGCGAGATCGATTTAAACCTGTCCACTCGTCCATCCTCGAAAACATACGTCACCATGTCTCGGGCATACTCACCATCCGTGCATGTGAAATCATCCTGCAACACCCAACTGGTCCTCTAAAATCCGTGGCTAATCAGGAATCTCTTGTTGAGTCCATTTTTCAACTTCAGCAGCAGCGACATCCTCCCATGAAGTGACAAGTTCTTGCGTGACGCTCTGCAGATTCCTAATCTGACACTCAGTTTTTCTGACCGAGAAATAAATCTACAGGTGGACTGATCTGTTGTTGGCTGCGCCGAGCATCGTCATCCACTGCATTTTTCGCGAACTGTTTAGCTTTGTCTTTTCCACTGCTACAAGCGAAGATTGTTGATCGGGATCAATGTACTTCGACGCGAACCGCATCCTTTGGGTCAGAATATGTGCGATTATTGGTCCCCACTCTCAGCAGGGTATTGGAGCGGTTTGAGACACCATTGTTGACGATGTCCTCTCATCCACTGTATCAAAACCTTATTTGGACTTGAAGACAATCAGAAAGGCAACTCGCACATGGCTCTGCCAAGAAGAACGATTAAATCTTTATGGACATTGAATAGAACCCGAAGTATGCGCAATTCAGTGTCAACGGTTAATCAAGGTCCATGTGCAATGAGGACCTTATCTGCAAACTTTTCTGGAGAATTGTGAGAACGGGGTCATGATTGGCTTCACAGATGAAGCTTTTCTAGTTTTAGGATTCTTCAAGGACGTAAAAGAAAACTTGGACAGCTAATATCAGACAAAATGATACAGTGACTTTAATATAGTTCGCTGAATAAACAATTATCGACGACGCTTAAAGCATCACTTAGCTCTTGTCATGGTTATAACTTAAGACATCCTTTGTGAAGAGGTTCGGAGACTGAAGATGTATGCATGAAGTTTACAAGACAAATTTCAAACCGCTTGAGGTTAGACTATGCTTGAAGTTATGCCCATGCTGGTTTGATATTGATAATCGCTCCAGTGGAACTAATTCTGATTTGAAGTAAACGAGCTCCGTTGATCATTAAGCTCTCGCCTCTTGCTTACCTTGACGGAAAGAATGGAACGTGCATTCTAGGTCCTAATTAAACTTCTACATACTAGTCAAACAACGGATAATGACATGTTACATAACACCAAAAAGATGGTAATTATTTAGTTTAGTTTTAATTTTTTTGCATCTAGTATGCATAGTATGCCATAGAACCATTGTCTAAGTAAATTATGTCTAATTAAATTATAATCTTTATTGTAATGATCTACTTATAATTTCTATTGTAATGAACTACCTATAATGAACTACCTATAATGATCTACTCATAATTTCTATTGTATTATTGGCCATTTAGAATACGTCTCATCTATTTAGAAATGTATCATTTTGACTATAGGATTTAAAAACTTTAGATGATATTTCTTTCTATGATATGTAATTATGTATTAACAATCCAAAATATCACATTTTTAGTTTTATTCTTTAATTCAAAATTTCTTAATATTATGTCAAATTATTTTTATTATTATTATTATTTTTTTTACATAAAAAATCTTGTAAGAAAACTCACACGATTTGAAATTATTTAAATCTTGGTGTTAAATATTTTGTAAAAATATCTTGTTTTTATGAAGATGTATTTTACAATTTCTAATTGTTTAAATTGCTAATTAATTTATATAATAGTAATATTTCCCAATTTTTTAGCCTATGTGCTTGAACACAAAACTAAAATCTATAATGTAATATTTTGATGTAAAAATATCATATATAATATTGTACTTGAATATTAATATTGATTTATTTCTTCTATGCATTAGTAAATATTTATTGATGTTATACAAGTCATATAATTGTGTCTTATTTTTTAATCTAAAATTTGTATAAAGATATTTTAAAATAAAAATATAACTTAAAAATAGATTATTTCACTATTTAAAAATTTTATAGTTTATTGAGTCTTAAAAATCTTTGAATAGTATCAATTTTACTTCAATTGTATATGTTGTAAATTTTGCTTAACTATTTATATATAGATAAATAGATCAAGTAAAATTTCTAACACCAAGTAACAAAATAGCTTAGGATCTTTACTAATTTTAATTTCTTTTTTAGAATTTGTGATTTAAAAAAGAATAAATTATTTATGTTCATCAATCTTAAAATAAAATAAATTATAATAATAAATATTATTTATTTAATTTTTTATTCCATATTATAAATTACAATCTAATTCTTTTATTTAGATATTTATTTTTTTAATGACATATTTATATTAGTATTTAATTAGTTAAAAGTAGCTGTTATTCAAGAAACATAATCTTATTGTTAAATGCCAAAAGTCAAGAATTATTTTTTTGTATAGTTTTGTTCTAGTTTGTTTTGTTTTGTTTTGTTTTGTTTTTTTTTTGTTTTGTTTTTTTTGTTGTTGTTGTTGTTGTTGTTGTTTTTTTTTTTTTTTTTTTTTTTTTTTTTTTTTTTTTTTCTTTGTTGTTTTTGTTGTTGTTGTTTTTTTTTCTCATAAAAAATTAATAATAGTTTAATCTATAGAAATTATTTTGATAAACTTAGGCTATTTGGTTAAATTTAATGAATTTACTAATTAAAAAAAATTAGTTTAATTTTTTTTTTTAATTATTAAAAAATATTTTCTATATATATATTTTGGTCTAAATCTTCCTAATATATTAGGTTATAATTTGTATATGCATAATATTATTCAAGAAATATCTAGTTGTCATTCACTTAATATTGTGTATTTAAACTATATCAACTAATTTTTTAGAATTTTGGATTATTTTAAAATTAAAGATTATATTTAAGTATTTTTTTAATTAATCTTTTAAAAAAATTAATATCTTGTTTAAATATCTTTTGACAAAAAATACTTAAATATAAATATAGGTTATTTGATTTTTTTAAAAAACTTTTTATATAAATATAAACTAGTGAAATCAATAATAATATATATATTTTTAACTATGACCATCCATTTACCTACTTAAAGTCTTGGATGGCATTGATAATCTTGTTTTTAATTTCTAAAATCTAAAAAAGAATTATTTTGTAATTTAAAGATTAAAAATGATAATTTTTAGCATCATTTTTTCTTACCCTTTATTGTCTATTATTGATAATCAATTCATAATTGTAGATGTAACCTATAAAAAAGTATGTATGTAACATTTTTGTTGGATGTATTTGACTTGAATTCAAGTATTTTATAATTTATTTTATTTTAAGTATCATATTTTTAAAATTTTGATAAAACTAAAACAAAGAAATGAAATATTAATAAGACTTTAAATCTTATAATATATATATAATTTTTAGAAGCTAATATCCATCTTAATATATGAAATAATATCTAAATTTTAATCTTTTTCATTATTTTTATTTATCTTTATTACTTATAAGTAAAGTATACATCTATATTATAGAAAGAAAATTGATAATTTTACCTATAGTTCAGTTATTTCTACCTAATATTGTATTGCATTCAATACACTTTAGTTTTTATTTTTATTATTATATTTTTGTAACTTATTAAAACATAATTTTGCTTTGATGAGTGCTCTAATGAAGTTGCAATTTGTTTTTGTTGATAATGAGATCTAATATGGCAAAGATTGTTTTTGGCACCAAGATCTAATACTTGTATCTTTATTTCAACTTGTTAGACAATGGTCTAAAGAGAGAATATATTTTTCTTATAAAATTGCTCCTAACATACAACAAATCATGAAACAACAACAATAATAACAACAACAATGATGATGTGGTGGATACATTATACTGTTGGATAGAAATAAATAAATTCTAAGTAGAAATATTAATTTTAAATAGAGATGTTTATCAAGAATATTATAAAATTATACATTATAAAGTTTTTTTTGTTATGATATATTTAAATTTTATACTAATATCTTATTAGATTTGTATAAATTGTTCCAATTAAATGTGAAACAACTCATTTTTTATTTAATTATTTTAATAAATTTGATCATAAAAAATTTAATTATCTAATTAATATAAAAAATAATCTATTATATATGAAAAGATGAAGTAAAAAGAAATATAAACACATTAGTTAGTATTTAAAAAAATATTAGTATTATAATATAATACTACATTAAATACGAAGATACTTTTTGATGTACCCAAAATATATTTAAATAATCAAATATTACCTTTATTCTTCATAAAAAAAACTATTTGAAATATATAATATGTTAAAAAAGTGATAAATTAATGATTTGAAAAATATCACTTAATATATATATATATATATATATATATATATATATATAGATACTTTAAAATATTTTTTATGCTAATTTTTAAGAATAGAAGACAATTGGATAAAATAAACCTCTAAGATATTAAATTGATAAGTTTTTTTAACACCAAAAAATAAAATATTATATTTATATATAAATATAAATATGAATTTAACATAAATATTTTTTTAATCTATTAAACAAAAAATCGCCAATCTATTTTTAATTTAATTTAATTTTTAAAAATTATTACAATTTTTTTAATAAATAGGTCTTGATAAGTTATAGATACAAGCATAATGAAGAAAGCATCATAAATAATTATTAATTAGAAGGAAAATAACCTTCAAGTTTATAAATTTTTTTGTATAATAGCTAGAAGTATTTATCCTCAATTGTTACCTACAACCACCATAATTGTACTATTGACATACCAAATGCATTTCTAAAACCAAACTATTGAATTAATGTCTATGACTTAACAAATGATTAAATGACATAATTCTAGTATATTTCATACATTTGTGGTGCATATAAGAAATTTCATGGTGCATACATTCTTATCACTAATAGATTTTTTAAGTCTCTATGTTTATGTATCAAATATTAGACTAAGTCTATCTTTGCAAAAATAAATATATAAATGAAGAAATAAATAAAATTGGTTTAGATAAAACTACATAAGCTTCTTCAACATGATTAACTAAAATAAATTGGAGTTAATCTTTTTTCATCCTAGCCTATTTTTTATATATATTTTTTTAATATCCTATTTATGTGGATGACCAACAAGAGACAATGTTGCTGAAATGTCATGTATATGAGTCAAGTTTGTCTACTTATTTTACGATCAAGAGTTAAACAAACTAAAAGTTACATCTACTACAATTACCATTAGCTCTCAAAGGTGTTGATAAACATATTATATAAACTTAAAAATTTATGGATTGAAATCTTTTGAAAAGGGCATATTTTTAAAGATGTAGATCACTACCTTATGTTTTTAATTTTGCTAATATTATAGCAATTAGAAGAACTTTCAAAATAAATTTGAATGTAGAGATACAATCTTAAGCCATAAATTATTTGAAAATGCCTTTGATAAGCTCATTTTATCATTGCAAAATTTATTGTACCAAATTCTAAATATCCTTCTTTCAAATCAATATAATATTTAATAGTACTTATAAGTAGTTATTTTAAATTTTTTAAAATTAAAGAATAGAAATAAAATTTCAGCCAATTTTTATATAGATAACTTAGTTAAAACCATGTTTTTATTTATTTTAGTAATCATGATTTAAATTAATAAAATACAAGGCTTAATATTCTAATAAGATGTTATAAGAAGTTGCACTTATAATTTTGTACCATACAAGAATGCAATTAAATGCATGAATGCCTACCTTGAATTGAAATTTTAAGGATTATTTCAATAGTATCACTTGTTGTTTTATGCTCCCTAAATTATTGTTGTAGTATAAGAGAATTAATGTTAGATCCTAAATTCTATACTAATTATGTTTTTAATTTAATTGATTATGAATGTAAATTAAGTAATGAAGTTTGAAGAAAGACACTTAAAGTATTGTCTTGGACTACCAAAAAATCTTACTGGTACTTACTAAAGTTTTATTTTAATTTTTTTTCAAGTAGCTCTTATAAAAAATGATAAAATTATATTTTATGGATGCTTCTTTATTATTCAAAGTATTCTTCTTTCTAAACCAAGATATCATCAAACTTTGTATGGATTAGACTATTTTTGGCCGTTTTTTCTATTATCTCAATATAATATATATATTTTTTTAATTGCATAACTTTTAATGGTTTCATCATCTTCAATTTTAGGTGATTTTTTAATTGTGTTTATTACAATCTTAGTAAGAATTTAAATAACATCTTATATTTTATTATTATTTATTATTTTTTAAATAATAAATAAAATATTCATCAAAAATTTAAATTCTCAATTAGATTTTTAAAAATAATATATTTTCTAAAATAAAAATCTCTTTATCACATCTTTCTTAAATCATATATCTATTTTGTTTGTATTTTTTTTAATATTGTGTTGATAGTATTATCAATCAAGTCAAATAATAAAAGAATTTTTTTTATATACTATTTTTATATTTTTTGTAATACATATTTGATTCATATTGAATTATAAATTTATTATTACAAATTTTAAGCTTATTTATAATCTTATGGCTATTATTGTTACTACCGCATCAAATGCTCTATATTTTTATTTATATTTGTAGGTATTTTTATAAATTAATATTTTTTGGTCTTAAAAAAAAGTTACAAAAATAAACTTAGTTGATATTACAACAAAAAAAGTCAAAGTCTTTACATTTTTGGTATATTTCTTCTATTTTTTGTTTAAGATTGTTGCACTTAATTTAATTCAATTAATTAAAAAATATATGGTACAAAAATTTGATGCTTCAATTTAAAGTTTTAATTCAACATTGGGACTTAGTATCACTAACTTTTTTATAGAGTACATGAATGACCTGGGATGGTATATTTGTTGTTATTTATTTATTATTATTATTATTATTATTATTATTATTTTATATCTTTGTCTATTAAAATTTATTTATTGTACACATATAATATTTTTTGGTAGAATTTTTTATTGAAGAAAAGAAATCTAAAAGCTGCAAATACTTAGCATCAGCAAGATTTGCATACAAAGAGAAGTGTAAAGTAAGATATATCTTACTTCTAACATCTTTATTTATAAGTGGAATTTACATCCAAAGTACATAGATTTCATTTAGAGACATCTTCATCCTTCTAACTAAACCTAGATTCATCTTAACCTAGCCACTACCTTAAAATCCTAGCCGCCACCATAGTAACTTCTTTTAAACTTTGTTGCCTTTTGACTATTAGCAATTTACTATGATTAATCTTCATGTAGTGGTAACTAAGTAAAAACTTGCTGATCTTCAACATTTATACTTTGCTAATTTTCAAAAGGCTTTCAATCTTAATCTTTGTATCAACTCGTGATGTCTATCCTTCATTAATGCCTTTGTAAGCATATCAGCAAGCATGCCATTTGAAGCACAATATTTCATACTTATTATTCCATCTTCAATCTTTTCTCATATGAAATGATGTTGAACAATAATGTGCTTGGTCCTTGAATGGTATTTTGGATTCTTGATAAATGCAAGACATCTTTGATTGTCACATATAATTAGAATTGCTTCTAATTGTACTAGTCCAATGTCTTCTAAGACTTGCCTTATCTAATATGCCTCCATTGCACAATGACTTGCTACCATACACTTTGCCTTCATCGTTGATCGTGCAATAGTAGGTTGTCTCTTGTAATTCCATAAAATGGCTCCTACTCCAATAAAGAACACATATCTTGTTGTGGATCTTCTATCATTTGTATCTCCAAGCTAATCTGCATCACGATAATCTTAGAAATTGATGTTCTTATTACCAAGGCACAATTTGAAGTCTTTTATACTTTTTAAGTATTTTAATATCTTCTTTATTATTTTTCAATATAACGGTCTAGCTTTAGATATGTGTTGGCTTACAACACTCACCGCATATGCAAGATCCACTTTTATGGCCACCATTGCATACATGAGCGAGCCTATTGCTGCCTTATATGAAATACTTTGTATTTCACCTTCAACAAATGCAAATTCCTCATCCGTAAGTTTTATCAACTTTAAATTTCCATCCAAGGGTGTTTCAATAGGCTTGCATTCTTTCATATTGAATCATTTTAATACTTCTTCAATGTACTTGGTTTGGCTCATTGTAATGGTTTTGTTACCATGATCTCTTACAAATTCCACTCCCAAGCAATAGTGCAACTCTTCCAAATCACTCATCTCATATTCCTTCTCTAATTTGGCCTTCATGTAATCCATCTTTTTATATTATTAGCCAAGATGATCAAATCATCAACATAAAGGATTACAATCAGTAAGAACTCTTTTGATTACATCTCATATAATGAATGATTAGCCTCATTCCTCACAAATCTTATTATTGACAAAAAAAAGTGTCAATTCATTGGTACCATAACCTTCATGATTGTTTTAATTCATACAAGGATTTCTTCAATTTGCACATAAGATGTTCTTTGCCTTGTTGTACAAATCCTTCAAGTTGGTCGATATAGATGTCTTCTTGCAATTCTCCATTCAAAAAGGCCGTCTTCACATCTATTTGGTGTATTTCCAAATCCGTTGCTGCCTCAATTGCTACAATGGTCCTAATGGTGGTGAATTCGCAACGAGTATATAAGTCCCATTAAAATCAATCCCAACAACTTGTGGATATTCTTTGGTAATTAATCTTACATTGTGCCTCACCACCACATCCATTGCATCTCTTTTTGTCCCAAACATTAGATCAATTTGTAAGTGGGTGTTTGGAACAAAGAAAGATCTATTGCATCTTCAAACTTCATAGCATCAAACAAAGACAAAAAATCAACAAAAAAAGTAATATTTTCATGTTCTTCACTTATTTGAGGACAGATGTGTGATTCTTCTATGATTCACCATGTTGTTGTTGTTGTTGTTGTTGTTTTTTTTTTTTTTTTTTTTTTTTTTTTTTTTTTTTTTTTTCAAAGGATATCTCCTTTCACTTGTAGAAGAACATTCATCTTGTTGCACTCCATGTTCTTTTTTAACCTTCTTTTCTCTTAAACCTTGTCATTTTTTACTCAATGGTTGGTACTCATCATCATCATCATCATCATAATCTTCAACATCTTCATTTCTTTTATTGCTGATCCTAGCAATTGTAAGAATCTTCTTCTTTTCAACCTTCTTTGGCTTTTCATCTTCATCATCTTTATTGTCTTCATCTTCTTGTTTCTTTGAATTTATCAACTAGCAGATTACTTCCACTTAGAGACATCTCGAAGTAGTTACAAGCACTCTTGTGCTCCAAAAACTCAACATCCTGACTTTTAATGATCTTTTTGATTTCCAAGCTTATTAGCCTATATGCCTTAGTATCTTTGCAATAACCAAGAAACATACACTTTGTATCTTTTGCATCAAGTTTGGACCTCATACAATCTAGTATTTTTGCATATGCAATGCAATCAAAGGTTTTCATATGGAAAATGTAAGGTTGTCTCCTACTCAAAGCTTCTTGTGGTATCATTGGTGCAAGAGTACTTTTGTAAACCTATTTCTTGTTTACACTGCATTCACTACAATTTCTCTCCAAAACTCATAGCCAAGGTTTTGAGTATGAAGCATGCTCCTTGTCATCTCTACAATGATTTGATTTGCCCTTTCAGCAACATCATTTTGTTATGGAATATATAGAGTTGTGCTTTGTTTAGCAATTCCTTTATTCTTTAAATAAATATCAAATTGCTTAGACAAGTATTTACTTCCATTGTCTGTAGGCAACACCTTGATCTTGCATTCACTTTATTTTTCAATAAATACTTTAAACTCCTTAAACCTCCAAAAGCATTCATTCTTAGTTTTAAGAATGTAGATCCAAATCTTTCTTGAATAATCATCAATGAAAGTGAAAAAATACCTTGATCTTCCAATCTTTGTATTCTTTATATGTCCGCATACATCCAAATGGACAATCTCTAGCAACTTGGTATTATGTATTGCAACACTACTTGGAAATAAGGCCTTTTGTTATTTGCCTTGTATGCATCCTTTACTTGCAAGTTGTTTTATATTTTAGCTTGTATTTCCAAGATTTAAGCCATTTATCATAGACTTGAGCTTTCTCATGTTTTTCACATTCAAATGGCTAAGGCGGCAATGCCATATATTCAACTTATATTGATTTGATGTAAACTTAGTAAATGTAGCTATATCTACTCCATTTATCTTCTTACAAATGATGTAGTACAAATTTCCCTCTCTAAAGCCTTTGAAGACTTTGTCTCTACTCAATGTTCTTACAAAACATCCATTCATATCAAATTAAATTTTAAACCCTTTATTATAAGATTACTCACGAAAAATAAGTTTTGCTTCATCTTAGGTACATGAAGGATGTTTTTGAATGTGATTCTATTGGTTTTTCTATTTACAACGACCTCTACTATAATAGAACTAATTTCAATGGCTTCACATGTGCCACTATCTGCCAATACTACAATTGATACTAGAATAGCCTCATAAGTATCAAATAAATACTTATAAGATATCATATACTTGGAATAACTTGAATCTATAATCCATCTTGACATGGTAGCTATAGAGATTCCATTTGTTTTTATGAATGCATAATCTTATTCTCTAAATGTATCTTATATACTATTTATATTTTCTATCTTTATTGTTTTTTGTCTTTGTAGCAATTTTGAGAAAAATGGCCTATTTTGCCACAAATGAAGCAAGATTTGATATTATCTCATTGATTTAAATAATTGTCTTTGCCTTGATGTAAATAGAGTGCTAAATCTTCACTTTGGAGTTCCTTTTCTTTCTTCTTGGTTATTTCGTGGACAAGTCTTATTCTCGCATAGTCCATTATAAGTTCTTTTAGGTCAATGGACTCTAATGCCAGAATGAGATAGTTGTAGGATTTGAAAAGGCTCATTAGCAAGGTTATGATAATATTACTTTCTTTTAAAGGTTTGTCAATAATTACTAGTTGATTTGCAAGAGCCTTTACCTTATTGACATGAGCCATGAGGTCTTCATTTTCTTCCATCTTGTAAGTAAAGAACTTCTTCTTTATATAGATGATGTTGAATAAGTTCTTGCTCTCATAGATGTTACAAAAAATCTTCTATGCTTCCATTGATCCTTTATAAGAAATAATGTGAGAGAAGTTGGCTTCATCCACATTAGTTACAATTAATGCAAAAGCCTTCTTTTCACGATATTTGAACTCCTTCTTTTTATTCATATCAGCATCTATGCTTGGAGCCTCTTCACTTTCATCTACAATATTCCAAAGATTCAAAGACACCAAAAAAAGTTCCATTTTTATCTTTCAATGGTAGAAATTTTCACCTTTAAACTTTTCAATTACTCTCAATCCTTTACCCTCACTTGAAGCCATGTCTAAAGGAGAGATGTATTTAAAAAGATTGAAAGAAGAAGTCTTAATGCTCTGAAAATCAGCAGGAAAGTATTACTGCCTTAGAATCATAGAATCCTTCTTTGTGAAAAAACTAGTATTCTTGCTCTCAAAAACACTCTCAACTTCACTTCTAAGACTTTTTGCAAGTCTAATAACCTATCTAAATGTCTTAAAACTGATTTTTCACTCAAATATTAGTCTTATACTTACAAATCACCTCTATACACCATAAGAGGTTTTTTAAGTACAATCAATATCTTTAGGAAATGAAACTACAAAGTTAGACCACCAAAGATCTATCTCAACAAAAACACAATGCAAAAATTTTATAACTTTTCCTTAAGATGAAAAACCAAACACCAATACCAAAATGCTCTTGACCATAAGTAAGAGCAAACTAAGATTTAGATTTAGATCTGAATATGAAAGTTAGGTACTTTTAAATCCTAACATCAGCAACAATAACTTAATCTACTCTACTTATCAATAACCACTTCAAAGAACTTCAAAACACTCAAGCAAATGTGTGTAGGCTCATAACCTATTGAAAAAAAGAAGTCTAAAAGCTACAAATATTTAGCATCAACAAGGTTTGCACACAAAGAGAAGTATGAAATAAGATGTCTCTTACTTCGAACACCTTTTACTTATAGGTAGAGTTTACATTCAAAGTACATGGACTTCATCTAGAGATATGTTCATCCTTCTAACTAAACCTAGATTCATCTTAACCTAGCCGCCACCTTAAAACCCTAGTCGCCACCATAGTAACTTTTTTTAATCCTTTACTGTCTTTTGACTATTAGCAACTTATTGTAATTAATCTTCATGTAGTAGTAACTAAATAAGAGCTTGCTGATCTTCAACATTTTTTTGTTCTATAATCATCTTCAAAATATTTTTTTATAGTTTTATAATTTCTTTATTTATAACTTAAATCTTTAATTTTTTAACATTGTAAGGATTGGCATTGGTTTTAATCTTTGTTGCTTTGATTAGATACTTATAGAACTAAAAAAAGTTCCTTGGCTTTTGTTTAAGATACTAATAGTTTGATTGAATTGATTCATTAATGCCAACACAATTGAAGATAATATCTCAATTTCTTTTTAATAAAATCTTTAATCAAATTATTCTAATATAGAAAAGGTTTGAACTAAGATGTCTCATTTTCTATTCATTAATAACATACTATAGTCTATTATACATATGATCTTCTTATCTTATTTATTCATGTATAACTTCATCAATTGAAACTTTGTAAATGCATCTTTGCTTCAACATAAAAAATCTTATACATATAATTTGAGGGATGTTGTCAAATTCCTTCTTAAATTCTCAAACATGGAGCATTTGATTTCACTAAATGCCATTAAATTCCAATTTTAAGTATTCAAAGCACAATCTCAAATGATCAAATCAAAGTTATACATTAATAGTTTCTATTACTTTATTTGATGCTATAGAAAATCAGAAAATGAAGTTGGCTATAGTTTTGGAAGTGATATTTGTAGTAGTTGTAGAAAAAAGTCTTAAATCTCAAATTTAATATTTCTATTTTATTATTATTTTTGTAATCATATATGAACTTTAATATTAAAACTATTAAGGTTGATTTTTTTTTTAAAGTTTTTACTTACTCTATTAATTAAGTTTAGTAGTATTCTACTTCTTCAAGATTATTTATACACTATTAAAAAAAAATTAAAAGATTTCAAATCCTAAAATTTAAAATTGTTATTTTTTAAAAATATCTTATTAATCTTAAATATTAAATTAATTAAAAATATATATTTTTATCACAGACATATATATTTACTTCAATAGTTACTTATATGATTAAGTAGAAGTAGGTAAAATAGAATAATTTCATAAAGTCTTCTAGAGAAGCTTCCTAGAAGCTTCATAGAGGTGGTTTTGACTTTAGATAGGTTTGTAGGTTAGAAACTTGGCCAAAAAGGTAACCATATATTGGTAGCTTGTGGAACAAGTTACCTCCGTTGTCATGTTGTGACACAACTATATGGTGAAAATATGACAAAAAAATGATATTTTAATTAATATTCTATTATCATGGTTCAAAAAGCATTCAATATATTTTACAAGGCTTTTATAAAAGCCTCTAATCCTATTTTCTTCACTTAATAGCTAGTAGATAAAAACTAGTTAGTAATTTTACCTTCTAGGCTATAGTAACTTTTTTATTGCCTTAGAAAGGCCATAAAATGATAAAGAAAGGATGAAAAGGATAATTTATTAGCATGGTTGATACTAGGGTTAAGTTGAGGATAGGATCGGGCTATAAAACCACTAGGATAGATTAGATTGATATCCGGGGGTCGGCCGGATATGATACAGGATCGAAATCCGACCTCCAGCCACTAAAACGATCGCCTAGGGCAAAATACGGGGGTTTTTTCAGATCGGGTTTTTGGATCGAAGAGCTAGCTTCAAGCTCTTTTCAAGGTCACTAGTTTGGTTTCATTAGGGTTTGTGAGGGGAGAGCAATCGTTGCTCAAAGTCAGTGTTTATTTTGGTGTTTTGGATTTTATATAAAACATTGATGGTTTGCATTCTCAATCGGTTTGTGCAAATCGTGTAGCATCTATGGGTCAAAATTTGGTATTGTCTAGATAGTTGGGTATGCTAAGTGTATACAAAAATTTGTATTAATCTAACGATGCAATCAAGAGATATCTAGGTTTTAGTACAAAGGGTTGTCAGAAGTTGGCAGTCTAGGGTTGGATAGGATTTCTGTGATATCTGAAGATCTACTAGTTGGATCGATGTAATTTTTGGCTTGGTAATAGAAGATTTGGAGATCAAGCGGCTATTTAATTTTGAGCTGGAGTTAACAGTTGACAAAGGAGAAATCACTTCTGGAGTTTCTACATCAAATTTCAAGGTTCGGCCGAGTGTCATTAGTGCGGTTTTTGGGCGTTTTCTTGCAATCTGTAAGTTGGGTTGGCCTGAAATTTTCTGAGCATATAGAAGGCTTATACTGGTATTTGGGTGCAAAATTTCACACTAAGTGGACGGTTGGATCAAAAGTTACAGCTTGTCAAAGCTCGCTCGCTAGGGTTAGGGCTTGTTAAGAAAAACAAAAACAACTTAATTATAAAAGAAATAAAGCAATTGGAATATTATATGGTTAAAATGACTATGAGGAGTGTTTTTAAATACTTGGAAATTGATATTTCAATTATATTCTTCATACATGGATAAAATCTATTAGGGTTTCTTTGTTATTTGCAAAAATAACTATACCTTCCACAGCCAGATACCCAGTGTATTCCCGAACAAGACAACACGTAATACGACATAAGTGGTGAACCCGACGTGAAACATTTGGGGTGGAAGGTATTGGATTTTGTATGTGGTTATTTGGATTGATGGTGCAAGATGACAAGATTGATTTTAGAGTTTTTGGAAGACTTGGAGCTTTGGAGGATATTTTGAAAAGCAATGGTGATATTTGGATTATTATGGAATATATTATGGCTTTATAGACATCTTGGGACATTTTGAGGTATCATGAGTTATTTATTGGAGCATTTTAAGGGATATTTTTTTAACATTGCGGAAGAAAATGGAAGATATTTCAATGAAGTCTTTGGATAGGTTGAATACTTTGGATGGACTAAATGTTAAAGAGTTTTTTGAGGCTTTTTGTATATTTATAGAAGAACAACAAAAGATACAAGCAATTGAAAGGGATATCACAAAGGCATTACAAGGAATTTTCAAGAAATTTGGGAGGTTTAACGGATGCAACATCACTAAGTTTTTACAAGTTTATACATGTGAGATGGAGACATGCCAAATCCCTGAGGCAAAGATGATTTCAAGCTTTTATTTGGCTATTGAACTTGGGATTCATAAAAAGGTGAAGAGATTACTTGAAAGGGGTGTGGAGACATGGTCAAAATTTCAAGAACTTTTGAAGAAAGAATTTATCGATGCAAATGAGGATAAGATTACCAAGCGAGAATTTTTGGATTGAATAGAATTACAACCAGGCACGCATATGGATCTTTATGAATTCTTGAAAGAATTTGAAAAGAGGTTTTATCAACTGTCATCCTCAGAGAGATAGTCATTAGATGCTATAAAAATAGAATTTTTTTTAAATAGTCTTGATGATGCCATGAGAGACAAACTTTTTATACTTCTTGCAGATGAGTCTACGGAGAGTGGTTGTACTAATAATTGGGAAGAGTTGAACGAAGCAACAATTCTTTTAGCAAAGCAACAAAGAACACAAGCTAAAGGAGTTGAAGTATGGTCGAAGAAATCTTCTACTTTGGCTTCTATATTACCTTTATCAATACGAGGGATTAATCTTGAAAAAAGAGAAATGGAACAGCAACTGGAGGACTTCAAAGGAGGAGCAAATTTTTTGCAAATGAAAGAAAGTGGATCTTTTATCAAGGATGGTGAAGGAAAGAACAAAGACTTTGATCAAATTATTACTATGGAAGGTCAAAATATCAAAAAAATTGAACGCAATATGGAAGTCAAGGATTTAGAAATTAATGACAATAAGGATGAAAATTATGGCTATTCTACATTGAATATGTTTATGCAAGTGGATGATGGCAATTTGGATGGAACATCTCATGGTGGTAAAAAAGATTATGGTGAAAGTTGCAAGATTTTTCAAGAACATGAGGTTTCACAAGGCTATGAAATTTTTCAATATTATGAAGTAATACAACATATTGAGATAACACAAGGTTATGATGTTTCACAAGGATGTATTCAAGAAGAAATGAAGGATGTTTTACAAGGATACATTCAAGAAGAAATTATAGATATTTCACAAGATAATGTGGCGAAAGAAGATTATGGAATCAAAGGTAAAGGTACTAAATCAATGGCTTTAATCAAGTTAATTGTGAGTACTAATCACTTATGTCATATTACGTGCTTTCCTGCTCGAGAACGCGTCGGGCGTTTGGCTGTAGAAGGTAGTATGGAAATTCGCCAATAGTCAAGCAGTCTATCAGTTTTTGACTGTTGAAATATAAGCGACTGCAAGAATATACCGTAAATCTATACAGATGCCCTTCGACTGCTCGCTGAAGTCCTTTTTGCCCCAGCCGGTAGATCTCTAGACGTTACAGAGAACCCCGAACAACCCAATCTACTAATCTCCGATACCGCTTTATACTCACGATCTTGTATCTACTGACTGTTTTGTTAGATTAATCTAATAAATTTCATTCACTCTGCATACTCAATCCTATAGACACTCTTTTAATTCTTCATCACAGACGTAACTCGATTTCACAAAACAGTCAAGAGTAATCAAACCCACTTCATTAAAAATCCCGATTCACCATTACAACACTGACTTTAGCAACAATTGCCTTAGTCTTCCCAAAACCCTATGAAGAAAAAAAAACCCAATTCTCTGTCTTTTTTTTTCCCGCCCAAAGCATGAAGCGAGCTCTCTCTGATCCTTTTCAAAAACCTCCAAAAAAACCTATTCTCTCTCCTCTCATTTCTTAACCTTAATTCTGAATTTCTTCAATCCTCCGTCTTGGATCCGGAATTGGCTCCTACCGTCAGAGTTTGGATCCAAAATTGGCTCTCGCCATCAGAGCTTTCTCCTCCGTTTTTACCTTTAAGAGATCCTTTTATCGAAAACAACATTCCCTGAAATGGTATAGAGAACAAGACAGCCTGAAATAGAATCGAAACCCCATAATCGGGACAATATTGAGTCGCCCGACCAATTCAGGTCTCATATTGGCTAAGAGTCTAGTAATAAGATCTGGATGTTCCCGTAATTGGATCAAATTGGTCCTTCACGTCAGATTGGCTGAGGCCCGTAGTAAGACCTGGATTTTTCTGTAATTAGACTGCATTGGGTTGCCCGACCAATTTAGGTCTCATATTGACTAAGAGGACCTGGATTGGATTCTTGAAATTAGATCCAATTGGCTCTTCGAACCAGGCTCATCCGTCGTGTGAATTGGTCCTTTCCCTTCCTGCTGACTCCCGTTATTGGAATCGAACGGAGCATTTCAGTATGCCCCGGCTGACTGTAACGGGGTGACTGAACCTGGCCACTCAGTATTTGCACTGGAGTTGGTCGTTGCTCCCAATATTTGAGGTAACTAAACATTAATAAAAGTCTCTTTTCTTTATATTTTCACGGTATACTCATGTTACAACACGACACCGTATAATAGCTTGTGGAACAAGCCAATTACGTGGCACATATATAGATAATTTGCCTTGCAAGATAAGACATGTGGCTATCAAAGTCAACACATGTTGGAAGTCCTATAGGACATCGCTATATAGCTCTTAATTAGATAGTATATATAGAGGTAAGAGTGAAGCCTTCTTTACTCTTGTCAATGCCTTTGTAGGCTTAGTCTTGTTTCAAGACTTTCTAGTTTTTTTGTTTTTGGTAATAGCCATTCTAGTTAATATTACATCACCTTTTGAGTGACTTTCTAGTTCTCTTTAGTGATAGAAGAGTGTATTGAGGATTCTCTTTGTTCGAGATTCATGTCCTTGATAGTTTGACAAGAGTGCTAACATATTATTTTTGTCTTATTTTAGAAGTGAGTGGATTATCCTACTTCTATTTTTATATTTTGAAGATTATAAACTATCCACTTTTAAACAAAAAATCTTGTTTTCTAACACTGATCTTTTTTTTTAAAGAGAGTGGATTATCCCTCTTTGTGGGATTTATTTTTAGATGTTGTGGATTACCCTCTTCTAATTTAACTTTTGAATTTGTTTGAGTTGTCTATGGAAGGAAAGATTATGGATGCTACTCTCAATGGAAGTGAGAATAGATTTGCAACTACAGCAGATCTTCTTGAGCTTGTCAACACTCTAAGAGTGAAAATCTCAAGTATTTTTAACGTGAATCATGAAAGTACTATGCCTACGCCTATGGAAGAAGTTCAAAGTCTGCGACAAGAAGTTTTGCAGTTGAAAGAAGTAAGTAGATCAACGTTACAACCAAATCTAAGGAGTTTTGCTTCTATAAGTATGACAGGGATAAGGATTAGTATGCCTGAGAAGTTTGATGGAACAAGATCAAAATTTCGACGATTTTTGCAAGAAGTCAAGCTTTATATTAGGTTGCATTCTTTCCAATATCTTGATGGATTTATTCAAGTCGGATTTATAGGCATATTACTATCAAGAAGTGCTCTTTCTTGGTTTGTACCTTTAGTGGAAAAAGATTCATGACTCTTTTATAATTTGAATTCATTTCTATAAGTGTTTATGGCCACATTCGGAGAAAGTGATCGAGAACGAGTAGCAAAGATGAAGCTTCTATCCTTACGGCAAGGATCATGATCAGCCACTACATATATTGCCGAATTCCAAAATCTTACTTACGACGTGGATTGAAACGACAAAGCACTTATCAACCAATTTTGATATGGATTGAAAGATAGCGTCAAAGATTTGTTATTCACAATACCGAAAGTAGAGTCTTTGAAACAATTTAATACTTAAGCCATTGCATATGGCAATCATTTATTTGAATGGCGTTAAGAACAAAGATTTAATTGAAGAGGAACAAGTTAGGTAATGGCGGCAGCTCCCAAGTTTTCTAAAACGTATTCGTCAAAGCTGGAACCAATGCAAATTGATATGATATATTTTAAACCTCTCACGAAACAGAAAAATACTCGATGTTGCTAAGAGGGATTGTATTTATATTGTAGAGAAGCTAAGCACACTTCTCAATATTATCCAAAGAAACAACACAATTACAAAATGAGGAGCACAATTACCAAAGAAGATAGTGTGTCGAAAAATGAGTTTCTCTAGCTACAATAGGGACTGTGTGGCTGGAATCATATGCAACACCTAATAAAGATCCTATCCTCTCCTAAGATCCCTCATCTTATTTTATAATAGAAATATATTCAGGACCTAATAATCACAAAGTCTTTACCTTATCAGATTTAGGAGCCTCAGCATGTTTTATAGACGAAGATTTTGCCAAAAATCAAAAAATACCTTTAGTGAAGAAAGTTAAATCCGTACATGTAGAAGTCATAGATGGTCGTTCGTTGTCTTCTGAAAATATTACCCTTGAAACTATTCCTTTAGATATAACAATCAAAGATCATAACAGCATAGTATTTAATGTAATAAAATCTCCCTCTAATCCGGTTATTTTAGGATTATCATGGCTAGAAAAATATAACCCTCAAATATATTGGATTTCTCATAACCTTAAATTTTGTGATAATATAATCCAAGATCACGTTAGCAAAGTAGAAGTATGTAAGTCTAGTACGTCCAAACTTTTACTAATAGGTGTAAAAGCTTTCATGCATACTGCAAAAGAAAGATCATCTTTTGCTATATATGCTACACCTAATTCTAATGTTTAAACAATGTCGAGTGGTATCCCTAAGCAATATCAAGAATTCGAAGATATTTTTCAAAAAAAAAATGCAGATATTCTTCCCAAGCATCGACCTTATGATTGTTCAATTCATCATCAAGAAAGAGCTCAACTACCATTCGAACTAATCTATAGCTTATTGCAGAATGAGTTGGCAGCATTAAAAGACTATATTGATGAGAATTTGACAAAGAACTTCATATGCTATTCTAAATCTCCAGTTGAGGCTCCTATCTTATTTGTGAAGAAGAAAGACGGATCTCTACGAATGTGTGGATTATCAAGGACTCAACAAAATCACCATCAAAAATAGATATTGTTTGACTTTGATTTCAAGACTTCTTGACCAAATCAATGAAGCAAAGATCTATACTAAAATAGACCTATGAGGAGCATACAACTTAGTTCATATCAAAGAAAGAGATGAATGGAAGACTATGTTTTGAACTAGGTATGGACATTTTGAATATAATGTCATGCCTTTTGGACTCACGAATACACCGACTGCTTTTCAACATCTTATGAATGATATTTTTTTGTGAATTTTTAGATGATTTTGTTATTTGCTATTTAGACAACATTCTAATCTACTCTAAGAATATAAAAGAACATGAGCTTCATGTTTGTCACGTATTACAGAAACTTAGAGATGCAAGATTATATGCCAAATTGAAAAAGTGTGTATTCCACACTATTCAAGTTGACTTCTTAGGATACATCATTTCCAATGAAGGCCTTATGATGGATCCCAAGAAGGTTCAAACTATCATAGATTGGAAGATTCCAAAGACAGTACGAGATGTGCAATGCTTTTTGGGCTTTGCTAATTACTATCAAATCTTCATCAAGAATTTTTCTCAAGTTACAGCTCCACTTACACGTTTGACTTGTAAAGACAAACTTGAATGGAATAAAGAAGCAAAAGCATCATTTGATGCTTTAAAGAAGGAATTTATTTCCGTACTAATCTTATATTCTGTTGACTTCTCCAAGTCATTTTTTATAGAAGTAGACGTATCAAATTTTGCTATAAGTGCCGTATTGTCACAAATGGGAATGGATGACAAATTCTATCCAATAGCTTTTCATTCGAAGAAATTTTCAATAGCCAAGATTAATTATAAGTTCTATAATAAAGAGCTCCTTGCAATCATGGATTCATTTGAAGAATGGCATCATTATCTAAAAGACACCTCAAGTCCAGTTACCGTATATATAGACTATAAGAACCTCGAGTACTTTATATCAACACGTATCTTAAATCGTCGTCAAGCCCGTTGGAGCATGTCTTTATCTAGATTCAATTTCAAGATCACTTATCGACCTGAAAAATAATAAGGTCTATCAGATGCTCTTTCTAGACGTTCTTATCTTGCACCAAAAGAAAGAGATGCATCTTTTGATCAAAAAAGATCAATTCTCTTGAAGCTTGAGCATTTTCATCTTCGAGCTATAAAATCAACATTGACTATTGATTCAATATTTGTGAAGCAAATTCAATCAAGCATGTTCTCTGATCCTCTTGTTCAGGATATTAAGGATACTTCTTCTAAGTCCCATGATACTTCCAAGTTTGAATTCAAGAATAATCTATTATATTTCGAAGGATGCATATATGTTCCAGAAGGTGAAATCCAATTAGATGTTCTTCAAGCTCATCATGACTTTTTAGCAGTAGGACACTTGGGGTACAATAAAACTTTGGAATTAATGTCCAGGGATTTTTCGTGGTCGCAAATGTAGAAGGCAGTCAAAGATTTTATACAATCTTGTGATGTTTGCTCAAGATCAAAAACTCCTCGTCATCGACCTTACACACTTCTTGAGCCGTTACCTATTCCAAAACAATAATGGTCTTCTGTTTCTATGGATTTCATCACGGATCTTCCAATCTCAGGTTCTTATGACTCTATATTTGTGATAGTAGATCATTTTACTAAGATGGCACATTTTCTACTATATATAAAATTTATCACAGGTGAAGAAACAGCTAAGCTTTTCATTAACAATATCTATTGCTATCATGGATTACCAAAGGATATTATATCGGATAGGGGGACTCAATTTGTATCAAGATTTTAGAAAATCCTATTCAAGATTTTAAAGGTGGATATAAAGCTTTCATGAGCTTTTCAACCTCAAACTGATGAACAAACAGAACGGATAAATCAAGTTTTAGAGCAGTATTTGAGATGTACCATCAACTATCATCAAGATGAATGGACAACTCTTTTACCATTGGCAAAGTTTGCATATAATAATTTGGTACATTCTTCCACTCAACAAATATCTTTCTTTGCCAATTATGGTTATCATCCATGTCTTGATACTTTTGACTTTTCAAAAGTTGATAACCCTGCAGCGGAAGATTTAGCAAATTGCTTGTGAGAGCTAAATACAACAATAAAGATACAATTAAAGGAAGCTCAAGAATGACAAATGACCAACACAGATGCCTATCGTAAGGAGTAACTACAATATAATATAGGTGACAAGGTATGGTTACTTCATCATAATATCAAGACTACTCATCTTTGTGATAAATTAGATTATCGTAGGCTTGGACCTTTTCTTATTTGTGAGCAAATCAATTCTGTTGCCTATCGATTACATCTATAGGAGTCTATGAAGATCCATTGTGTATTTCACGTGTCTCTTCTAGAATTGTATAAGATAATGAATATCTTGGGAAGAAGACAAATGCCAGCTCCTCCTATAGAAGTGGATAATAACCAAGAGTTTGAGGTGGAAGAAGTCTTAGACTCAAGGTAGTATCAAAATAGGTTGGAATATCTTATTCATTAGCACAGATATGATATTAATGAACGCACATGGGAGCCATCAAAGAATCTTGTAAATACAGTAAAGAAAGTTGAAGTCTTTTATCAACGACATCCATCAAAACCAAGATAAAGAATAGCAAACCTTTGCTATAAAAGAAATAAGATCAAAAGAAAATAACATTCTACCTTCTATCTTTCTTTATAGCTTCTATGTATTTGTGATGAGATGGAGCACCAATAACCAGTAGATTCAACTCAAGAGCTTTCATTTTTCGACTTAACAGATGAGACATATGAAGACCGCTCCTCATGGAACTCGTCCCTAGAATGGTGGGTAATATCATAAACATATATATTTACGTCAATAGTTACTTATATGATTAAGTAGAAGTAGGTAAAATAGAATAATTTCATAATGTCTTTTAGAGAAGCTTCCTAGAAGCTTTATAGAGGCGGTTTTGACTTTAGATGTGTTCGTAGGTTAGAAACTTGGCCAAAAAGGTAACCATGTATTAGTAGCTTGTAGAACAAGTTACCTCCGTATAATAGCTTGTGGAACAAGCCAACTATGTGGCGCATAAATAGATAACTTGCCTTGCAAAGATAAGACATGTGGCTAGCAAAGTCAACACATGTTGGAGGTCCTATAGGACATTGCCATGTAGCTCTTAATTAGATAGTATATATAGAGGTAAGAGTGAAGCCTTCTTCACACTTGTCAACGCCTTTGTAAGCTTAGTCTTGTTTCAAGACTTTCTAGTCTTCTTGTTTTTGGCAATAGCCATTCTAGTTAATATTACATCACTTTTTGAGTGACTTTCTAGTTCTCTTCAGTGATAGAAGAGTGTATTGAGGATTCTCTTTCTTTGAGATTCATGTCTTTGACAATTTTTAATATAATCATTCAAATTATAAATATAAAAAATTATAAAATTATAAATATGTATACTATTCTTGGTTCAAAATTTAGACTTTTTATTATAAATCTTTTGATTTAGACTTTGATACTTCTTACATATACTAGTCTATAGTCTTGTAATTTATAATTAAATAAAATTCTACAATAAATTTGATTAAGATTGAATACTCAATTTTAAAATCTTTAAATGATATTGCTTTATATAAATGCCAATCTACAACATAATTTAATCCTATGAATTTTTATCATAGTGAATAAGATAAAAAAATAATTATAATTTTTCTTAAATATTTTTTTTATAATTTTAATTATAAGTTTAATTATAATAAAATTATTTTAATCAACATAAAAAGAAAAGAAAAAAAATATACAAGCTTTATTTAAGTGGCCAAGATAACATGATTAATTCAATAGAATTAACAAAAATCACAAAAAAAAAAATAGATTTTTCTTAACTTAATCTTCTTATATACTTATACTACTATTTAATTATAGAAACTAATTATCTTTGATTAAGTGGCTACTTATTGTTCTATTTTAATTTAATTTAGTTTGAGTATCTAGATCTTAGCAAGATCTTGTATTTTGGATCTCTCTTGGATCCTTATATTCTATTGTTTAAATCTTAAATAGGTCAAATATTTCTAATCTACCTTGAATTTATCAATCTAAATTTTTCCTAATATTTAGATCATAATTATTTAGATCTATTTCTTAATTAATTAAGCTTATTAATATACTTATTATTTATTAAATAAAATATTCTTTTGCTATTACATTATTTATCAAGACTTTATCATAGTCTTTTAATCATCAAAGGACATCCTTATAACTCTTTCCAACTAACAATCTTAAAATATAATTCAACCATTGCAATCTTTTTTATCATCAAAAGTATTTTTTTCTATTTTTATTTTTTGAATCGATTAATTATTAAAGATATAAAATTAGAGTGCTATTTGATTCTTTTTATATATCATGGACATATATATTTACTTTGATAATTATCTAGATAATAAGAATAGGTAGAAGTAAGTCAAAGTAGATAAATATGATAATATCTTATGGAAAGCTTCCTAGAAGCTTCATAGATGCTACCTTATTTTTATACATACTTTGACAATAACCATTCCAATTCTTCCTTGAATATACATATTTTCTTCTATTTTATTACTTTCTTTTTGACATAGATTCCATGAGTTTATGCATCTTCTTCTAATTTTTGTCCTTGACAAATTGACAAGAGTGCACATACAATATCAGAGCTTTATCCTTTCTTAATTAAGAGTGGATTATTCCTTTTTCTTGATAAGACATAAGTATATTAGAAGTTATGGATTACCATTTTTTAAACTAATATTGTTTTTAGAATTTTTTTCTTATTAATTCTTAAATATTGTATTTTTTGAAAATAGACATCTTACTTTTTATTGTACTAGCATGACAGAGCTTACTGAAATGAAGAGTGCAATGGCTCAAATGCGAGAGCAAAGGAGAGAGTTAATGCTTGCAATGTATCAATTTAGTCTACCACCACAAGAAGAAACAAGATTATTAGACAATGAAGATATAGAGATGATTGGAGTTGCTTCAATATCTATACTAAGCCATACTACTACTCCTACAATGGAACATTATTCAAGTTTCAAGGAACCAAAAATTGGATTGCTTGAGAAGTTTGATGGCAAAAGATCTAAGTTTCAAGGATTCATCAATCAAGTATAATTGGTGATTAAACTACAACCTCAAAGTTATCCAACTCAAGGATCATAAGTCAGGTTTATTGGAACACTACTTTTAGGTTCTGCTTTATGATGGTTTTCATTATTTTTTGAATGATATGATCTAATATTGGATAATTTAAAATTATTTTTTAGTAAAGTTTCGATCTATGTATGGAAAACATGATGTAATCCATGTTGCAACCAATAAAATTCATATCTTGTGACAAAGCAATCGATTAATGATATTATATACTTCACAATTTTGATAATTAGTGACAGATATCAAGTAGAATGATATAACATTCATCAGCCAATTTCTCTATGGATTACTATACGAAATAAAGAAATTGATGCTCAATTTATTTCATCCTCAAATATTGAATCAAGTAATTGACTTTGCTTTAAAATGTGACAATCAATTTTTTGAATTTTAATCTGAGAATTACAAAAAAAAACCTCAAAATTATTATAATTTAATAACAACACAAACGACTTCTCAATCTAAATATTTGGAAGTAGAAGACATGCAAATTGATGTAGTATGTTTTAAATATCTTACAAAACAAGAAAAGACTCATTGTCGACAAGAAGGACTATGTTAATATTACGGAGAAGCTAAGCCTATTGCTCAATATTGTCCAAAGAAATGACACAACTACAAAATGAGGAGTATTGCTATCAAAGATGAAAAAATATTAGAAAATGAATTTATCCGGCTATAATAGGGACTATGTACTTGAAATCTTATACAATTCATAATGAAGGTTTTATTCTCTTCTCAAAATCATCTCTTTGTTTAAAATAGATATGCATTTAGGATCTAATAATCATAAAGCCTCTGCCTTAATAGATTTGGAAGCCTCAACTTATTTTTTAGATAAATTTTTTTTTAAAAGTCATAATATGCAGTTAGTATAAAAAACTAAACTTGTATACATAGAAGTCATAGGCAGTCGTCTATTATCTTTTGAAGATATTACTCATGAAACACTTCTTATAGATGTAGTAATAAATGGTTATAATAGTCACGTAATTTTTAATATAATTAGATCTCCCTCTAATCTAGTCATTTCAGGTTTATTGTGGCTAGAAAAATATAATTCTTTGATAGATTGAATTTCTCATAAACTTGACTTTTTTTCAAACATCATTAAGAGTTCTTTTAATCTAGTAGAAAGTCATGAGTCTAATATAGCCAAACATGTATTTGTAGGTGCAAAATCTTTTTTGCATGCTGCAAAAGAAGAATCATCTTTTGTTATTTATGCCACATCTATTTTAAATGATGGAAAGATTTCAAGTAAAATTCCAAGTCAATATCAAGATTTTTAAGATATTTTTGAGAAGAAGAATAGAGATATTCTCTTGAAGCATCATCCATGTAATTGCTCAATTGATATTAAAGAAAGAACCCAGCCACCATTTAGTCTAATCTATACTTTATCACAAATTGAGTTGACTGAACTTAAGAAGTACATTGATGAAAACTTGGCCAAGAATTTTATAAGCCATTCAAAATTTCTTGCAAGAACTTCTATCTTATTTGTCAAGAAAAAAGATGGATCATTGTGAATGTATTTAGATTATCAAAGACTCAACAAAATTACCATCTAGAATAAATATCCTCTACTTTTGATATCTGAACTTCTTGATCAATTACATTAAGTCAAGATCTATACAAAAATAGATCTAAAAGGAGCATATAATCTGATTTGTACTAAAGAAGGAGATGAATGGAAGACTACATTTCAAAGAAGGTATGGATTCTTTGAATATAACGTCATACCTTTTGGACTCATGAATGTATCAGCTGCTTTCCAACATCTTATGAATGATATTTTTTGTAAGTTTCTAAATGATTTTGTTGTCTATTACTTAGATAATATTTTAATCTATTTTAAGAATGTAAAAGAATATAAAGTTTATGTTCGTTATGTATTATAAAAACTTAGAGATGCGAGATTGTATGCAAAGATGGAAAAGTGTATATTCCATACTACTCAAGTTGATTTCTTAGGATATATCATTTCAAACGATGGTTTAATAATGGATCTTAAAAAAATTCATACAATCATGGACTAAAAGATTCTAAAAATAGTAAGAGATGTATAATAATTTTAAAAATTTTCTAATTATTATTGAATCTTCATCAATAACTTTTCTGAAGTTATAGTGCCACTTATATGCTTAATTTGTAAAGACAAGCTCAAGTGGAATAAAGAAGCAGAAGCATCATTTGAAGCTTTGAAAAAAGCTTTTACTTTTGTACCAATTCTGCATCGCATCGACTTCTCCAAAGAATTTTTTTATAGAAATAGATGTATCTGATATTGCCTTGGGTGCAATCTTATCACAAATAGGAGGAGATGACTAACTTCATCCAATAGCTTTTTATTCAAGAAAATTTTCAGCAGCCAAGATTAATTATAAGATCTACAATAAAGAACTTTTTATAATTGTGGATTCTTTTGAAGAATGACATCATTATTAAGAAGGCACTTCAAGTCTAATCACTGTATATATGGATCATAAGAATCTCAAGTATTTCATGTTAGCATGTGTTTTGAATTATTGCCAACCTCGTTAGAGTATGTCTTTGTCAAGATTTGATTTTAATATCACTTATTGGCCAAAAATACAACAAGGTTTGTCTGATGTTCTTTTTAAACGTTCTTATCTTACATCAAAAAAAAGAAAAGAAACTTTTAACTAATAAAAGATAATTTTATTAAAATAAGAATAATTTCATCTTCGAGCAATGAAATTAACCTTGTTTATTGATTTGACTTTTTTCAAATAAATCCAAATAAGTATGTCCTTAGACCTTTTTTTTCATGATATTAAAAAAAATTCTTCTAAAGATACTTCCAAGTTTGAGTTTAAGAAGAATCTACTCTATTTCAAAGGATGCTTGTATGTTCCAAAAGGAGAAGCTTAATTACGTGGTCTTAAAGCTTGTCACAATTTCTCTGCAGTAGGATATTTTGGATATAATAAGACTTTGGAGTTTATATTTAGAAATTTATAGTGGCTTCAAATATAGAAGGCTATTAAAAAATTTGTGCAAACATGTGATGTTTGTTCAAGATCAAAAACTCCTCGTCATCGACCTTATGGACTCCTTTAATTATTACCTATACGAGAATACTCATAGTCTTTTGTTTTTATAGATTTTATCACAAATCTTTTAATTTCAAGTTCATATGATTCTATATTCATGATTGTAGAACATTTCATCAAGATGACACATTTTGTACCATGTACAAAATCTATTACAAGTGAAGGAATAGTTAAACTTTTTTTTGACAATATCTATTATTATCATGGATTACCAAAGGATATTATATCAAATAGAAAAACACAATTTTTATTGAGATTTTAGAAAATTCTTTTCAAGATATTGAAGGTGGATATAAAACTATCTTTGGCTTCCTACCCTCAAACTGATGAATAAATAGAATGGATAAATCAAGTTTTAGAGCAATATTTAAGATGTACCATTAAGTATCAATAAGATGATTGGACAACTCTTTTGCCATTCGTAGAGTTTGCTTATAATAATTTGATACATTCTTCTATTCAACAAGTACCTTTCTTTGCCAATTACACTTATCATCTACAATTTGATACTTTTGACTTTTCAAAAGTTGATAATCCTACGGCAAAAGATATAATAACTCGATTGTCAAAGCTACATGCAACAATAAAGATATAATTAAAGGAAGCTGAAGAATGACAAAAAACCAACCTAGATGTTTATCACAAGGAACAACCTCAATTCTATGTGAGGGATAAGATATGGTCACTTCGTTGCAATATTAAAACCATTTGTTCTTGTGTCAAGTTAGATTATTGTAGGCTTGGACCATTTCTCATTTGTAAATAGATCAATCTACTTATTGATTAAACCTATCATAGTCTATGAAAATCTATTTTGTATTCAATGTATCTTTATTTGAGCCATACAAAACAATGGATATACAAAGAATGACACAAATGCCATCACTTCTTATAGAAGTGGACAATAATGAAGAATTTGAGGTTGATGAAGTCTTAGATTCAAGGCAACACCAAAATAGATTAAAATATCTTGTACATTGGTATAGATATGACATGAATGAATGCACATGGGGGCCATCTAAGAATCTAGCAAATACATCAATCAAAGTTAAAGCGTTTCATCAATGACATCCATCAAAATCAAGATGAAGAATCAAAAAATTCTTTGCTATAAAGCAAAGCAAGCCCAATGGAGATTTTATTCTATCTTCTATTATTACATCTTTGGATATTTTAGTGCTTAGGACATGGAGAATCAATAACCAATAGATTCAACTTAAGAGCTATTATTTACTAAGCTACCAGACAAGACATTGCGACTATCACAACCTTCAAGATGACAAAATCAAGATGAAGAATCTTAACAATGACATATTCTTCCTCAAATAGATGGCAAGATACAATGCGTTTGATACCATGACATTGGAAGGGACTTCTAATGTTTACTGATACTTTTGGAGGTAGGAACCACTCCTCATGGTATTACTAATGTTTTATTTGAAAGAAGTTATGAAGGCCTCAATAATGATCAAATATTAGGGTGGTCTTGTCACCCTGGTATGGGACATTATCGATGGTTCAAAGAACCTATCGACTACCTTCAAAGGAAACAAAGTTCAAAATATGTGGCAAATACAATTCGATGCATCTTGTACTTCATCAATATATAATCACCGCTCCTCATAGAACTCATTCCTAGAAGGAAAGATAATGCCACGAACATACATATTTATCTTGATAATTATCTAAATAATAAGTATATGTAGAAATAAGTCAAAGTAAATAAATATGATAATATCTTATAGAAAGCTTCTTAGAAGTTTTATAGATGCTACTTTACCTTTATATATGTCTATAGATGATTATTAGGTTAAAAACTTGGCCATCAAGAAAGCCACGTGTCAACATGTTGACCACTTATAGTACAAGTTGGACATATGGTGCATACCTAGAAAACTTGTCTTGCAGATTAAACATGTGTCTTGCAAGTTGAATATGTATTAGAGGTCCTATAGCATGTCGCCATGTATTTCTTAGTTAAGTAATATATATAGAAGCAAAAGTCAGGCCTTCGTCACTCTTGTCAACTCCTTTCTTGTTTTTAGACTAGTTTTAAGAGTCTTATGTTTTATAGTCTTTAGTAATAGCCAAAGTTAAAATTTTAAATATCATACAAAGACCTAATGTTTTATTTATTTTTATTAGATTTTATTATATACTTTAGAATGGCTTAAATATTCATGTAAAGATAAAATAATAATAATAAAATCATAAGTTATAAAACATGTACTTTAACATATATAGGTTTTTATTTTTAAAATAATAAATTTTATATCAATAATTAATAAGCCATTGACCTAGTTTTATTTTTAAAATAAATAAGTCTTGCTCCTAAAGATCATTATTTCTATTTTTCTACTACAAAAGTTATATATAACTAAGAAATGATTTTTCTTATAATATTTATAATTATAAAAGTTACAAAAAATTTGAATCTTTATAATCAATTTAAGAATTTATACTTAATAATAGAATAAATTAATAAGCTTATTATTTTAGATCATCTTAAAAATATTAAATTAATTTATAAGATCCAATATATATATATATATATATATATGGCTCATGCTACAAGTACATCTTAACTTACTATAAGTACACCTAATGTTGTTATGTAGGCACCAAAAATATGTAGAGGGTTGCGATTGGTAGGATGGTAAAATATTAATCCTACTATCTGAAATAAGTATGACAGTGAAGAGATAGTAGTTCCTCATTTACTAGTTCTATTGATTGATTAACAAATTGGGTCAAGAAATAGTGCCCTTTCTAAGAGCCTCTAAAGGCAACACCTCCAAAAAAAATTTAAATCTATTTGACTTTCCAACCATGCTACTACTAGTTTTTTGATATTTGATACAATTAGAATCAAAAAATACAATAATAATCCAATCATAGTATTTCAATTCTTGATGGTAAGATTAGTAACTTGATTCTTCACTAATGTGCTTAAGAAAGCTTTCAACTTTGTCTTTGAAGATGGCATAGAATTTGTCTATTGTAAAATGGAAGTACTTCTATAATCTAGCTTAACAAAAAAAAATCAATTATTGAAAAGCTACCATGCTCTTTTGTAAAGTTGAAGTGCTTGTCTTTAATTGAAGAGCTATGCAATAGTCTATGATGCATGCAATTTTGACATGTAAATAAACTTATTACTAGAAAATCATTGATAGTATAATTTCCTAAAATGTGAGTAAGTTTTTGATGAAAAATTTACAAATATAAAATTGAATATCTCATGATTAAATCAATGGTGTAAGGTAGACATAACAACCTACACAAAATAAGTATTAAAATAAGTACCTATCAGGTATCATATTTGATTTCATGATCAAGTAAGCACATGTAATAAATATTGTTATTTATATAGCATAATCTAGTCTTTTTTCTTCATTCTCTTCTTTGAAAGATGTATAGAGAAGAGAATTTAGGCATGTTTATTTTCTAGATATCATAGAAGTGGTTTTTTAATCATGTTCTTCTAAGAGAGTGCAACACTATTATGTGGAATCCTAAATACTTTATTTGCTTATATTTGAAATACAAAGAAGTAAGACTTAATAGTTAACATAGATGAAAACTTAAAATTCATGACTTGCAAGACGGAAAGGTATGAAGAATGATCAGCTCAAATAAGTCTTTGATTGGATGTAGTAAATGAAGATTGCAATAGGAATTGCCAAAGATTTTAAATATTTATATGAAAAGAGACAACTATCTATTATTCATTAAGATATTAAGTTGATAAATGTTTTGTTATTTGATTTATATATGGCAAAGCTAACTTACTTCAACTTATCTAACTAGGCATTCAAAATAGTTGCACGTTTACACTCCACTTATATTTTTGGAAACTTTAGCTATTATACACCAAAGTGAGTTTTTTAGTCAATATTTATAGTATATAGTATTATTGTGTGCTTAATAATTGAAATGATATGTAAGAATAGAAATACTAATTAAGAGCCAAGGACATGAATCCCAAGGAAAGAAAATCCCTAATACACTCATGTATCACTGAAAAGAACTAGAAAGTCATTTAAAGATGATATAACATTAAACTAAGATTGGTTATTGGCAAAAATAAGATGACTAGAAAGTCTTAGAACAAAACTAAGGACTAGAAAGGCATTGATCAGAGTGAAGAAGGCTTCATTCTTGCCTCCATATATACTCTTAACTAGGAACTATGAGGTGATGTCTTATAGGACCTCCAAAATGTATTGACTTTATAAGACACGTATCTTTACTTGCAAGGCAAGTTTTCTATATGTGCATCACATAGTTAGCTTATTCCACAAGCTAACAACTCATGGCTAACTTGTTGACCAAGTTTCTAACCTATCAATCAACTATAAGCATATGTAAAGTCAAAGCAATATCTAAGAAGCTTGTCTAGAAGTTCTTATGAGATTAATTTATTTTTATTTATTTTTTTCTACTCCTATCTAATTATAGAGATATTTACTAGAGTATCTATATATATCCATGATATTACCTCCTCTTTTAGTGACGAATTCCATGAGGAACGGTCTTCATATATTGAAAAAAATCTAAGATGCAACAAATTATATTTGCTACATATTTTGATCTTTGTTTTCTTCAAAGTTGGTTGATAGGTCCTCTCAATCATTAATAGTATTCCATACTAGGACAAAAAGACCACCCTAATATTTGATTCTTGTTGAGGCCTTCATAACTTCTTTCAAATAAAATATTTTGAACACCGTGAAGAGTTGTTCCTACTTCTAATAAAATCACCAAACATTGGGACTCTCTTTCTAGGTCGTGATACCAAATACATTGTATCTCACCATCTATTCCAAGAAGGACATATTATTATTGAGGGTCTTCATGTTTATTTTGTCAACTTGAAGGTTGTAACAATCACAATGTCTCATTTGATAAGTTCACAAATGAAAGCTCTTGAGTTGAATTTGTTGGTTGTTGGTTCTCTATTTTCCTAGCATCACAAATACAAAAAAACTACAAAGAAGATAGAAGATAGAATTTTATCTTCTTTCGATCTTATTTCTTTTATAGCAAAGATTTGCTATTCTTCATCTTAGTTTTGATGAATTTTATAGATGAAAAGCTTCAACTTTTTTTGCTATATTTTTAAGATTCTTTGCTAGCTCCCATATGCATTCAATATTATCATATCTATGCTAATGAATAAGACATTTCAACTTATTTTGGTATTGCCTTGAATCTAATACTTTTTGTATCACAAACTCTTGTTTATTATCCACTTCTATAGGAGGAGGTGGTATTTGTTTTTTTTTTTTCAAGATATTCATTATCTTATATGGTTCAAAAAGAGACATGTGAAATATAGAGTAGGTCTTTATAGGCTCTGATAGATGTAATCGATAAGCAACATGATTGATTTGTTCACAAATAAGAAAAGGTCCCAACATATGATAGTCCAATTCATCAAAAGAACAAGTAGACTTTATATTGCGACAAAGTAATCATACCTTGTCACCTATGTTGAATTGTAGTTTATCCTTGTGATAGGCATCTACGTTGGTATTTTGTCCTTCTTAAGCTTCTTTTAATTGTGTCTTCATTTTTGCATGTAGCTTTGATAAACTATTTGTTAAATCTTTTAGCGAAGGATTATCAACTTTTAAAAAATTAAAGTATCAAGTCATGGATAATAACCATAATTGGCAAGAAAGATGTTTATTGAATAGAAGAATGTACCAAATTATTGTATGCAAACTTTGTCAATGGTAAAAGAATTGTTCAATCATTTTCATGATAGTTGATGATACACCTTAAATACTATTCCAAAAATTGATTCACCTATTCTATTTGCTGATCAATTTAAGAATGAAAAGTCAAAGAAAGCTTTGTATTCATCTTAAAAAGCTTAAATAGGATTTTTCAAAATCTTGATACAAATTGAGTCTCTCTATCTAATATAATATCCTTTCACAATCCATGATAGATATAGAGAGTTTTAATGAAAAACTTGGCTATTTCTACATCTGAAATAGATTATCTACATAGTACAAAATGTGCCATTTTGATGAAGCAATCTACAATTATGAATATAGAATCATATGAATTTGAACTTGAAAGATTTGAAATAAAATCTATAGAAATAAAAGACCATTATTATTCAAAAATAGGCAATGGTTGGAAAAGTCCAGAGGATTGATGATGAGGAGTTTTTGATCTTAAATAAATATCACATGATTAGACAAATTCTTTTATCGCCTTCTACAATTGCAACTACAAGAAACTTCTAGATATAAGCTCTAAAGTCTTGTTGTATCCAAAAAGTCTTGCTACTAGAAACTTATGATGTGCTTGAAGAACACGTAAACGTGCTTCACTTTTTAGAATATATAGCAGTCTTTCAAAATAGATTAGGTTGTTTTTAAACTCAAATTTTGAAACTTCATAAAACTTAAAAGAAAGATTCTTGATATCATGAACAAGAAGATCAAAAAATATATATGATTGAATTTATTTGATAAATATTGAATCAACAATCAATGTTGATTTTATTGCTTAAATATGAAAATACTCTAGCTTTAAGAGGATTGTTTCTAATTGATCAAAAGATACGTCTCTTTCTTTTAGTATAAGATAAGAATATCTAGAAAGAGCATCTAATAAACCTTGTTATTTTTCAAGTTTATATGTAATCTTAAAATCAAATCTTGATAATAACATACTCCAACAAGCTTGGCGACAATTCAAAACACGTGTTGATATGAAATACTCGAGGTTCTTCTAATCTATATATATTGTGACTGGACTTGAAGTACCTTCCAAATAATGAAGCCATTCTTGAAATGAATCTACAATTATAAGAAGTTTTTTGTTGTGGATCTCATAGTTAATCTCTACTATTTAAAATTTCTTGGAATAGACAGTTATTAGATGGAGTTTGTTATTTGTTCCTATTTGTTATAATACTGCACTCAAGGCAAAGTATGATGCATTTATTTCTATAAAAAATACCTTAAAAAAATTGATGTGATACAAAATTGGTGCAGAAGTAAATTCCTTCTTCAAAACAACAAATAATGCTTTAATTTCTTTATTCCAATTAAGTTTGTCTTTACAAGTCAAACGTATAAGTAGAACTATAATTTGAAAAAAAATCTTGATAAAGATTCGATAATAATTGACAAAGCCCAAAAAACATTGCACATCTCTTATTGTTCTTGAGATCTTCCAATGTATGATGGTTTGGACTTTCTTTGGATCCATCATAAGGCCTTCATTAGAAATGATATATGCCAAAAAATCAACTTGAATAATGTGGAATACACACTTTTTTATCTTTATGTATAATCCTACTACTCATAGTTTTTGTAATACATAACAAAAATAAACTTCATGCTCTTTTATATTCTTAGAATAGATTAAAATATCATCCAAATAATAGATGATAAAATCATCAAGAAACTCACAAAAGACATCATTCATTAGCTGTTGAAAAGTAGCTGGTGCATTCGTGAGTCCAAAAGGCATGACATTATATTTGAAATATCCATATCTAGTTCAAAAAGTAGTCTTTTATTCATCTCATTCTTTGATGCAAACTAGGTTAAATGCTCCTTGTAGTTTTATTTTTATATAGATCTTTGCTTGATTTAATTGATTAAGAGGTCTTGAAATCAAAAATATAAGATACCTATTCTTGATGGTGATCTTATTAAGTCTTTGATAGTCCACACATATTTACAAAGATCCGACTTTTTTCTTTACAAATAAAATAGGAGTCCTAACTGGAAATTTAGAATGGTGTAGAAAGTTCTTAGATAAGTTTTCATCAATATACTCTTTAAGTGCAGCTAACTCATTTTAAGATAGGCTATAGATTGGTCCAAATGGTGGTTGAGTTCTTTCTTGAAGATCAATAGAACAATCATAAAGATGATACTTTGGAAGAATATCTTCATTCTTCTTTTCAAAAACGTCTTAAAAATCTTAGTACTTGTTAGGAATACCACTTGATATCTTCTCACCATTAGCAATAGATGTGGCATATATAACAAAAGATGGTCTTTTATTTGTGATACACATGAAACCTCTTGTACTTATCAATAATAGTTTGGATATACTAGACTTATGGTTTTCTAATCACCTAGCAAGACATTAAACTAAACTATGGAAAAAATCAAGATTGTAAGAAATCCAATGTATTTGAGGATTATATCTTTTTAATCATGATAATTCTAAAATAATTAAATTAGAGGGAGATTTAATCAAATTAAATATTATTAAACTATTGTGACTATTAATTGATACTTTTATAAGAATGTTTTCATATATAATAATCTCTAAAAGATAATAAACATCCATCTATTACTTCTACATGCACAAGTTTGATTTTCTTAACGAAGAATATATCTTATGTTTTGATAAAGTCTTCATCTATAAAACAGACTGAGGTTCTTGAATCCAACAAGGCTAAGTCTTTGTGATTTTTTTGATCTTAAATAGACTTCTATTATAAAATAAGGTGAAAGATCTGAGGAGAGAATAAAATCTTTACTAGATGTTATGTATGATTCCAATCATTTAGTCCCTATTATAGCTGGAACAACTCAATCTCTTTTATATTGTCTTTTTTTCCAATTGTGCTTTTCATTTTGTAATTGCGTTGTTTCTTTAGATAATGTTGAGTAATATGTTTAGCTTTTCTATAGTATAAGCATAAGCCTTCTTGACGTTGTTGACTTTTTTTTTGTTGTATGAGGGATATAAAAGTTACTATATCAATTTGCATTGATTTTGGCCTTGTTGAATAAGTTTCTAAATATTTAGGAGCTATCATCATTATTTAATTTTTTCCTTTCTAGCAAAACTTTGTTCTTGTTGTCTTTCAAATAATTGATTGTCACATATAATGGCTTCAGCAAAGAATTGTTCTAAAGATTCTACCTTTGGCATTGTAAGTAGTAAGTCTTTGACACTATCCTTCAATCTATATTAAAATTGATTGATAAAGGCTTTGTCATTCCAATTCACATTGAAAGCGAGGTTTTGGAATTTAACAGCATATATGGTAATAAACCATGATCCTTACTGTAAAGATAATAGCTTGATCACTGCTACTCTTTTTTGATCTTTTTCTCTTAATATGGCTATAAATACTTTTAAGAATAAATTTAAATCATAAAAGAATTGAATTTTTTCTATTAAAAGTATAATTCAAAAGACTGCATGTCTTGATAGAAGTATGTCTATGAATCTTACTTGAGTAAATCTATCAAGGTATTGGATGCAATCTTAGATAAAACTTCACTTGTTGTAAAAATCTTCAAAATTTTGCTCTTATTGCATCAAACTTCTAAGGCATATTAATCCTTGTTCCCATCATACTTGTAGAAGCAAAATTCCATAGATTTGGTTTTGAGGTCAACTTACTTGTTTCTTTCAACTATACAACTTTTTGTTGTAGACTTTGAACTTCTTCTATAGGCATAGGCATAGTACCTCCATTATTCATGTTGGAAATTCATGAGATTTTTTCTCTTAAAGTATTGACAAGCCTATGAAGATTTGAAATACTTGCAAAACTATTCTCACTTTTACTAAGAGTAGCATCCATAATCTTTCCTTCCATAGAAAACTCAAATAAATTCAAAAAGTTAAATTAGAGGAGGGTAATGAACACTCACTAATATAAATTTTTACAAAGAGGGATAATCTACTCTCTTTAAGAAAAAGATCAATGTTAGAATTTTTTTTTTTTTTTTTTTTTTTTTTTTTTTTTGTTTAAAGGTAGTTAGTCCAAAACCTTCAAAATACAATAATAGAAGTGAGATAATCTACTCACTTCTAAAACAAAAAAGAAACAATAGATTAGCAATCTTGTCAAACTATCAAAGATATGAATCTTAATAAAAGATAATCTTTAATACACTCATGTATCATTGAAAGAAATTAAAAAGTTATTGAAAGATAATATAATATTGAAGTATGATAGCTATTGCCAAAAACAACAAGACTAGAAAGTCTTAGAACAAGAGTAAAGACTAAAAAGGTATTGACAAGAGTGAAGAAGCCTTTACTCTTGCCTCCATATATTCTCTTAACTAGGAGCTATGTGGCAATGTCTTATAAGACCTCCAAAACATGTTGACTTTGCAAGACATGTATCTTCTCTTGCAAGATAAGTTTTCTACATGTGCGCCATATAGTTAGCTTGTTCCACAAGTTAGCAAGTTGTGGATAACTTGTTGACCAAGTTTGTAACCTACCAATCAACTATAAATACATATAAAGTCAAAGCAGCATCTATGAAGCTTTTAGAAAGCTTTTTTAGAAGGTCTTATGAAATAAACCTACTTTCATCTATTCCTTCCTAATTATATAGGTATTTATTAGAGTACCTATGTATGTCAATGACATTAAGTTGCAGTAAAGAAGTAAGAATATAAATACCAAACATTGTGTGCTTTGAATGAACGATGTTATGGTTATTTGTTCTATTACATGAAGCAAGCACTATTATGATATAACATAAAATCAAGCATCCAATTGAAATGATACTTATATTTTAGAGCAATTGGAGACAAGTATATAAGTTTTGAAAAAAAATGATGTGATTTGGTTGATTTGAAGTAGTGACACGTTGATTTCTTTTGGAGGTAGCATCCTCAAAGATTCCTATAAGAAGCATTATTTCTTGACCTTGCTTGTTGATCGATGAGCATGACCATCGAAAGGAGGGCTGTCACTTTCCTTATCTTTATACTTATGTCAAGTGATAGGACCTACATTATACATTTCATCAATCACAATTCTCTACATGTTTTGAATATGCATATAATAAGATTAAGTGTGCTTGTAGGGAGTTAGAGTATGCTTCTGGCTTCAAATTATATATATATATATATATATATATATATAAGTTATACAATTTTAAGAAAGTAAAAAATATTTGTAAATTATTATTTTTTAATTATACTTATAAAAAATTTGATGAAAAAGTTATGAAAATAGGTAAGATTTAATAGTATTAAAATAATAATAATTAAAAATATTATATCTTTAATATCCTATAAATATCAATTTAATGTCTTATATTTTATATTTTAACATTTAAAAAATTTATAGAAAAAAATTTGAAAGTAAAGAACAAATTTAATCATCCATAAAATAAAAAAGATTCAAAATCAAAAGATAAAGCAAATAAGTACATTACTTAGAAAAGACAAATAATACAAAGAAAAATCTTATATATTTTATATCTTACAAGATTATTTATCTTAAATTTATTAATAAATTAAAAAAATAAAAATAATATTTATTTAATGATTTTTGACTTAATATAATAAAAAATATTATAAAATAATGACTACAAAAAAATTAAAATAAATAATAGTTTTTTCTAAATAAAGTTCAAAATAAATGAGATGCAATAAACTATCTAAAAAAGAAAAAATCTTAAAATGATGTTGCAAAATATGACTAAATATTAAAATAGAACCTCAACTATGATGTAATAATTCCTCTGCTTCACCATTTACTTTACAATATTATCTCAAACCTTAGATCAACACCTCTACTATCCTCCTTCAAATTAGCTTCAATTCGAGCTATTTAGTTGAAAACATCAAACGTTATCTATCTGCAACCAGCTGCAGTTCAGCTTTCCAAACCATTTCAAGAACAAGCAGTTTCTCCTAATGCAATCACTATAAACACATGACAAACTACCATTGTTAGAAATAAAGGTCACAATTGCAAATTTCACGTCAGATCCTGCATGAATTGCAATTTTGTCTCGAACTCCGCCGACATGTGAGAGCATTGTACGAAAATGGTAATGATTCAAAAGACTGAACATATGCGTAATGACAGGCGCAAAAGATAGCGATAAACATAGCGTCCTAAGTAACCACCACAACTTTTGAGGCAATTCGTTTTTCTCCTCCGTTTGGTGTGCTCCAACACCAAGATTCATCTTCATTGGACTTTGATCCATGTTGTAAGCCCCTGTTGCCTGCAGCGGAGCAAAACGAATTACTTGATTATCCTCGCTGTACCACATTGCTCATGAAGTGCTCGCAAACCTTCGCATAATTCACATCCCAGGCGCGCTAAAACCATGAAAAAACTTCCAGTTTGCATTTGAGATAATGAGGTAGAGAAAAATGAAAAATCTACCCCCCTAAGTTAGAATCATAGGGCGCTTGCTGAACGTGCTCGAACAGAGAGGATGATTTTGGCCGCGGTTGGAAATGCTGCTCTGTACCTTCAAGAATGACCACCCAGAGTCGCGATCCTCCTCTACTGCAAAGCAGCTCTTTCGATGCCTGTGTATCTAAGCAATCACAAATTCTATCAGACATGGTACAATTGTGACGGTCCACAATTACAATCTAACCTACGACGGTGTAAATCCAAGAAGCACCGTCACAACGTCTAGAAACTCGAAAGTAAACAGAAATATGAAAAACAACAAAAACAAAAACAAAAAAAGAGTACTCAATTATCCAGAAAGCTATGACCCCACAACCCAACCGCAGAGCCACCACAACCATCACACCTACCATCGACCCACGAACACTTTCCCAACTTTCTCAACAAACAAGCTGTTTCCAACACATCAAGTCAATTAAACGCCATCGGCATCAACTAATGCCAAAAGCTGAACAACAAGTGGGTCTATAATCTTCCTCAGCCCCTCAACGACAACAAAGCTGCGGAGGATTCAAGCAACTAGCCAAGCACACAAACGCATTTGAAATTGTCACAAGCAACGAGAGATGATCGATCTAATGACCACTCAAACAGCAGAGAAGCAAACAAATTCCCATCAATTTCGTTGAAAAAAGGAAGGCAATAAACTAGCCACCAAGAAACAGCCCCCAGACTTAACAATAGAAGAAGACGAGTTTTTGAAATGGGTGTTAATTCAGGATAGACCCGAGATTCTTTGGGTTTTAACCTAAAAGTTTTTAACTACGCTAGCAATGAAAAGATACAAGTGTTTTGTCTACTTAAGTTTGTTTTTTAAATACAGAACATTTGAATGTTTTCAGAACACGACCGTAAGCAGAACTCATATGTTAGACAAATATTTACTTAAATGAAATAAAAGATAATATATTCATAAATTAATGTATTCATAAAGTGGTATAATTAACTTGGATCAAAAGTTACGTGTCAAGACTAACAGATCAATCTGAGTACTGAATAGTGTATAAAAAATGCTTCTTAAGATTACATAGGCTATACTGTATTGCTTTTTAGTTTTTAAAACTATAATTTTAAAATATAAAAGAATATCTAGAAATCAACCAAGAAATCTAACAATATCATCGAATAATATCAACGTTTTAAAGGTGTATAAAATTTAGGTAGTGCACTATGTTTTGGTACTTGTGTAGTTTTTTGATGGTTTGGTTGAGAATCAGATTATATAAAGTTGGACTATGCCAGCTTTTTTACAAGAGTTAAAATCAACATGGTACATAATAAAATACAGAATGCCGTTGAAATCATTATGGTAAATTTTACTGTGATGAATACATGTGCTGCTAAAAAACTAATCCTCATTTGCAATACGGACAACATTGCCACCATAACCCCACAGGTCCTGAAAAAGCAGTGCACGCGGCGAATGCAGTTCCTAAAAATGAAGGCCACGCGATCCAGCCACACTAGCACACCAGCAAGAATGCTGTAACATTGGATCGATTCATGCATTGAGAATCGATGTGGGATTTCTGTTGTAGGGCCGGTATCAGTTGAACCTGCGGCAGTTCAGCCTGATCTCACCAGCGCTGCCGGTGAGCACGCCAATGTTGCTCATGCGTCGAATCGCGTCTGCGAATTTGGTTCGGAACGTACCCGGCTCGGCATTGTCTGAGACCATCGGTTGTGTCTCCGGGTCGCTCTGCAGGTTCTGATCCGACGTGAGAAGCCCCTTGTTGACCTGCAGGTTTTTGTAGTACTCCGAGTCTAGATTGGTGGGCGTCGTCACGTCCAGGTCCACAAGGTTGTTGGGTTTGTCTGCGGGGCACTGCCTCTTCAGCGACTCGGCGTAGTCGGGATCCATATTGGCGTCAGAGGGAGTGGTGAGGCGATTTCGGAAGAAGGAGCATCGCGCTTTCCCTATGCTGTGGGCGCCGGACAGCACCACCATGTCCTCCGTGGACAGACCCACGGCCTTGAAGAGTAACTTGAGAGTGGTCGCAGAGGCGGTCGGTGGGGGCAGTCTGCCGGTTACGAGCAATGCATTGGACACGAGCCCGTCCCTGCGTCCTAAGGCGACTGGATATGTGATCGTCCCATCTGACAACTGCGCAGATTTGATCAAACATGGCCTGGTTTCAGAAAAACTACAACGCTACATCCTTGCAGAATCATTACTCCAGAGGAATATTGCGCGCACAATAGTTCAACAAAGATTTCAATCACTCGACGTCGTAGCAGTAGAGAATATAGCTGAATGTTTCACGAGAAAAGAAAGTTTGAGAGTTGTACCAATCTGACGCTTATTTGAGCGGCCAGAGCAAGAACGTCGGAGCACGAGACGATTCCAGGGCACTTCGCTTCCACGGCTGCTTTGGCTTCGTCAATGACGTCGAATCCTTGGAGGCTTTGGTTGGGCGCGGCATCTTTCTCGGATGGGGAGTCGATCAGTACAGATGCATCGCAACCCTGCACATATTGTTGCACACCAATATGAATTACGATCACGAGTCTTAGTGAAAAAAAAGACCTCCGACAATTGATAAGTTGTTCGTCCACCAGTCTCGAGTAGCCGTGGAAACAAGTGACAAATTCGACAACCCTTTAACCAGAATATGATACTCAGAGTGTGACGTAGAGGAGCTTACATGAACGAAACAATCGTGGAATAGCATGCGAATAATGCCGGCAGCTGCAGCTGGTCTTCTACTTAATGCCGATGTGACGGCGACCGAGATGATTGTCTCAGCGTCCTTGCAGGTGCTTCGGTAGAAGTTAGTGCTCAGCTGAGCTTGTATTGTCGTCACAGATGCAAGACACATAAGCAGAATACACAGAAGTGGCAGCCTTACGGTGAGGGCTGCTGCCATGTTAGTGGTCCTCATGGCAGATCTCGCCAGGAGCGAACTCGACAAGTGAAGAAAGTATCTGTTCTAAATCCGTGCAGACCTTCAAAACATGTGTAGCTTTCCTTCCTCTCAATCTTGGGAGTTTATTGTACTCGTGGACTCGAATGAGTACTCTCGAAGTTGGCAACTTATAGAAGCCAGTAAGCATTATAGCCAAAAGCACCGTGATTACTGCAAAACCATCCACAGTTTGATCCTAACTTGACGCAGTGGATTGGTTTTCTTTTTCGTTAGTAAATCCTCTGGCTTCTTTCATAACGGCACTTACAGGTCTATTACGAGGTGCTTTCAGATAAACCTGTCACCTGACTATGCACAATAGCCTGTCTCGAAGTTCCAGCTAAGAATGCTCGGCTGCTTCGTTGTGTCCATGTTCACTCCAACTCGTTTGACAACGTTTTTATCATGCTACGATATGATAATATGATTATCATTCTCAGGACGAACTACCACCATACAACATTAAACTCGCTACTGATCACAAAAAATACTGGATTATCGCCAACAAACAATTTAACAGAAATTAAGAAGTCCAATATTTTCAGTATCATTGCAGCACATGATTCATCTGAATTGATAGAACTATTTTCCTGGGAGTGAACGTTTTTTTTTTTTTTTTTTTTTTTTTTTTTGCAGTATCATCAATTGGCTTGCATAACCATAGAAAAACAACGCAATTCACGAAGTTGGGGTGCAAATAGATTAGCAACAGGGATCTTTTCTAGGTGAGGCACATCTCCTCGAAATGGCTGTGATTGGGAGCGGATGAACTTAGCTTAGAAATCAACTCACCTAAAATAAAGTCGTGCGCACATTCGGTTTGCAATGAACGAAATTGGTAGCGGAATGGATAGGGGATTTTGAAGACGCAGGATGGAACATTCTGTATACTGACTGTCCACCCTGCTTGCCACTAGAGCAATCTTGCTCACCTTATACCAAAAATCATCATTCTAGGATTTAAATTTTCGTGAAAAATCATGTCATCACGCAAACAAGCTCATTTCTAATTACTAATCGTCCCTGTACGTTTCAATATTATTTTGTTTAATATTGGCAACGGAGAATCCGGTTTGACAAAAGTACTGCACTAGGCTTTGCTCGATTAATACGACAAACTGTTGGTGATGCACGGATAATGTGGAACTCCGATCATGAGAAATGTAAGAAGGTAGAATCATCTGTTCATTTCTTCCAATCTGCAAGATCGGTATATTCAATTTAGAAATTGATATCGAAAATTTGACACCGCAGGGGTAAACCCTATGAAAGAATCCATCAGGGATGGCGTCACGTTCAATTTCACTTTCCTCAGTTTTACACCCTACTAACTTGCAGCTGGGAGTTATTCTTGAAAAAGTACACTGGTCATCCAAGTCAAGCTTTCGAATTCCTGAAAATGAATTTGGTGATTAAGCATGACATAAATGAGCATATGCAACTAACTTCTATTTTTGTTCCCTGCGTGGGTAGCATGCTCATAGTGAAGGTAGCCCGTGATACGTTCGGGTGTTTGGAAAAGGGAGCGCGTGATCTGTTCGGGTGTTTGAAACCTCACGATGTAAGGAAATGGTCAACGGCCGATCAAACAAAGCAACCCTGACGAGCAGGAAGGTCCACTGGTCGACACGAGATCACCCCAAGTGAGTCATGTCTCCAGGACAAATACTCCACAGAACGGAAACATTGAACGCCATCTTTTTAAAACTTTATTGATTGCAATTTTCTCCCCTAAATTTGCTCCGGCAACAGATCTGAAGATTTAATGGGAATTACATTTTACAGGATTGAGAAATAATGAAGCAAAAATAGCTGTTTAATTGGTCAGTGTTTGTTTGCTTTGTTCCATGACATTTTGATTATAACATGTGCTTCACTTTCTGTTCTCTTGCCTATTTTAGAACGTATGTCACAAACATTACTCCATTTTTGATAAATTATTAATTTTGTAATATCAATAAATTAATAAATATCACTAAGCTATTATCATCATTTGTTGTTACATCAACAGAAATAGTAATACTATTGGCTAAATGTGTAATATGTGGTCAACTTATTAATCTAGTAATTATTTACAAACATGTCTAAAGTCTACAAAGCTTTTACAAAGTTTTCTATTAAGATATTAACAATTTAACTTATTTCTACTTATTTCTAACAAATTCTACTTATGTAAGTAAATATAGTAGTGAATCTACCTATCCATTGAATATAAAAGATTATAACTAGCAATTTTTTTATATTATTCTAATTAATATTTATTAATTTATTAGTACCACTTTCTACAAAATAAATATCAATTAGAATAAATTGCATAGAGGGAATTATTAGTATCACTTTTTATAAAGACTTCATTTACAAAGAATGTGCTAATTTATAGGTACTATATGTATAATGATTGTTTGAATTTGTATAAAGATTATTTAAACTTTTTACAAGGTAATTTTGATCTTATTGTACAAATCTTTAAAAATAACCTATATAAATATCTTCTTTTAATTTTTCATTTAAAAAGGCAAAATTTATATTTTTTTTGTATATTTATGTATCATAGACATATATATTTACTCCAATAGTTATTTATATGATTAGATAGAAGTAGGTAAATGTACATTTATTTCATAATATCTTCTAAAGAAGCCTCCTAAAAGCTTCATAGATACAATTTTGACTTTATATGTATTTGTAATTGATTGATATGTTAGAAACTTGGTCAACAAATTAACCATGTATTACATGTATTGGTAGTTTGTGGAACAAGCTAACTATGTGATACATATGTAGATAACTTGTCTTTTAAGTTAAAACATATGTCTAGCAAAGTCAATAAACATTGGAGGTCCTATAGAAGATAACTATATAACTCGAAGTTAGGGAATATATATGAAGATAAGAGTGAAGCCTTCTTTACTCTTATCAATACTTTTTTAATCTTTAGTCTTGTTTCAAGACTATTTAGTCTTATTATCTTTGGCAATAACCATTATAGTTCAATATATTACTATTTTTGAGTAACTTTTTAATCTTTTTAAGTGACACAAGAGTGTATTGAGTTTTCTTTCTTTAAGATTCATGTCCTTAATAATTATCCTCGTCTATTTTAACTTTTTGAATTTATTTGAATTGTTTGTGGAAGAAAAGATTATGGATGCTAATTTGAGCAGAAGTGAGAATAAATTTACAACTATTGCAGATCTTCATCAACTTGTCAACATTCTAAGAATAAAAATCATATATACTTCTAATATAAATTATGAAAGTACTATTCCTATACATATGAAAAAAGTCCATAGTCTATGCCAAGAAGTTGTGTAGTTGAAGGAAACAAGTAGATTAGCTTCACAAAAAAAAAAAAAAAAAAAAAAAAAGACTTACTCCTACAAGCACAAAAGAGGAAAAAATTAATAAGCTTGAGAAGTTTGATGGAACAAAATCAAAATTTCAAGGATTCTTATAATGAATAAAGCTATATTTAAAATTACACCTTTTCTAATATTCCAATGGATTTACACAAGTTGGATTTGTAAGTACACTTCTATTGGAAAGTACTTTCTCTTAATTTATACCTTTGATGGAAAAAGATTAACGACTATTGTATGATTTAAATTCATTCTTAGAAGTATTTATAGCTATATTTAGAAAAAGTCATCTAGTAAGGATAGCAAAGATGAAGCTTGTATTACTACAACAAAGATTATATTCAACAACCATATATGTTGTTGAATTCCAAAATCTTGCTTGTAACGTGGATTGAAATAATAAAATCCTTATCAATTAGTTTTGATATGGGTTAAAAGATAATATCAAAGATTTATTGTTAATCATGTCAAGAGTAGATTCTTTAAAATAATTTGTTGCTTAAGCCATTGCATGTGACAATCAATTCTTTGAAAGATGGCAAGAATAAAGATTTGGTTGAAAAAGTGCAAGTTAAGCTATAGCAATACCTTATAAGTTTTCAGAAGCAAAAGAAGGATCAACTTTTACTATATACAGTATACCTATTATTGATAAAGAAAAGATTTCAAGTAGCATTCCAAGCCAATACCAAGATTATTAAGATATTTTTGAAAAGAAAAATGTAGATATTCTTCTAAAGGATCATCACTATGATTGTTCTATTAATCTTAAGGATAGAGCTCAATCACCATTCAAATCTATTTATAGTATATTACAAAATAAGTTGACTATACTCAAAGAATAAATTAATAAAAATTTAGATGAAAACTTTATATGCCATTCTAAATCTCCAACAAAAGCTCCTATTTTATTTGTAAAGAAAAAAAGCGGATCTTTGCTGATGTGTGTGGACTATTCAGGACTCAACAAGATCACTATCATGAATATGTATCTTCTATCCTTGATTTCAAGACTTCTTGATTATCTGAATCAAATAAAAATCTATATAAAAATAGATCTATAAGGAGCATATAATTTGGTAATTATTAAAGAAAGAGATGAATAAAAATTTGTATTTTAAATCAAGTATGGATATTTCAAATATAATGTCATTCCTTTTCGACTCACAAATGCACCAGTTACTTTTTAATATCTAATAAATAATATCTTTTATGAGTTTCTTAATGATTTTATTATTTGTTATTTAGATAACATCTTGAACTATTATAAGAATATAAAAGATCATGAAGTTCATGTTTGCCATGTATTATACAAATTAAGAGATGCAAAGTTATATGCAAAGATGAAATACTATATATTTCATACTACTCAAGTTGACTTCTTAGGATACATATTAGGGACATAATCCTTAGAACCTTCTAGAGACAAGTTTCTAGAACCTTGTCACGGCCATAATCATGTAAGCTAATAATTACATATAGAAATAGGCAGAAGTAAGTAAAAGTAGATAAAAGTAAGTTAATTCTATAATATTTAATATAGAAGCTTCTTAGAAACTTCCTAGACGCTGCTTTGACTTCATAGGTGTCTTTAATTGACTTTTTGGATTAGAAACGTGGTCAACAAGTTGGCCATGTGCCACACATGTTGTTAGCTTGAAGATCAAGCTAACTATGTGGCCCACACGTAGAAAAACTTGCCTTGTAAGTCAAGGCATGTGTCCTACAAAGTCAACACATATTGGAGGTCCTATAGAATGTCGCCACGTAGCCCCTAGTTAGATAGTATATATAGAGACAAGAGTGAAGGCTTCTTCATTCTTGTCAACTCCTTTCTTGCTTCTAGTCCAGGTTCAAGAGTCTTTAGTTTCTTGTCTTGTGGCAATAGCTATTCCAGTTTCTTTTTAATATACCTACTTGTTTATATTTTGACTTATTATATCGAGATAGCCTTTTGGTGTATATTTTCCCTCATCGAGTCTTTGTCCTTGACAGATTGACAAGAGTACACTTACAATATCAGAGCTTTGTTTTGTCTTGAGTAAGAGTGGATTACCCCTTTCTCTTGACAAGACATAAGCGTATTAGGAGTTTGCGGATTACCCACTTCTAAACTGATATTGTTCTTAGTATCTTCTTTGTTATCAAGTCTTTCTTTTCTTTTGTCTTGAGCAATATCAAACAAATTTTTCTTCTTAGTGTCATTATGGCAGAGCTTGTTGAAATGAAGAGTGCAATGGCACAAATGCAAGAGCAAATGAGGGAGTTAATGCTTGCGATGCATCAACTCAATTCACCAACACAGGAAAGAACAAGAATAGCAGAAAGTGGAGATATAGAGATGATCGGAGCTGCTTCAACATCTACAACAAATCACGTTCCTTCTCCAATTGTACAACACCCTATAAGCACTAGAGAACCAAGAATTGCCTTACCTGAGAAATTTGATGGTACGAGATCAAAGTTTCGAGGGTTCATCAATCAAGTACAATTGGCAATTGAACTTCAACCGCAAAGCTATCCAACTCCAAGATCACAAGTCAGGTTTATTGGCACTCTACTTTCTGGTTCTGCATTATCGTGGTTTTCGTCTTTTCTTGAACAACGAAATCCAATATTGGACAATTTGGAAGCTTTTTTGGTGGAGTTTTGATCTATGTATGGTGAACACGATGCAACTCGTGTTGCAACAAATAAGATCCGAATTCTGCGACAAGAAAATCGCTCAGTAACAGTATATGCTTCATAATTTCGACAACTTACAATTGACATCAAGTGAGATGATGTTGCACTCATCAGTCAATTTCTTTATGGATTGCAATACGAAGTAAAGAAATTGATGCTCAACTTACTTGATCCTCAAACTTTGAGTCAAGCAATCGATTTTGCGGTAAAATGTGATAATCGACTTTTCGAATTTCGATCCGAGAATCATTCACGGGAACCTCAACGTTATTACTCAATGACAACATCAACATCTTTACCAAACGTACATTCAGAAGTAGAAGACATGCAAATTGACGCGGTACGTTTTAAACCCCTAACTGAGCAAGAAAAGATTCGTCGTCGTCAAGAAGGATTATGTTTATATTGCGGAGAACCTAAGCACACTGCTCAACATTGTCCAAAGAAATGACGCAACTATAAAATGAGGGGTACGACGGTCAAAGAAGACAATATGTCGGAAAACGGATTCGTCCAGCTACAATAGGGACCATGCAGCTGGAACCTTGTACAATTCCTAATGAAGGTCCTATCCTCTCCTCAAAACCCTCTCCTTGTTTTATAATAGACTTATATTTAGGACCTAAGAATTACAAAGCCTCTGCTTTATTAGATTCAGGAGCCTCAGTATGTTTTTTAGATGAACAATTTGTTAAAAGTCGTAAAATACCCTTTGTACAGAAACCTAAACCAGTACATGTAGAAGTCATAAATGGTTGTCCCTTGTCTTCTGGAGATGTCACTCATAAAACTCATCCTATAAAAGTAACAATAGACGGTCATGATAGCTACATAGCTTTTAACATAATTAAATCCCCGTTCAATCCAATTATTTTAGGTTTATCCTGGCTAGAAAAATATAACCCTCGAATAGATTGGAATTCACGTAAACTTGACTTTTTCCAAAGCGTTATTAATAGTTCTACCAACCAAGTAAAAAATTATAAGTCTAGTATAGTAAAACCCGTACTGATAGGTGCAAAAGCATTTATACACGCAGCAAAAGAAAGATCAACTTTTGCTATTTATGCTGCACCTATTTCTGAAAACGTAAAGACTTCAATTGACATTCCAAGTCAATATCAGGAGTATCAAGACGTTTTTGAGAAAAAGAATGCAGATATTCTTCCTGAGCATCACCCATATGATTGTTCAATCGACCTCAAGGAAGGAACTCAGCCACCATTTGGACCAATTTACAGTTTATCGCAAGATGAGATGGCTGAACTCAAGACATATATTGACGAGAATTTAGCGAAGAATTTTATACGCCATTCAAAATCTCCAGCAGGAGCTCCAATTCTATTCGTAAAGAAAAAAGATGGATCTTTACGAATGTGTGTTGATTACCGAGGACTCAGCAAGATCACAATCAAGAACAGGTATCCATTACCTTTGATATCAGGACTCCTTGACCAGTTAAATCAAGCTAAGATCTATACAAAAATAGATCTAAGAGGAGCATATAATCTAGTACGGATTAAAGAAGGAGATGAATGGAAGACTGCGTTTCGAACCAGGTATGGACATTTCGAATATAATGTCATGCCCTTTGGACTCACGAATGCATCAGCTGCTTTTCAACATCTCATGAATGATGTATTTTGTGAATTCTTAGACAATTTTGTCGTCTGCTATCTAGACGATATCCTGATCTATTCTAAGAACGTCGAAGAACATGAAATACATGTTCGTCAAGTATTACAAAAACTTAGAGATGCAGGATTGTACACCAAGATGGAAAAGTGTGTATTTCATACTACTCAAGTTGACTTTTTAGGATACATCATTTCAAATGATGGTCTCATGATGGATTCTAAGAAAGTCCAAACAATCATGGATTGGAAGATTCCAAGGACAGTAAGAGATGTCCAATGTTTCTTGGGATTTGCCAATTACTATCGGATCTTCATCAAAGACTTCTCACGAGTTGCAGCTCCACTTACACGCTTGACTAGTAAAGATAAATTCCAATGGAATCAAGAAGCGGAAGCAGCATTTGAAGCCTTGAAGACATCGTTTGTCTCTGCACCAGTCTTATATCGTGTTGATTTTTCCAAGGCATTTTTTATGGAAACAGATGCATCAGATTTTGCCTTGGGTGTAGTTTTATCACAAATGGGAACAGATGACAAACTTCATCCGATAGCTTTTCATTCAAGAAAATTCTCAGCAGCCGAGATCAATTATGAGATCCACGATAAAGAACTTCTTGCGATCGTGGATTCCTTTCAAGAATGGCGTCATTATCTAGAAGGCGCTTCTAGTCCAGTCACTGTGTATACAGATCACAAGAACCTCGAGTATTTCATGTCAGCACGCGTGTTGAATCGTCGTCAAGCTCGTTGGAGTATGTCTTTGTCAAGATTCGAGTTCATTATCACTTATCGGCCAGGAAAACAACAAGGTTTGTCTAATGCCCTATCTAGACGTTCTTATTTTGCACCAAAAGAAAGAGATGCAGCTTTTGAGCAACAAAGAACGGTCCTCTTGAAACCGGAGCAATTTCATCTCCGAGCAATGAAATCAACATTGACTGTTGATTCAACTTTTTTCAAGCAAATCCAGTCCAGTATGTCCTCAGATCCTCTTGTTTATGATATCGAGAATAATTCTTCCAAGTCTCATGATCCTCTAAGTTCGAGTTCAAGAATAATCTATTATATTTTGAAGGACGCTTATATATTCCAGAAGGAGAAGCACGTTTACGTGTTCTTCAAGCACGTCATGACTTTCCAACAGCAGGGCACTTTGGATATAATAAGACTTTGGATCTCATATCAAGAGATTTTTGGTGGCTACAAATGTGGAAGTCAGTCAAAGACTTTGTACAATCATGTGATATTTGTTCAAGATCAAAAATTCCTCGTCATCGACCTTACGGACTTCTTCAGCCATTACCTATACCAGAACAACCATGGTCTTCTGTTTCTATGGATTTCATCACAGATCTTCCAAGCTCAAGATCTTATGATTCTATATTTGTGATAGTAGATCGTTTCACCAAGATGGCACATTTTGTGCCATGTACAAAATCTATCATAGGTGAAGAAACAGCTAAGCTTTTCATTGATAATATCTATTGCTATCATGGATTACCTAAAGATATCATATCAGATATGGGAACTCAATTTGTGTCAAGATTTTGGAGGACCCTTTTCAAGATTTTAAAAGTGGACATAAAGCTATCTTCGGCTTTCCATCCTCAAACTGATGGACAAACAGAGAACGTAAACCAAGTCTTGGAGCAATATTTAAGGTGTACTATCAACTACCAACAAGATGATTGGACAATCCTTCTGCCATTGACAGAGTTTGCTTATAATAATACGGTACATTCTTCCACGCAACAAACACCTTTCTTTGCCAATTATGGCTATCATCCACGACTTGATACTTTTGATTTTTCAAAAGTTGATAATCCTGCAGCAGAAGATATGGCAAATCGGTTGTCAGAGTTACATGCAATAATGAAGGCGCAGTTGAAGAAAGCTCAAGAACGACAAAAGATAAATGCAGATGTATATCGTAAAGAGCAACCACAACTCAACGTGGGTGATAAGGTATGGCTACTTCGTCGCAATATCAAGACCACTCGACCTTGTGACAAATTGGACTATCGTAGGCTTGGCCCCTTTTCTGTTTCTGAACAGATCAACCCAGTTGCATATCGGTTACATCTACCGGAGTCAATGAAGATCCATCCTGTATCCCACGTGTCTCTTCTTGAACCATATAAGACAGTGGATATACAAGGAAGAAGACAAATGCCACCGCCTCCTATAGAAGTAGATAATAATGAAGAATTTGAGGTAGAAGAGATATTAGACTCAAGGCGGCGCCGAAATAAGCTGGAATATCTTGTTCATTGACGCGGATATGATATTAGTGAACGCACATGAGAGCCATCCAGGAATCTAGGAAATGCATCAGCTAAAGTCAAAGTTTTTTATCAACGACATCCATCAAAACCAAGATGAAAATCTCTCTTATAAAAGAGACAAGATTGAGGCAAGATAACATTCAATTTCCTATCCTTGTTTGTAACTTCTTTGCATTTGTGATGCTAATTAGATGGAGAGCCAACAACCAGCGGATTCAACTCAAGAACCTTCGTTTGCTGACCTGCCGGACGAGACATTACGATTGTCACAACCTTCAAGACGACGCAATCGAGATGAAGATCTTCAAGAACGACATGTTTTTCCTCGAACAGATGGTGGGATACAACGCGTTCGGTATCACGATTTGGGAAGGGACTCTCAATGTTTGGTGATTTTGCTAGAGGTAGGAACAACTCCTGATGGTGTTCCGAATATTCTATTCGAACGAAGTTACGAAGGCCTCAACAATGATCAAAAAACTGGGTGGTCTTCCCGCCCTGGTATGGGACACTACCGATGGTTGAGAGGCCCTATCAATCATCTTCGAAGAGAACAGAGATCAGAGTATGTGGTGAATACAATTCGTCGCATCATAGATTTCCTCAACATATGATGACCGCTCCTCGTGGAACTCGTCTCTAGAAGGGGGGATAATGTCATGGCCATAATCATGTAAGCTAATAATTACATATAGAAATAGGTAGAAGTAAGTAAAAGTAGATAAAAGTAAGTTAATTCTATAATATTTAATATAGAAGCTTCCTAGAAACTTCCTAGATGCTGCTTTGACTTCATAGGTGTCTTTAATTGACTTTTTGGATTAAAAACGTGGTCAACAAGTTGGCCATGTACCACACATGTTGTTAGCTTGAAGATCAAGCTAACTATGTGGCCCACACGTAGAAAAACTTGCCTTGTAAGTCAAGGCATGTGTCCTACAAAGTCAACATATATTGGAGGTCCTATAGAACGTCGCCACGTAGCCCATAGTTAGATAGTATATATAGAGACAAGAATGAAGGCTTCTTCACTCTTGTCAACTCTTTTCTTGCTTCTAGTCCAGGTTCAAGAGTCTTTAATTTCTTGTCTTGTGGCAATAGCTATTTCAATTTCCTTTTAATATACCTACTTGTTTATATTTTGACTTATTATATCGAGATAGCCTTTTGGTGTATATTTTCCCTCATCGAGTCTTTGTCCTTGACAAACCTTCTAGAAGCTTCTTAGTTGGTAGAAGATATTAGAGACATAGTCTTTAGAACCTTCTAGAGATAAGTTTCTAGAACCTTCTAGAAGCAAGTCTCTGGAACCTTCTAGAAGCTTCCTAGTTGATAGAAGTTGCTTGAGAAGCTTCCTAAATAGAAGTATATATTGAAATCGAGGCTGAAGAGTTCTTCAGTCTCGACAACACATCTCTTGGAGCTCTAGTTCACCTCTTTGGTATTGTTCTCATCTGATTAATCTAGTTCTTACCAATTCTTCTTGAACTTGTTAGATCTCGAGTCTGTATTTCTGTGTCCGTGACAGTTTGTCGAGACTGCACTCACCTCAGATATCAGAGCTAGTTTTTTCTTTGTTAGAGTGTGGATTATTCCTCTGCTTGGAAGTGTACTAGCATTTTAGAGGTTGCGGATTACCCTCCTCTAAACTGATACTTTTTTTGTTACAATATTGGAGTCTTATTCTTCTTTGAGAGAATGGATTACCCCTTTTCTTGAAGCTCTTAAGGCATTTTAGAGGTTGCGGAGTACCCTCCTCTGAACCAATATTGTCTTCTTGTAGAGTCATTTCTGTCTTTCTCTTAGAATGGCCGAGGGCCAAAACATTAGTATGATGGAAAGTTCGAAGTCCAAGTTAATTGCTATCATGAATGCCGTCGCTACGTTATCGCAAAGAACTGCAGAGATTGAAGGAGTCATGGCAAGGCTTCATAATGATGGAGCATCTGGGATGGCACAATCTAGGTTGCACCAGCCTCAAACTTCTGTACTTGGAGAAGCAACTTTGCCTCAGGTTCGACAAGCACCGCTGGTTCTACAACATAAAGAGCCCCGAGTTAGCCTTCCGGACAAGTTCGATGATACGCATTCCAAGTTTCGAGGATTTGTCAACCAAATCAGGTTGATAATAGTTTTACAGCCCGAACGCTATCCAATAGAGGAGTCACGTGTTGGACTTGTTGGAACCTTACTTACCAGACAAGCTCTATCATGGTTTGCTCCTTTGTTTGAGAAACGATCATCCATACTAAACAACTTTGAAACCTTTTTGGAGGCGTTTGCAGAAGCATTTGGTAAATACGACAAGGTTCGATGGGCTACAATAAAGATCCGGTCACTACGACAAGGGATGCGCTCTACATCAATCTATGCATCGGACTTTAGGCAATTAGCATGTGACATCAATTGGGATGAAGAAGCGTTGATGAGTCAATTCTATTGGGGTTTAAGGAACAATGTGAAGGATTTGTTGTTAACTCTCCTTGATCCACAAATGCTCAATGAAGCTATTAGCCAAGCTATGAAGTGCGATAATCGCCTATTCCAATGTCGCCAAAACCAACGTTCAAGACAACATACGATTCGCCACGCTCCAACTATGTCGACAAGCAGCATGAATTCATATTCAGAGGTAGAATACATGCAAATTGATGTGGTATGTATCAAATCCCTTACTCTAGAAGAAAAAAAAGCGGCATATGGAGGAAGGTCTATGCTTGTATTGTGGTGAAGAAAACCACAAAGTTAGAAACTGCCTCAAGAAGCAAAATTGACGCATTGTCAAGACTAGGGGCACGTTTATTCAAAAAAATGAGGATGCCCAGCCACAATAGGAACCATGCAGCTAGACAGTGAAACATCGCAACAACAACCAGGTTCTTTTCTTTCCGCTCAACCTGCCCTTTGTTTTACAATCTCTTTGCTTATTGGCCCTCAAAAATTGTGAACCTTAGCATTATTAGATTTAAGAGCATCTGCTTGTTTCTTAGATGAAGAATTTGTGAAGCATCATAAGATCCCTTTAGTACAAAAATCCAAACTTGTTCATGTTGAGGTCATAGATGGGCGACCTTTATTGTCTGGTAGTATCACCAATGAATCAAAACCTATAGAAGTGACGTTTAAGGGCCATAGTAGTCATATTATTTTTAATATTATTAGAACCCCATCAAATCCTATTATTCTTGGTCTTTCCTGGTTGGAAAAGCATAACCCATCCATAGATTGGAAGTTACGGAAGATGACCTTTCCCACAAAACCACCCAAGAGTAAGCCTAGTAGAAAACCCCGAATAGAAAAATCCTTATTTATTGGAGCAAGAGCGTTTATAAGATCGTCCAAAGAAGTCACACCGTTTATCATTTATGCGGCTCCAACTATCGGGGAGAAGATCTCGACAAGTATACCAGAGCAATATAAGGATTTTAAAGATGTGTTTCAAAAGAAAAATGCCAACATGCTACCGAAACACAGACCATATGATTGTGCCATAGACTTACAGGAAGGAGCACAACCACCTTTTGGCCCAATCTACAGTCTATCGCAGACGGAGTTGGCGGAGTTGCGGAAGTACATCGACGAGAATCTAGCCAAGAACTTCATCTGTCATTCAAAATCGTCAGTTAGAGCACCCATCTTATTTGTGAAGAAGAAAGATGGCTCATTACGGATGTGTGTGGACTATCGAGGCCTCAACAAGGTAACAAAGAAGAATCGTTACCTGTTATCCTTGATTTCTAGTCTCTTAGAACAACTTGGACGTGCAAGGATTTTTACAAAAATTGATCTAAGGGGAGCTTACAACCTCGTATGAATCAAAGAAGGAGATGAGTGGAAGACAGCGTTCCATACAAGGTATGGCGATTTTGAGTATAATGTCATGCCCTTTGGTCTTAGCAATGCTCCAGCGGTCTTCCAACATATGATGAATGATATTTTCTGAGAGTACCTTGACGATTTTGTTGTCATCTATTTGAATGATATTTTGATATTCTCCAAAAATGAGGAAGAGCATGAAAAGTACGTTTGTTTGGTCTTGGAGAAACTACGCAAGCGAGGACTATATGCCAAGTTAGAGAAGTGTTTATTTCACCAAATAGAGGTGGAGTTTTTGGGGTTCGTTGCGACTACGGAAGGCTTGAAGATGGACCCCAAGAAGGTGGAAGCAATCGTGTCTTGGGAGGTTCTGAAGATGGTGAGAGACGTACAATGCTTTCTTGGCTTTGCCAACTTCTATCGAATCTTCATCAAGAATTATTCTCAAGTTGCTGCTCCTCTCACTCAGTTGACATGCAAGGATAAGCTAGAATGGGGACCTCTAGCGGAGAAGGCATTTCAAGACCTGAAGACCGCATTTACTACGGCTCCAATCTTGGTACATCTAGACTTTACAAAGGCCTTTTATTTAGAAATTAATGCTTCAGATTTTGCTTTGAGAGCTGTACTTTCACAAATGGGAGAAGACAAGAAGCTCCATCTGGTTGCATTCTATTCTCGAAAGTTCTCTGTTGCTGAAATTAATTATGAAATCTACGATAAGGAACTTCTTGCTATAGTGGATTCTTTCCAAGAATGGCGTCACTTTCTTGAAGGAGCTGCACACCCAGTGACCGTATACACAGATCACAAGAATTTGGAGTATTTCATGTCGGCTCGAGTTCTAAATTGACGTCAAGCTTGGTGGAGTATGTTGCTATCTAGGTTCAATTTTATTATCACTTATCGACCTGGAAAGCAGCAAGGACTATGTGATGCCTTATCGAGGAGATCGTATCTTGTACCAAAGGCTGGAAAAGTAGCGTTTGATCAACAATGTACGACGTTGTTGAAGCCAGATCAATTTTAGCTTCGCACTACTATTGTGCCAATTGATGTTGACTTCTTGAATCAGGTACGTGCTGCGACCATTAAAGATTCAGTAGCCATTGATATCAAGCAGCGTGCCAATGACGACAAATTCAAGGTGGAGGGAGATCTTTTATACTTTGAGGAGTAGTTGTATATACCAAAAGGACGAGCACGACTCCGAGTTCTTCAATCTCGCCACAATTTTCTAACTGCGGGACATTTTGGATTCAACAAGACCTTGGAGCTTATTTCTCAAGATTTTTGGTGGCCCCAAATGTGGAAGGATGTGAAAGATTTTGTCCTCTCTTGCGACATCTGTTCAAGATCCAAGAATCCTTGACATCACCCTTATAGACTCCTACAGCCATTGCCGATTCCACGTCGACCATGGTCTTCAGTTTCCATGGACTTCATCATGGATCTTCCATCATCGAACTCATTTGACAGCATCTTTGTCGTGGTAGATCGGCTTACAAAGATGGTGCACTTTGTTCCTTGCTAGAAGACATCGTCCAATGAAGTCACAACAAGGCTCTTTCTCGATAATGTGTATCGATATCATGGACTACCAGATGATATCGTATCAGATCGAGGAACCCAGTTCGTATCAAAGTTTTGGAGATCTCTCTTTGAGATACTGAAGGTGGATATCAAGCTTTCTTTGGCTTTTCATCCTCAAACTGACGGCCAAACGGAATGGGTGAACCATGTCTTGGAACAATACTTACGATGCAGCATCAACTATCAGCAAGACGATTGGACCACATATTTGTCGCTAGCCGAGTTTGCATATAACAACATCCTCCATGCGTCGACTCAATATACACCATTCTTTTCCAACTATGGGTATCATCCGAAGTTTGATTTATTGAGTCCGTCAATAAATAACAATCCAGTAGCTGAAGGATTTACGAAACAACTATCAGAGCTTCAAAATACATTAAAGCTTGAATTACAATCTGCTCAAGAATCCTACAAGGCGTCTATAGATAGATTTCGGAATCAAGCACCTACTTTCAAAATTGGAGATAAAGCATGGCTTCTTCGACGGAATATCAAGACCAAGCGACCATGTGATAAGTTGGACTATCGAAGATTGGGACCATTTATCATCCAGAAGCAAATCAATCAAGTGGCGTACCGTTTGGAATTACCGACTTCTATGAAGGTACATCTAGTCTTTCATGTTTCTCTGTTAGAGCCTTATCGAGAGTCGTCTTTTCCTGGAAGAGTACAATGTCCGCCACCTAATATTGAGATCGAGAACCACGAGGAATACGAGGTTGAAAAGGTACTGGATTCATGGCAAAAGTGAGGCAAGTTGGAGTATCTTGTTCATTGGTGCGGCTACGACATTAATGAGCAAACGTGGAAGCCAGCTGAAAATCTCGCCAATGTGCCGCAAAAGATATAGGAGTTTCATCAACAACATCCTCATAAACCTAAGCCAGTTCGACGATAGCTTCCTTCTGAAGCTTGTTCATCCAAGAATATAAGAAAGGGAGAGAGCACCACCAAAATTCGTAGTTGATGTAGTTATTTTCTCCAAGATAAAATAGAATTTTTTCAATAGCCATAGTTTGGTCTTCTGATATGGATAGCCAAGAGATAGATACTATGCCAGTCAGATTATCTCAACCGACTAGCTCATGAAGGCAACCCCGAGATGAAGAACCGCCTACACCACGACGACGATGGAAGATACCAAGTAACCGATCACTGGTGATTGTATTTGAATTCGAGCCTGCTTACGATGGTCAGCCAAAAGGCGTGTTTGCAGGACAATTTCATAATGAGGACATGGAAGTTCATGCTTGGTCAGAAGTTGAAGGAGTGGGCCACTACCATTGGCTTCAAGGGTCGATGAACCACTTGCCTCGTGAACAACAGTTGGAGTTCATAGAAGATATTATGCGACAGATCTTCATTTTCTTGTGTTGGTACTGATCAACAACATTGCTTCTCAGAGACCTCGAAGCTAAAAGAGGGGGTGATGTTAGGGACATAATCCTTAGAATCTTCTAGAGACAAGTTTCTAGAACTTTCTAGAAACAAGTTTCTAGAACCTTCTAGAAGCAAGTCTCTGGAACCTTCTAGAAGCTTCTTAATTGATAGAAGTTGCTTGAGAAGCTTCCTAAATAGAAGTATATATTGGAATCGAGGCTGAAGAGTTCTTTAGTCTCGACAACACATCTCTTGGAGCTCTAGCTCACCTCTCTGGTATTGTTCTCATCTGATTAATCTAGTTCTTGCCAGTTCTTCTTGAACTTCTTGTTAGATCTCGAGTCTGTATTTCTGTGTCCGTGACAATACATCATTGCAAACAATGGTCTTATGATAGATCCTAAGAAGATTCAAACTATTATTAATTGAAAGATTTCAAAAATAATTAGAGATGTCGAATGTTTTTTTGAGATTTGACAATTATTATCAGATCTTTATTAAGAACTTTTCTCAAGTTAAGGCTCTTCTTACACACATGACATATAAAGACAAACTTAAGTATAACAAAGAAGTTGAAGTATCTTTTCAAGCTTAGAAAATAATATTTATTTCTGCATTAACTTTATATTTCACTGATTTTTAAAAGGCATTCTTTATAAAAATATATGAATCAAATATTAATATGGATGTTTTTTTATTACAAATAGGAGCAAATGACAAGCTTTACTTAGTAGTTTTTTATTCTAAGAAATTTTTAGTAATAGAGATTAATTACAAGATCTATAACAAAGAGTTTTTTACAATTGTGGATTCATTTAAAAAATGGCATCATTATCTAAAAAGCTCTTCTACTCCAATTATCATTGTTGTATTATATAAAGTCTTGCTTGAAAATATGTCAAGCACTTGGCTATGGAAGATAAAAGAAATTTACAATAACTCTAATAGAATCATATATAAATTACAATTAAAGCTTAAGAAGCATAATCAAATATTTATAAAGTCCAATTATATTTTTAAATAATTTATAAAAGAAATACAAAGAAATATTTAAAAAAATCTATAAAAAATCTATAAAAAATCTAAAAGAACCTTAAAAAAATCTTTATCAAATTGTAAAGAAATCTAAAAAAAATTCAAAGAAAAATAAAAATAAAAAAAAATCCTTAAAGAAATTAAAAAAAAAATCTAAAAAAATCTAAAAGAAATAAATAAAAACCTTAAAGAAATCTTTAAAAAATCCTAAATACTAAACCAATTATAATTAGATCTTAAATCTTAAATTAATTTTAATCAGTTCTTAAATCTTAAATCAAATCCTAATTCAATTCTAATTAGAATTTAAATCTTCATTAAATTCTAATTAGAATTTAAATCCTAAATTAATCCTAATTAAATTCTAAATCCTAAATCAAATTCTAATCAAATATTAATTAATTCATAAACAAATTTTAATTGAAACTTAATTAATTCAAATTAATCCTAAAATAATTTTAGATCCTCAATGTCTATTGACTAAATCTTTGATCTTGCTTAAAATTTTATACATCTTTCTATTTCTTAATTAACAATAAGCACAATAGATTTTTAAAGAATTGAACTTATAAAATGAGAAAAAAATTTATTCATCATTATTTAATTTTTTCTTTTTTAGCCAAACTTTGTTCTTGATGTCTTTCAAATAATTGATTGTCACATATAATAGCTTGAGCAAAGAATTGTTCTAAAGATTTTGCCTTTGGCATTGTAAGTAGTAAATCTTTGACACTATCCTTCAATCCATATCAAAATTGATTGATAAAGGCTTTGTCATTGCAGTCCACATTTCAAGCGAGGTTTTGGAATTAAACAGCATATATGGTAGATAACCATTGTCATGTTGTAGTTTGGCTACCATGTAAAAATAATGGATTTATATATTTAATACACAATATACTAGACAATATGGTGAGAGCCATGTTAGTAGATTTTTGTTGATTATAGGATGTAGATAGATTACTACTCCAAAAAGAAGATGTTTAAAAGGGCTTTCATTAGAATTTATATAACTTTATTTTCTTTTGATAGTGATTTTGAAGTTGATCTTATTAGTAGTAACTTTTAAATATTTAGATTTATCTTTGTTAGATATTGGTGACTCTTAAAGATTTATTTTGTTTCTTTGATTTGATATTTGAAGTATACATTATATAAATTTCATAAGAAAAAGGGTTGGAGAAGGATCTTGGTTGCAAAAAGAGAAGTTAGGGTATCCATATGAATGAATGGAGATGGATGATAAAAATCTCCATTCCTATTGATCAAAAATCATGACCAATGGGCTTCAAGGAGGCTGCTTGAAGCCATATTAGAGATTAGGATTAGTCTTTCGAGATCATTTGAGTTTTTAAGGCTAGGATCAGCAAGTTTAGGATTTTGGCTATGGTTTTGGTGCAAATTTTGAATCATTTGGAGTTTTTATGAAAGAGATATAGGCACTCAAAGTTGAAGTGTTGATTTTGTACCTATTATTTTTCTTTTGGGTATAACACACGCATACAGAAAGCAACATAGGATCGGCAACTAGGATTGGAGAGAACAATATTTTGGCTATTCTTTTGGTATACTGCTTGATGGATTTGAACTTTTAATAAAAGGAATATTGAAGATTGAAGTTAGTGCTTGCAAATCTAAAGGTAGTAAGTGATCCAAATTACTAGTGGTTGTGTTTTGAGCTATATCTTATACATTTTGTCAAGATTTTGGCCAAAAATTTCCAAAAATATATATTTTCATGTATTCAAATTTTATATATAAGTTTTGTGGCATTTGGATTCTGGATTTTCGAGATATGAGGAAAATTGTTTTCAGGTGCTTATAGATTAGTGTTTAGAGCACCTATTAGGATTTCTAAGATGCTAAAAGATCAGTAATAGATTTAAGATTCATTTTTTTTTTGATAAATCTTAAGAATAAAATTTATTTCAAATATAAATTTTAAAAAAACTAAACAATTGAATCAAGAGATATGAATTTTTAAAGTTTAGGATAAAAATATCCTTTATGAGAAGAAAATGTTTTGAAGGATTTTGTTATATTTTGAACTTTTGTGCAAATAAAGGGATTTTTGAGAGCTAAGACATCAAATATAAGTCAAAGCTAAATTCTCTACGACTAAATATCCCATATATTTCCAGATTGCAAATCTTATCATACGACATCATGATCCTTGCCATAAAGATAAGAGCTTGATCTTTACTACTCTTTTTTGATATTTTTCTCTAAATGTGACTATAAACACTTCTAAGAATGAATTTAAATCATAAAAAAATTGAAAATATTTTTCTATTAAAAGTACAAATGAAGAGAGAGTATGTCTTGATAGAAGTGCATCTATGAATCTAACTTGAGTAAATCTATCAGGGTATTAAAAAAGATGCAATCTTAGATAGAGCTTGATATGTTACAAAAATCTTCAAAATTTTGATCTTATTCCATCAAACTTCTAAGGCATATTATTCCTTGTTCCTATCATACTTATACTAAAAAAACTCCCTAAATTTGGTTTTGACATCGATCTACTTGCTTCCTTCAAGTGCACAACTTCTTGCCATTGTTGTACTACATGGTTTTCTATCTAGGAATACATTGGGTACCTAGCTATAGAGAGTTTAGTTTTAACTTATTAGCCAAGCTCTAATAAATTATTTAATCTTTAAAGTAGAAGATAAATAAATACTACAATATCAATAAATTATTATATTATTAAAACCTTTTATATTTAAAAAGATTCATACATAAAGCTTTCTAAAATATCTAAAAATTTCCTAACATTATAGGCTATATCAAATCATCACTAATTATTTGTTGGTAAGTTAGATTTCCAATAATTCCAAAGAAAATCCATAATCTACTCTAAAAAGTTCACCTTTATATCAAAATTTAACCAAAGCTCCATATATCCATCTTCAACATATATATAAAGTCTTAACTCCCAAAAATCCCTTTACTTTGTATAAAAAGTTTATATTGTAGTAAAATTTCTTCAAAATATAATATTCTCGTAAAGGATTTTTTCTTATTGAATTTCAAAAATTCAAATCTCTTCATCTAATTGTTCAATATTTGTCAAATTTATGAATGCTATAGAATTTATTCTTAAGCTTTACTTTAAAAAAATTCAACTATAAATTTCCTACCAATTATTTGACATCTTAAAATTCCTAGTAGGTACTGTAAAGCCCTAATTTACAAGCACTTGAGTACTATTTTCTTCATATCTCACAAATCCAAAATCCAAATGCTACAAAACTTATGTATAAAATTTAATAACATAAAAATATATATTCTTAGAAATATGTAGTCAAAATCTTATCAAATTGCATAAGATATAGCTAAAAATACAACCTCTAGCAATTTGGGTCACTTACTACTCTTTAGATTCCAAGCACTGACTTCAATTTCGAATATTTCTTTCATCTTAGCTTAGAATTCATTAAGCAGAATACATAAAATATAGCCAAGAAAGTGTTTTTTTTTTTTAATTCTGATTATTGATTCTTAATTGCTTTTTGTATGCATGCATTATATCCAAAAGAGTGACAGTAGATATAAAATCGACATCTTGATTTTGAGCACTTATATCTCCTTCATAAAAACTCCAAATGACTAAAATTTTTTACCAAAACCATTGCTAAAAACTTGAACTTACCGACTATAGTCTTCGATGTTCAAATTCTTCCAAAAGCCTAATCCTAATTCCTAATATAGCCTCGGGCAGCCTCTTTGAAGTCCATTGGTCATGATTTTTGACCAATAGGAATGGAATTTTTTTTCATCCATTTCCATTCATTCATATGGATATCCTAACTACCTTTTTTATTAGAAAAATCTCTCTTCAAGCCTTTTTTATATAAGATTTATATATTATATGCTTTAAACAGTAAATTAAAGAAGCAAAATAAAACTTTAAGGGTCACCAATGTCTAACAAAGATGACTCTAAATGCATAAAGTTATTAGTAATAAAACCAACTTCAAAAGTCATTATCAAAAGAAAATAAAATTATACAAATTCTAATAATAATCTTTTTAAATAACTTATTTTTAAAGTAGTAATTTAACTACATTCTACAACCAACTAAAATCCAGTGACATGGCTCTCACCATGTTGTTAAGTAAATTGTACATTAAATATATAAACACATTATTTTCACACAGTAGCCAAACTACAATACAATACCATAAACTTTGAACTTCTTCCATAGGCATAGGCATAGTACTTCTATAATTCACATTGGAAATTCTTGAGATTTTTCCTCTTAAAGTATTGACCAGCCTACGAAGATCTGCAATAGTTGTAAATCTAATCTCACTTCCACTAAGAGTAGCATCCATAATCTTTTCTTCTGTAGATAATTCAAATAAATTCAAAAAGTTAAATTAGAAGAAGATAATCTGCAACTTCTAATAAATAAATTCACAAAGAGGGATAATCTATTTTATTTAAAAAAAATATCAGTATTATAAAATAAGATTTTTTTATTTAAAAGTGGGTAGTTTGTAACCTTCAAAATACAATAAAAGAAGTGAAATAATCCACTCACTTCTAAATTAAGATAAAAATAATAGGTTAGTACTCTAGTCAAATTATCAAGGATATAAAGTAGAATGGCTATGTCAAGGACAAGAACTCGATGAAAGCTAAAGAGTAAGTGAGACTTTTCTCAAAGAAATAGGACAAAATAGAAATATGTATATTAAGAAAGAAATTAGAATGGCTATTGCCAAAATACAAGAAAACTAGAGACCCTTGAAACTAGACTAGAAGCAAGAAAGGAGTTGACAAGAGTGAAGAGGGCTTCACTCTTGCCTCTATATATACTATCTAACTAGAAGCCACATGGCGATGTTCTATAAGACCTCCAATATATGTTGACTTTCTAGGCCACATGCCTTTGCTTACAAGGCAAGTTTTCTATGGATGGACCACGTAGTTAGCTTGTTCTTTAAGCTTCCAACATGTGTGGCACATGGCTAACTTGTTGACCAAGTTTCTAGCCTAAAAGTCAACTATAGACTCCTATAAAGTCAAAACAGCGTCTATGAAGCTTCTAAGAAGCTTCTCTAGAAGATATTACACAATTAACCTACTTTTATCTACTTTTACATACTTTTATCTATTCATATAGGTAATTATATGTATGTCCGTGACATTACCCCCCTTTCTAGGGACGAGTTCCACGAGGAGCGGTGATTATATATTGAGAAAATCTAATATGCGGCGAATTATATTTGCTACATACTCTGATCTTTGTTCTCTTCGAAGATAGTTGATGGGTCCTCTTAGCCATCGATAGTGTCCCATTCCAGGGCGAGAAGACCACCCTGTTATTTGATCACTGTTGAGGCCTTCATAACTTCCTTCAAATAATACATTTGAAACACCATCAAGAGTCGTTCCTATCTCCAATAATATCACCAAACATCGAGAATCTCTTCCAAGATCGTGATACCAAATGCGTTGTATCTCACCATCTATTCGAGGAAGAACATGTCGTTCTTGAGGATCTTCATCTCGGTTGCGTCATCTTGAAGGTTGTGACAATCGCAATGTCTCATCCGGTAAGTCAGCAAACGAAGGTTCTTGAGTTGAATCCGCTGGTTGTTGGCTCTCCATCTAATTAGCGTCACAAATGCAAAGAAGTTACAAACAAGGAAATTGAATGTTATCTTGCCTCAATCTTGTCTCTTTTATAAGAGAGGTTTTCATCTTGGTTTTGATGGATGTCGTTGATGAAAAACTTTGACTTTAGCTGATGCATTTGCTAGATTCCTGGATGGCTCCCATGTGCGCTCACTAATATCATATCCGCGCCAATGAACAAGATATTCCAGCTTATTTCGGCGCCGCCTTGAGTCTAATATCTCTTCCACCTCAAATTCTTCATTATTATCTACTTCTATAGGAGGCGGTGGCATTTGTCTTCTTCCTTGTATATCCACTGTCTTATATGGTTCAAGAAGAGACACGTGGGATACAGGATGGATCTTCATTGACTCCGGTAGATGTAACCGATATGCAACTGGGTTGATCTGTTCAGAAACAGAAAAGGGGCCAAGCCTACGATAGTCCAATTTGTCACAAGGTCGAGTGGTCTTGATATTGCGACGAAGTAGCCATACCTTATCACCCACGTTGAGTTGTGGTTGCTCTTTACGATATACATCTGCATTTATCTTTTGTCGTTCTTGAGCTTTCTTCAACTGCGCCTTCATTATTGCATGTAACTCTGACAACCGATTTGCCATATCTTCTGCTGCAGGATTATCAACTTTTGAAAAATCAAAAGTATCAAGTCGTGGATGATAGCCATAATTGGCAAAGAAAGGTGTTTGTTGCGTGGAAGAATGTACCGTATTATTATAAGCAAACTCTGTCAATGGCAGAAGGATTGTCCAATCATCTTGTTGGTAGTTGATAGTACACCTTAAATATTGCTCCAAGACTTGGTTTACGTTCTCTGTTTGTCCATCAGTTTGAGGATGGAAAGCCGAAGATAGCTTTATGTCCACTTTTAAAATCTTGAAAAGGGTCCTCCAAAATCTTGACACAAATTGAGTTCCCATATCTGATATGATATCTTTAGGTAATCCATGATAGCAATAGATATTATCAATGAAAAGCTTAGCTGTTTCTTCACCTATGATAGATTTTGTACATGGCACAAAATGTGCCATCTTGGTGAAACGATCTACTATCACAAATATAGAATCATAAGATCTTGAGTTTGGAAGATCTGTGATGAAATCCATAGAAACAGAAGACCATGGTTGTTCTGGTATAGGTAATGGCTGAAGAAGTCCGTAAGGTCGATGTCGAGGAATTTTTGATCTTGAACAAATATCACATGATTGTACAAAGTCTTTGACTGACTTCCACATTTGTGGCCACCAAAAATCTCTTGATATGAGTTCCAGAGTCTTATTATATCCAAAGTGACCTGCTGCTGGAAAGTCATGACGTGCTTGAAGAACACGCAAACGTGCTTTTCCTTCTGGAACATATAGGCGTCCTTCAAAATATAATAGATTATTCTTGAACTCGAACTTAGAAGAATCATGAGACTTGGAAGAATTATTCTCGATATCATGAACAAGAGGGTCTGAGGACATACTGGACTGGATTTGCTTGAGAAAAGTTGAATCAACAGTCAGTGTTGATTTCATTGCTCGGAGATGAAATTGCTCCGGTTTCAAGAGGACCGTTCTTTGTTGCTCAAAAGCTGCATCTCCTTCTTTTGGTGCAAAATAAGAACGTCTAGACAGGGCATCGGACAAACCTTGTTGTTTTCCTGGCCGATAAGTGATAATGAAGTCGAATCTTGACAAAGACATACTCCAACGAGCTTGACGACGATTCAACACGCGTGCTGACATGAAATACTCGAGGTTCTTGTGATCTGTATACACAGTGACTGGACTAGAAGCACCTTCTAGATAATGACGCCATTCTTGAAAAGAATCCACGATTGCAAGAAGTTCTTTATCGTGGATCTCATAATTGATCTCGGCTGCTGAGAATTTTCTTGAATGAAAAGCTATCGGATGAAGTTTGTCATCTATTCCCATTTGTGATAAAACTACACCCAAGGCAAAATCCGATGCGTCTGTTTCCATAAAAAATACCTTGGAAAAGTCAACACGATATAAGACTGGTGCAGAGACAAACGATGTCTTCAAGGCTTCAAATGCTGCTTCCGCTTCTTGATTCCATTGGAATTTATCTTTACTAGTCAAGCGTGTAAGTGGAGCTGCAACTCGTGAGAAGTCTTTGATGAAGATCCGATAGTAATTGGCAAATCCCAAGAAACATTGGACATCTCTTACAGTCTTTGGAATCTTCCAATCCATGATTGTTTGGACTTTCTTAGAATCCATCATAAGACCATCATTTGAAATGATGTATCCTAAAAAGTCAACTTGAGTAGTGTGAAATACACACTTTTCTATCTTGGCGTACAATCCTGCATCTCTAAGTTTTTGTAATACTTGACGAACATGTATTTCATGTTCTTCAACATTCTTAGAATAAATCAGGATATCGTCTAGATAGCAGATGACAAAATTGTCTAAGAATTCATGAAATACATCATTCATGAGATGTTGAAAAGCAGCTAGTGCATTCGTGAGTCCAAAAGGCATGACATTGTATTCAAAGTGTCCGTACCTGGTTCGAAACGCAGTCTTCCATTCATCTCCTTCTTTGATCCGTACTAGATTATATGCTCGTCTTAGATCTATTTTTGTATAGATCTTAGCTTGATTTAACTGGTCAAGGAGTCCTGATATCAAAGGTAATGGATACCTGTTCTTGATTGTGATCTTGTTGAGTCCTCGATAGTCAACACACATTCGTAAAGATCCATCTTTTTTCTTTACGAATAAAATTGGAGCTCCTGCTGGAGATTTTGAATGGCGTATGAAATTCTTCGCTAAATTCTCGTCAATATATGTCTTGAGTTCAGCCAACTCATCTTCCGATAAACTGTAAATTGGTCCAAATGGTGGCTGAGTTCCTTCCTTGAGATCGATTGAATAATCGTATGGGCGATGCTCAGGAAGAATATCTGCATTCTTTTTCTCAAAAACGTCTTGATAATCCTGATATTGACTTGGAATGTCACTTGAAGTCTTTACGCTTTCAGAAATAGGTGCAGCGTAAATAGCAAAAGTTGATCCTTCTTTTGCTGCGTGTATAAATGCTTTTGCACCTATAAGTGCGAGTTTTACTATACTAGACTCATGGTTTTTTACTTGATTAATAGAACTGTTACTAATGCTCCGAGGAAAATCAAGTTTACGAGAAATCCAATCTATTCGAGGATTATACTTTTCTAACCATGATAAGCCTAAAATTACTGGATTAGAGGGAGATCTAATTATATTAAAAATTACGCAACTACTATGACCATTTATTACTACATCTACAGGAAGTGTTTCGTGAGTTACATCTCCAGAAGACAACGGACGACCATCTATGACTTCTACGTGTACAGGTTTAGTTTTTTGTATTAATGATATTCTATGACATCTAGCAAATTCTTCATCTAAAAAACAAGCTGAGGCTCCTGAATCTATCAAGGCAGAGGCTTTGTAATTATTAGGTCCTAAACGCACATCTATTATAAAACAAGGAGATGGTTCTGAGGAGAGGATAGGACCTTCATTAGAAGTTGTACAAGATTCCAGCCGCACGGTCCCTATTGTAGCTGGACGTACTCGTTTTCTGACATACTGTCTTCTTTGACAGCCGTACTCCTCATTTTGTAGTTACGTCGCTTCTTTGGACAATGTTGAGCAGTGTGCTTAGGTTCTCCACAATATAAGCACAATCCTTCTTGTCGACGACGAGACTTTTCTTGCTCAGTAAGAGGTTTGAAACATACCGCATCAATTTGCATATCCTCTACTTCTGAAGGTATGTGTTGAGGAGACGTCGGTGTTGCCATTGAATTGTAGTAACGTTGAGGCCTACTTGTGCGACTCTCGGATCGAAATTCAAAAAGTCGATTGTCGCACTTCACAGCAAAGTCAATTGCTTGACTCAATGTTTGAGGATCAGGTAAATTAAGCATCAATTTCTTTACGTCATATTGTAATCCGTAGAGAAATTGACTCACAAGTGCGGCATCATCCCACTTGATATCAGTTGCAAGTTGTCGAAATTGCGAAGCATATAATGTTACTGATCGATTGTCTTGTCACAAAATACGGATCTTGTTGGTTTGCAACACGAATTGCATCATGTTTTCCAAACATGGATCGAAACTCCGCCAAAAAAGCCTCCAGATTATCCAATATTGCATCTCGTCGTTCAAGAAAAGATGAAAACCATGACAATGCTGAACCTGAAAGAAGTGTACCAATGAATCTAACTTGTGACCCTGGAGTTGGATAGCTCTGGGGTTGAAGTTCAATCACTAATTGGACCTGATTGATGAATCCTCAAAACTTGGATCTGGTACCATCAAACTTCTCAGGCAAGGCCACTCTCGGTTCTCTAACACTCGAAGGGTGTTCCATTCTGGGAGAAGGGACATGGTTTGGTGCAGATGTTGAAGCAGCCCCAATCATCTCTATATCTTCACTTCCTACCATTCTTGTTGCTCCTTGTGGTGGTAAATTGAGTTGATGCATCGCAAGCATTAACTCCCTCAATTGTTCTTGCATCTGTGCCATTGCACTCTTCATTTCAACAAGCTCTGCCATAGTAGCACTTAGAAAAGAGAAGATGTCTAATAACGCTCAAAACAAATAGAAGAGAGGAATTGATAACAAAGAAAATACTAAGAACAATATCAGTTTAAAAGAGGGTAATCCGCAACTTCTAATGCGCTTATGTCTTATCAAGAAAAAGGGGTAATCCACTCTTAATCAAGAAAAGACAAAGCTCTCATATTGTAAGTGTACTCTTGTCAATCTGTCAAGGACAAGAACTCGATGAAAGCTAAAGAGTAAGTGAGACTTTTCTCAAAGAAATAGGACAAAATAGAAATATGTATATTAAGAAAGAAATTAGAATGGCTATTGCCAAAATACAAGAAAACTAGAGACCCTTGAAACTAGACTAGAAGCAAGAAAGGAGTTGACAAGAGTGAAGAGGGCTTCACTCTTGCCTCTATATATACTATCTAACTAGAAGCCACATGGCGATGTTCTATAAGACCTCCAATATATGTTGACTTTCTAGGCCACATGCCTTTGCTTACAAGGCAAGTTTTCTATGGATGGACCACGTAGTTAGCTTGTTTTTTAAGCTTCCAACATGTGTGGCACATGGCTAACTTGTTGACCAAGTTTCTAGCCTAAAAGTCAACTATAGACTCCTATAAAGTCAAAGTAGCATCTATGAAGCTTCTAAGAAGCTTCTCTAGAAGATATTACACAATTAACCTACTTTTATCTACTTTTACATACTTTTATCTATTCATATAGGTAATTATATGTATGTCCGTGACAGGCTATTGCCAAAAACAAGAAGACTAAAAAGTCTTGAAACAAGATTGAAAACTAGAAAGGTATTGATAAGAATAAAGAAGGCTTCATTCTTGCTTCTATATATATTCTTAATTACGAGCTATATGGAAATGTTCTATAGAATCTCTAAAACTTGTTTATTTTGCAAGTCACATATCTTAACTTGCAAGATAAGTTTTCTATATGTACACCACATTGTTAACTTATTCTGCAAGCTATCAATACGTGGTTAACTTGTTGACCAAGTTTCTAACCTATCAATCAACTAGAAACACATGTAAAGTCAAAGCAGCATCTATGAAGTTTCTTAGAAGCTTATTTAGAAGGTCTTATGAAATTAACCTATTTTTATTTACTTTTACATATTTCTATCTAATCATATAGGTATTTATAAGAATACCTATGCATATCTGTGACATTAAAGCTATATCATCTTTAAATAATTTTTAAGACTTTTTGAGTGATACAAAAATGTATTCATATTTTAATTCTTTAAGATTCATATCTTTGATATATTCTTATAAAAAAACTTAGTCGTTTCTTCACTTGTGATAGATTTTATAGATGATATAAAATATGCCATCTTGATAAAATGGTCTACTAAAATGAATATAGAATTATACAAACTTTAGATAAAAAAGTTTATAATGAAATTCATAGAAATAGAAGACCATGTTTGTTTTGGAGTAGGCAATGGCTGAAAAAGACCATAAGGTTAATGACAAGAAATTTTGGATCTTGAATAAATATGACATGATTGTACAAAGTCTTTGATTGCCTTTTACATTTGAGGCCGCTAAAAATCTTTTGATGTTAGCTCCAAAGTCTTATTTTATCTAAAATCTCTAGCTATTGAAATGTCATGACGAGCTTAAAGAACACTTAGTTGAATTTTTCCTTCAAGAATATATAATTATCCTTAAAAATAGAGTAGATTATTTTTGAACTTGAACTTAGAAGTATCATGAGCTTTAAAAGAATTATTCTTGATATCATAAAAAAAAAAGATCAAAAGACATACTTGATTGAATTTGCTTGACAAAGGCTAAATCAATAATCAATGATGATTTTATTATTCAAAGATGAAAATACTCTACCTTCAAGAGAATCATCTTTTGTTGATCAAAAGCTAAATTTCTTCTTTTAGTACAAGTTAAGAATATCTAGAAAGAATATATGATAAATCTTATTATTTTTTGAATTAATAAGTAAACTTAAAAATAAATCTTGATAAAGACATGTTCTAATGGGCTTGGCAATGATTCAAAATACGTATTGACTTGAAGTATTCAAGGTTCTTATGATCTATATACATAGTAACTGGACTAGAAGTGCCTTCTAAAAAATGATATTTTTCTTGAAATGAGTCCACAATTACAAGCTCTTTATTGTGGATCTCATACTTAAGCTTGGTTGATAAAAAAAATTTGGAATAAAAAGCTATTAGATGAAGCTTATTATTTATTCTCATTTGTAACAAAATAACACCTATAGTGAAGTTTGATGCATCTGTTTCCATAAAGAATGCTTTAAAAAAATTGATATGATATAAGATTGGTACAAAAATAAATGATTTCTTCAAAAGAAGCTTCAACTTCTTTGTTTCACTCAAGTTTATCTTTATATGTCAAGTATGTAAGAAGAGTCATAATTTGAAAAAAGTTTTTAATAATTTTTTTATAATAATTGGCAAACTTCAAAAAATATTATACATCTTTGATTATTTTTAGAATCTTCTAATCTATGATAGTCTAAACTTCTTTTGGATCCATTATAAGCCTTTTTTTGGAAATGATGTATCCTAAGAAGTCAACTTAAGTAATATAGAATACATACTTTTTCAACTTGGCATACAATCTTAGGTCTTTAAGTTTTTGTAATATACAAAAAATATGAAGTTCATATTTTTTTGTATTCTTAGAGTAAATTAAAATATCATCTAAATAATAGACTACAAAATCATCAAGAAAGTCATAAAAATTTTTATTTATAAAATATTAAAATACATCTAATATGTTTGTGAGTCCAAAAGACATGATATTATATTTGAAATGTCTATACTTAGTTTGAAAAATAATCTTCTATTCATATCTTTTTTTGATGTAAATTAGGTTGTATGATCCTAATAGATCTATATTTGTATAGATCTTTGCTTCATTGAGTTGATCAAGAAGTCCTACAATTAGAAGTTGGAAATACATATTCTTGATGGTGATCTTATTTATTCTTTAATAGTCTACACACATCTACAATGATCTATGCTTTTTCTTCAAAAATAAGATAAGAGGTTCTATTAGAAATTTTGAATGGCATATGAAGTTTTTAGCCATGTTCTCCTCAATATATTTTTTTAGTGTGACCAATTCATTTTGTAATAAGCTATATATTAATCCAAATGGTAGTTGAGTTCTTTCTTAAAAATCACTTGAACAATCATATGATTGATGCTCTAGAAGAATATATACATTTTTTTTTTCAAAAAAATCTTAGAAATCTTGATACTTACAAAAAATACTACTTGATATCTTTCTATTATTAAAAATAGGCATGGTATATATAACAAAAGATGATCATTTTTTTGCCACAATAATAAAAGCTTTTGTATCTATTAATAATGATTTGGATGTACTTGGCTTATAAATTTCTACTTAAGTTGAAAAATCTTAGGCTAAATTATGAAAAAAATCAAGATTATAAGTAATCTAATCTATTTGAGGATTATATCTTTTTAACCATGATAATTCTAAAATAATTAGATTAGAAAGAAATCGAATCATATTAAATATTACTAAACTATCTTAACTACTAATTGCTACTTCTACAAAAATAATTTCATGTGTAACATCTCTACCATCATTACTTGACTTATTCTTCTCAAGTCAAATCTTTATTTTGAATGCTTTCTAAATAATTGATTATTATATGCAATGGCTTAAATAATAAATTCTTCCAAAGATTTTACTTTTGATATTGTCAATAATAAATCTTTGATATTGTTCTTCAATCCATATCAAAATTGATTGATAAAGGCTTTATCATTCTAATCTATGTTGTAAGCAAGGTTTTGAAATTTAGCAATATATATAGTGGCTAATTATGATCTTTGTTGTATAGATAAGAATTTAGTCTCAGCTATTCTTTTTAGATCACTTTCTCTAAATATGGCCATAAATACTTTTAAGAATGAATTCAAATTATAAAAGAGACGTGAATCCTTTTCTATCAAAGCTATAAATTAAAAAAAGAGCCTTTCTGGATAGAAGTACACCTATAAATTCAACATGAATATATCCATCATAGTATTGGAAGAGATGCAACCTTGAGTAGAACTTGACTTATTGCAAAAATATTTGAAATTTTGATCCTATTCCATCAAACTTCTTAGATATATTTATCCTTATTCCTATTGTACTTATAGAAGCAAAACTTCTTAGATTTGATTGTAATATCAATCTATTTTTTTTTCAATTACACAACTTCTTAACACAGACTTTAAACTTCTTCCATAGGCAAAAGATTAGTATTTCTTTGGTTGGTACTAGTGATGCATGTAATTTCTATCCTAAGAGTATTAACAAGTTTATAAAGATTTGCAATAGCTACAAATCTATTTTCACTTTTACCAAGTGTAACATCAATAATTTTTCCTTCCATTTTAAACAACTTAGAAAATTTATAAGTTAAATTAGACAAAGATAATCTACAATTTTTAATGTCAAATAAAAATCTCTACAAAGAAAGGTAATCTGCTTTCTTTAAAGAAAAAATTAGCGTTAGAAAAATAAATTATTTATTTAAAGATGGATAGTTTGTAACTTTTAAAACACAATAATAGAAGTGGAGTAATTTACTTATTTTTAAAATAAGACAAAAACAATGAATTAGAACTCTTGTCAAACTATCAAGGACATAAATCTCAAAGAACTAAAATATCAATATGTTCTTGTGTCAATTAAAAAGACTAAAAAATCACTCAAAGATGATATTCTATTAAACCAAAATAGCTATTGCCAAATATAAGAAGACTAGAAACTCTTGAAATAAGACTAAAGATCAAAAAGTCATTGACAAGAGTGAAAAAGGCTTCACTCTTGCCTCTATATATACTCTTAATTAAGCTCTATGTGGTGATGTCTTATAAGACCTCCAAAATATGTTGACTTTGCAAGACATGTATTTTAACTAGAAAAGCAAGTTTTTTATACATGCATCACATAATTAGCTTATTTTATAAGCTATTAATATATGGTTAATTTGTTGATTAATTTTTTAACCTACCAATCAACTACAAATACATATAAAGTCAAAACAACATTTATAAAGCTTTTAGAAAGCTTCTTTAGAAAATACTATGAAATAAATCTATTTTTATTTACTTCTACTTAATTGTATAAGTTTATATTAGAGCAAATATGTATGTTTGTAATACTTCATCAAGAACTTTTTTCAAATTGTGACTCTTCTTATATACTTGACATGTAAAAATAAACTTAAGTACAACAAAGATACTAAAGTATCTTTTGAATCTTTAAAGATAATATTTATTTTTGTACCAATGATGTATTGTGTCAACTTTTTTAAGGCATTCTTTATAGAAATAGATGCATCAAACTTTGTTGTAGGTATTGTTTTGTCACAAATGGAAATAAATGACAAGTTCCACTTAATAGCTTTCTATTCCTAAAAATTCTTTGCAGGTAAGATTAACTATGAAATCTACAATAAAAAAATTTTTATAATTATGGATTCATTTCAAGAATAGCATCATTATTCAGAAGGCACTTTTAATTCAAAGAATATATATAGGGATCATAAGAACCTCAAGTACTTCATGTCAACATGTATATTGAATTATAACTAAGCTTATTGGAGCATGTCTTTATCAAGATTTGATTTCAAGGTCACTTATTGACTTGCAAAATAATAAGATTTGTTAGACATCATTTTTAAATATTCCTATCTTATATCAAAAGAAAGACATGTAGCTTTTGATTAAGAAAAAATGTTTTTCTTAAAGCCAGAGTATATTCATCTTTGATCAATAAAATCAACATTAATAATTTATTCAATCTTTCTCAAGTAATTTTAATTAAGTATGTCCTCTAATTTTCTTATTTTTAATATTAAGAATAATTCTTCTAGGTCTCATGATACTTCTAAGTTCAAATTTAAGAACAATCTATTCTATTTTGAAGGTTGATTATACATTCTAGAAGATGAAGCTTGATTATACATTTTTAAAGCTTGTCATGACTTTCCTACTATCAAAGACATGAACTGAAAGAAAATGCATAAATCTATGAAATCCATATAAAAAAAAAGTGACAAAATAAAAAATAAAGAAATATATTCATTAAAAGGAAACTAAAATGGCTATTGGCAAAAGACAAGGAAATTAGAGACTCTTGAATCTAGACTAGAAGCAAAAAAAGAATTGACAAGAGTAAAGAAGGCTTCACTCTTGCCTTTATATATACTATCTACTTAAGATCTATGTAGCAATGTTCTATACAACCTCCAAACACGTATTGACTTTATATAATACATATCTTAACTTGTAAGGCAAGTTTTTTATATAGACACCACATAATTAGCTTATTCCACAAGCTATCAATATATATAGTACATAGTTACCTTGTTGACCAAGTTTCTAATCTTTCAATCAACTATAAATACATGTAAAATAATAATAAAAAAAAACATCTAGAAAGCTTGTAAAAAGCTTTTTTAGAAGATATTATGAAATTAATCTATTTTTATATACTTTTATTTATTTATATTATCTAAACAATAATTATAATAGATATATATCTGTGATACTTATAAATAGTTATTTTGAATAAAATAAGACTTTGAAGCTAATATTTAAAGATTTTTGGTGGTCTCAATTGTTGAAGGTAATCAAAGACTTTATATAATTATGTTACATTTATTTAAGATCAAAAATTCCTTATTATGAATATTATGGATTTTTTTAGCAATTACATATTTTAAAAAAACTATGATCTTTTGTTTCTATGGATTTTATCATCGATCTTCTAATTTTAGATTTATATGATTCTATATTTTTAATAGGAGATTATTTTATCAAGATGGCACTTTTTGTACCATGTACAAAATCTATCATAGGTGAAGAAATAATTAAGCTTTTTTTTTTAACAATATCTATTAGTATTATGGATTGTCTAAGGATATTATATTAAATTAAGAAATTTAATTTATATCAAGATTTCAAAAAATCCTTTTTAAAATTCTAAAGATAAATATATAGCTATTTTTGGTCTTTTATTGTCAAATAAAGCATATAAATCAAGTTTTGAAGCAGTATTTGAGGTCTATCATCAACTATTATAAATATGATTGGATAACTATTTAACCATTGGTAGAGTTTACTTTTAATAATATGGTACATTTTTCTCTGTAATAAATACTTTTTTTGATTAATAATAATTATTATCTAAGATTTGATACTTTTAACTTTTTAAAATTTGATAATCATGAAACAAAAGATTTAAAAAATTATTTATTGAAGCTATATACAATAATAAAGGTACAACTAAAAGAAGTTAAAGAATAATAAAAGATAAATGTAGTTGCTTATTATAAGGAGTAATTTTAATTTCATATTGGTAATAAGATATGGTTATTTTATTGTAATATCAAGAATAACCACTCTTGTGATAACTTAGATTTTTAGACTTTAATCATTTTTTATTTGTAAAAAAATCAATTAAATTTCTTATTGACTACATCTATCAAAGTCTATGAAGATCCATCATATATTCCATATATTTCTTTTTGAGCCATATAAGATAGTAAATATTTGGAAAAAAAGACAAATGCCACTTCTTCCAATAGAAGTTAATAATAATGAAGAATTTAAGGTAGAAGAAATCTTAAATTCAAAGCAATGCCAAAATAGATTAAAATATCTTATTCATTGGCATAGATATGATATTAGTAAATGTTCATTGGATCTTATTAAGAATCTTACAAATGTAGCAAAGAAAGTTGTTGCATTTCATTAATAATATCTATTAAAATAGAAATGAAGAGTGAAGCAAATCTTTTCTATAAAAAAATGTACTTTAATCTTTAAGACAATGTAATCAAGATGAAGACCTTTAAGAATGATAAGTTCTTTCTTAATAAATAGCAAGATATAATGCATTTGATATCACAACCTTAGAAGAGATTTTCAATGTTTGGTGATTTTTTTGGAAGTAGAATGACTTCTAATGGTCTTATAAATACTTTCTTTGAAGGGAGTTATGAAAGCTTTAATAACAACTAAATAATAAAGTAGTTTTTTATCCTAAAATAGAATATTATCAATAGCTCAGAAGACCTATCAACCATCTTTGAAAGAAACAAAGATTAAAGTATGTGACAAACATAATTTGGCACATCTTGGACTTCTTTAATATATGATGTCTACTCCTTGTGGAACTCGTTCCTAAAAAAGAGAGTAGTGTCACAAACATACATATTTATTTAAATAAAAAAATACTAAGTAAAAAGTAAAAATAAATAGATTTGATATTATCTTATAGAAGAGCTTTTTAGAAGCTTAATAGATGTATATTTGACTTTATACATGTTTATAGTTGATTGATAGGTTAAAAACTTAAGCAACAAGTTAATCATGTGTTACACATGTAGATAGCTTATGATATAAGCTAACAATATGGTACACATATAAGAAACTTATCTTAAAAATTATGATATATATTTTATAAATTGAACATGTATTGGAGTTCCTAGTTGATAGTATATATGGAAGCAAGAATAAAGTCTTCTTTACTCTTATCAATGCCTTTTTAGTCTTTAGTTTTATTTTAAGACTTTCTACTCTTCTTATTTTTGACAATAGTCATTTTAATTTTAATATTATATTACTTTTAAGTTATAAAAGAGTGTATTGAATTTTTGATTCTTCAAGATTCATATCTTTGATAAAAGCTTTGTTATAAGATAACATCAAATCTATTTATATTTATCTTCTACCTAGTATTTTTTATCTAAATAAATATTTATATATATAACATACATAGAATATGGAATGGATCTTCATAGATTTTCGTAGATGCAATCAATAAGCAATTGGACTTATTTATTTACTTATAAAAAATAGTCTAAATTTATAATAATCTTACTTGTAACAAGAAAAAATAGTCTTAATATTATAATGAAGTAACCATATCTCTTTGTTAATATAGAATTGAAGTTATTCCTTATAATAAGCATTTGCATTGATTTTTTATCATCCTTGAATTTTTTTTAGTTGTGCCTTTATTATTGTATGCAACTAAGATAAACAATTTGTCAAATATTTTGTTGCAAGTTTATGAACTTTTGAAAAGTTAAAAATATTAAGTTGTAGATCATAATCATAATTAGTAAAAAAAAGTATTTATTGAGTAGAAAAATATATTATATTATTATAAAAAAACTTTGCCAATTGCAAAAGAATTGTTCAATCATCTTGTTAGTAGTTGATGATACATCTCAAATATTGCTCTAAAACTTGATTCACCTACTTCATTTGTCTATTAGTTTGAAGGTAGAAAGTTGATGATAGTTTTATATCCACTTTTAGAAATTTAAAAAGAATTTTTTAAAATTTTGATATAAATTAAGTCTCTCTATTTAATATAGTATTCTTTAGTAATCCATAGTAGTAATAAATATTGTCAAAAAAAATCTTAGTTATTACTTCACTTATGATAGATTTTTTACATCATACAAAGTATGCCATCTTGGTGAATTGATCTACTATTACAAATATAGAATCATAAATATCTAAAATTAAAAGATTCATGATAAAATCCATAGAATCAAAAAACTATGATTATTCTAAAATTAATAATTACTAAAAAATTCCATAAAATTGATAATGAAATTTTTTTGATCTTAAATAAATGTCATATGATTACACAAAGTCTTTGATTTCCATTCATCTAAAATAAAAATATCTAAAAAGAACTTATAAAAAATCTTATTACTTTCTTAATTGATACATTGTCATGTTATGATTCGACTACCATGTAAAAATATTGTGTTTATATGTTTGATATATAATTTATTAAGTAATATAATAAAAGCCATGTTAATGAACTTTAAATGGTTATAAAATAGAATTAGATTACTATCCTAAAAAGAAGTTACTTAAAATAACTATTATTAGAATTTATATAACTTTTTTTCTTTTAATAGTGACTTTTAAAGTTGATCTTGTTAGTAGTAACTTTTAATCATTTAGAGTCCCATTTATTAGACATTGGTGATCATTGAAATTTTATTTTAGTTCTTTTATTTGATGTTTAGGAAATATATTATATAAATGTTATTAAAAAAAAGTTGTCGAGGAATCTTGAAATCAAAAAAGAGAAGTTAGGACATCCATATAGATGAATGGAGAGAGATGATGAAAATCTCTATTCCTATTAGCCAAAAATCATGTCCAATGGGCATCAAGGAGGCTGCCCAAAGTCTTATTAGGAATTAGGGTTATTCTTTCAAGGGCATTTGAGCTTTAAAGAATAAGGTTAGCAAGTTTAGGTTTTTTTCTATGGTTTTGGTATAATTTTTGTGTGATTTAGAGTTTATATGAAATAGATATGGGTGCTCAAAATTAAGGTGTTGATTTTGTACCTGTTGTCATTCTTTTGGACATAACCCACATGTACAGAAAGTAATAAAAGATCGGCAACCAAAGTTGGAGAGAACACTTTTTGGCTATACTTTTGGCATACTATTCAATAGATTCCAAGTTGAAATAAAGGAGATATTAGAAGTTGAAGTCAGCACTTGTAAATCTAAAAGTAGTAAGTGACTTAAAATCTAATAGTCATATTTTGAGCTATATCTTGAGAAATTTGATGAGATTTTAGATCAAAATTTCCAAAAATGTATATAATTATATTAATAAACTTTGTGCATAATTTTTTTAGTATTTTAATTTTGGATTTTTGAAATATAAAGAAAATAAAGCTTATGTGCTTATAAATTAGGATTTAGAATATCCACTAGGATTTTTAAAATGCCAGAAGATTGGTAGCAATTTTACAATTTATTTTTATATAATAAAGCTTAAGGATAATAGCTATACTATATAAATATTTGAAAAAAATTGAATGGTTGGATCAAGAGATATGAATTTCTTAAGCTTGGAAAAAAAAAATCTTATCCAAAAATTTATATATTTTGAAGGATTTTGCTACAATTTGGATATTTTATATAAAGTGAAGAGGTTTTTAGAGCCAAGCCTTTGTACATAAGTTAAAGGGAGAATTAATCATTTATTGGATCTTAGGCAATAAGTTAAAGCTAAACTCTCTATAGCTAAATATCCAATATATTCTTAGATTATAAACCACGCTACATGATAATATGATCTTCAAATCAAATCTTAATAAAGACATATTTTCATGCTTTTGGCAATGGTTTTAAATATATGCTGGCATGAAATATTCAAGGTTTTCATAATCAATATACATAGTGACAAAACTTAAAATACGTTTTAAATAATGACACCATTTTTGAAATGAATCCATAATTGCAAGAAGTTATTTATTATAGATCTCATAGTTGATTTTGATTGTTAAAAATTATCTAGAATAAAAAGTTATTGGATAGATTTTATCATCTATTTCTATTTGTGATAATATTATTCCTAAAGTAAATTTTGATACTTCTATTTTCATAAAAAAAAAATACCTTACAAAAGTTAATACAATACAAGTTTGGTGTAGAAATAAAATCTATCTTTAAAACTTCAAAAAATTCTTCACCTTCTTTGCTCTACTCAATTTTATCTTTATAAGTCAAATATATAAGTGGAGCCACTATTTAAAAAAAAAAAATCTTGATAAAAATCTAATAATAATTGAAAAATTTCAAAAAACATTGGACAATTCTTATTGTTTTTAGAACCTTCAATCCATGATAGTTTGGACCTACTTAGGATCCATTATAAGGCTATTATTTGAAGTAATATATCCTAAGAATTCAACTTAAGTAACATGAAATATATACTTTTTTATCTTGGCATATAATCTTGCACCTCTATATTTTTGTAATATATAATGAATATAAAATTGATATTTTTTATATTTATAAAATAGATTAGAATATTATTTAGATAACAGATGATAAAATTATTAAGAAACTCTTAAAAATCATTTATTAGATGTTGAAAAATAATTGTTACATGTTAATTTGTAAGTCTAAAAAGTATGAAATTATATTTTAAATGCTCATACTTAGTTTAAAATATAATCTTTCTTTCATCTCTTTTTTTTAATATTTACCAAGTTATATCCTCTTTATAGATCTATTTTTGAAAGATCTTTGCTTCATTGAGTTAATCAAGAAGTCTTAAAATCAAAGATAGAAGATATCTCTTCTTGATGGTGATCTTATTAAACCTTCAATAATCCACACACATCTACAATGATTTATCTTTCTTCTTCACAAATAAGATGAAAGCATCTCCTAGAAATTTTGATTAGCATATGAAGTTCTTAATGAAGTTTTTATTATGCTATTCCTTAACTGTAATAAACTTATTTTGCAATAAGTTATAGATTGGTCCAAATGGTGGTTGAGGTTCTTCTTGGAAATCAATTGAATAATCATATAGGCAATGCTTTAGAAGAAAATTTATATTTTTTTTTAAAAATATCTTGATAATTTTGGTATTATCTTGAAATGTCAATTATAGTCTTTTAACCATCAACAATGGATGTGGCATTGTTATGATGTAACATGACTAATGAATGAAAGAAAGAAGAAAAAATAATATTATAGAAGATCTTATTTTAAAATATTATAAAAAATTATCTTAAAGATATAGATAATAGTCAAAAAGATAGTAAAATTAAAAAACGCTAATGTTGCTTTTTTACAAAATGGACTTCTATTTACTTTGTAAGACCATAAATAAGACAAAATAAAATAGATTGAAAAATTAAATAATATAAGCATAGGTAGGAGGGAATTAAGAATAGATTTTAGTAAAATTTGCCTCAAAAAGCTAAGAATTGATACTTAGAGAGGACCAACTATCAACTTGGATCAAAATCAAATCCTTAAGCAAAAAACCATGCACTTATAGTGATTCTAGGATCTATTTAGAATTCATAGAATAAAATCTGAATTTTTTTTTTTAGACATTAATTTCATATTATTTGAATCAATATTAAAAATTTGAGAGATTTTCAAAATTAATAATGTTCTTGGTAGAATTAGGATTTGAGAAATAAAATTATGTTTATAAATTTGAAAATTTCTTAAGTTCTACAATGTGTGTATAAGTGAAATTTGGATACTGTTTTGGTATACTAGTTATAAATATCTATGCAAATTTTGAGATAAATTAAATAGTTTTATTGAAGTGTATGAGGTTTTTTATAGATTGAAGTCTTAGAAATTGGAATTTAAGGATCAATGAGTGTTTTTAAGATCTTCAACAATCAATCAATTGGATTTAAGTGAAATTTTTTATATAGATATTAAACTTGATTTTAAATATTTAAATAAAATTTAAAAGAAATTTAATAATTTAATAAAGAGATATTGGTGCTAGAAGTTCAATATTTAGATTAGAGTAGGAGGTTATCCAATACTTGATTGGATTATCTTGTATTTTTTTTAATTGATAAGTACAATCAATTTCATCTTTTTTGTGCTTATTTTTAACTAAGATATTAAGAAATATGAAAATTTTGAATTGATATCAATGATTTGATTATTAATTGTTGAAGTTCCATTATATTATAAGATTTATTAAGAATTTATTTAAGATATAGGATTTGATTAGAGTTTGGTTTAGGATTTATCTATGGTTTGGTTAGGGCTTATAATTTGATTTAGGATTTACTTAAGATTAAGATTTATTTAATATTTGATTCAAAATTTGATTAGAATTTGATTAGAATTTATCTAAGGTTTATTTAGGATTTAGTATTTCATTAGGATTTTATTATGATTTCATTAGGATTTAATCTAAGATTTCGTTAAGGTTCAATTAGAATTTTAATTAAAATTTGATCTAAGATTTTATTAAGGTTCAGTTAGGATTTTAATTAGAATTTGACCTAGGGTTTGGTTAAGATTCAATTTGGATTTCAAATAAGATAACATTAAGATTTTTATTTTTAATATTTTTTTAGGATTATTATTATTTATTTAAAGATTTATTTTTACATTTTTTTAGGATTTCTTGTTATATAAAAAAAATATTAAAATATGACTTCTTTAAATTTCTTTTGTAAATTTTTTCAAATTTATTTTAATAAGTTGAAGTTTGATTGGATTTATTAGAAATTATTTGAAGTTTATTTAAGGCTCTATTAGACCTTATAGAATTATTGTTATATTTTTACTTATCTTCCACAAGTAGATGCTTAGTACATTCTCAAGCAAGAACATATGTAATATGAAAACATATATAATAAAAGGTGATTTTTCTTTTGTAGCATGTATGAAAGCTCTTGTACCTATCAATAATGATTTGGTTGTATTGAATTTATAAGTTTCTATTTGACTAATAAAATCTAAAATTAAATTAAAAAAAAATTAAGATTATAAAAAACCTAATCTATTTAAAAAAATATACTTCTCTAGCCACAATAATTCTAAAATAATTAGATTGAAAGAAGATTTAATTACATAAAATATTATTAAGCTATTGTGACTATTAATTGTTATATCTAAAATAAAAAATTTATAGGTAAGATCTCCAAAAGATAATAAATGACCATCTAATACTTCTACATGCATAGTTTTGATTATCATAATTAAATATATTTCTTCTTTTTTGACAAAATTTCTGTCCATAAAGCAATCTAAGGCTCTTAAATCTAATAAGGCTAAGATTTTTTGATTTTTTGGTCTTAAATAAATTTTTACTATAAAACAAGGTGAAGATCTAAAGAGAGAATAGGACCTTTATTATATATCACACACGATTTTAGCCATAAAATTTCTACTATAGTTGAAAAAAATAATTTTTTGACACATTATCTTCTTTGGAAATTATACTCCTCGTTTTGTGGTTACATTGCTACTTTGGATAATATTGAGTATTGTACTTAGATTTTCTACAATATAAGTATAAATATTCTTGAAAATATTAAATCTTTTTTTTTTCAATAAGAAATTTAAGACATGGTATATCATAGATTAAAAGATAAATTTAAATTCTTTTATTCAATAAGAAATATAAGAAATTTAAGTCAATTTACATAGATTCTAGTGTTGATGAATAAACTTTTGTAAAGTTAGAAGGTATCATTATGACTTGATTTATACTTCTTCAATCAAATCTTTATTCTTAGAGACTTTCAAAGAATTGATTATTGCATATAATGGCTTCAGCAATAAATTGCTCTAATGAATCTACTCTTGATATCATCAATAATAAATCTTTGTTATTATCTTTTAATCCATACTAAAATTGATTGATAAAAACCTTTTCATTCCAATCTACATCACAAGTAAGGTTTTGGAATTTAACAATACATGTAGTAGGTGAATATGATTTTTACGATAAAAATATGAATTTAGTCTTTGTTATTATTTTTCAATCATTTTTTCTAAAATTAGCCACAAATAATTTTAAAAATAAATTCAGATAATTAAAAAAATATACATCTTTTTTTTAATGAAAGGTGAATACTAAAAAAGAGTACTTTTAAAAAAAATATACTTTATGAATTTCACTTGAGTAAATCTATTCTGGTATTGAGAAGGATACAATCTTAAATTGAACTTTATTTATTGAAAAATCTTCAAAACTTTGATCTTGTTCCATCAAACTTCTTTGACATATTTATCATTGTTTCTTTCATACTTATAGTAGTAAGACTTCTCATATTTAATTTTGAACTTGATCTACTTGCTTCTCTCAATTACACAATTTTTTAGCATAGGCTTTAAATTTTATTGTTGACCTCTTCCATAGGTATTAGAAAACTACTTCTATAATTGACATTAGAAATACGAGAGATTTCTATTGATATAGAAATTAAATTTTTATATCAAATATTGAAATCAAATAAGAAATTAAATTTATTGTATGTTGAATTATAAGTGAAGGATTGAAAAGTTGAGAATGGAAGATGTTTGTAAAGTATGGATATAATTGAGAGAATTATAACACATTGAATATTGAGATTCAAGAAGAAGTATGTAGAGTCTAGAATTGTGTAAAGTAGATTAATGGAAATGATAGTAAGTTTGGAGAATTCCAATGATTGGATTATGGAATGTTTTATGGAGTCTTTTAAGATAGTGTAGTATAATCTATTATTGTCATAAGTTTGGAAAAGAGAAGAGACAGTAGATACATAAGATAGAATTATCAATTACAATATTTTCTTTGATAGAATGCGGAAGACATATAGCATTCTTGGATATTTTAGTTGATCAGGAGATAATTATTTGTGTGATCCTAATGTGAAAACTCATGCAGATAGTCTTTTCTCGTATTTAAATCACTCTATACATATTTATTCTAATTAAATTAGTCTAGAGTAAGTAAAATGACAATCATATTTTGGCATTGCTACCAAAGAATTGACAATAGTATTGAGTGTTAGGAATTAATTGCCAAATGTATTGTTGTAGTGTCACACAAAGAAGTTACAAAATTGATGTTGATTCAAAAGTGAAGCTATATGTGTAGTTAGATTGGAGATGGAAAGCAATTTCAGTATTATGATAAAAACTATTGTAGAATAGATATTAGTTCGTTTTTGTAAGATATGGATAAAATAGATTAGTAGTACATAGAATAGTCAATTTAGGAGGATGGATGGTTGATTTAGTTATTGAGAGTGGTTAATTACAGGATTATGGTTAGGATCTGGAAATCAACAGCGATTATATAGGAGTTGTAGAAGTTTTTTGGGGGGCCAGACTGTGATAGTCATGAGCCAGAGTTATGCTACCTTTTTGTTTTCTTTGTTTTCTTTGTTGTTAAAGAGTAATGGATAGTTTTTGAATACTGAGAAGTGAGTCTGTGGAATAAATCAGAGATTGATTTATGAGTTATTGATTATGTAATTGAAGTATTATAAGATTGAATTATATGAAAAGTTATTGGAAGATTGATTATAGATGAAAGATTATGATTGTTGTTTATTGAGAGTTGTGTGTGTTTCGACAAAGGAAGTCTGTGATTATAGAAATTGTGTAGATCCAGATTGGTTGGAGTGAAGTTTGTTATTTCTGGTGTTGGATGGAATTTATGAGTTTTGAGCAGTCTTTTAAGAGTGCAAGGTTACACATTATAGTTATCAGTTGATGAAGGAGTATTATTCTTAGAAAGAAGAATTATAGTACTTCTTGGTGTTTTAGTGGTCTGGATTACAGTTAATTGAGTGATCTTAACTTGTAAGCTCATACACTTACTCTTTCCGTGCATTCGAATTCCTCTATACAGGTTTATTCTGAAAGGAATTTATAGAATAAGTAAGACGATAATTAGAACTATAGTTAATAAGAATGAGAACATTTCATTAAAAAAAAATACTCTAATTAAAAGGAAGACAGAAGAGAGTGTAAGCAAGAAATTTATTGCCAGATGAGCAAGAAAGTAATCTAAAAAAGAAGCGTTGTCGTATTACGTGGCATTTTTCTTGAGAATGCATTAGACACCTAGCTGAGGAAGATAAAAGGAAAATTACAATAATAAGTCATAAAAACTCTAATAGATTCTTAAACAAATTATAATTCAAGATTAGTAAGTATAATTAAACATCAATCAAATTCAATCAAATTACAAAAGAATTATATAAAAAATACAAAATATTCCTAAAGATTCTTTAAAAAAAATCATAAAGAAATAACATAGGAATTCAAAAATATACCAAAATATAAATATTAATAAAATATTAAAATAAAAAACTTAATTAAATCCTAAAGATCCTAAACTTGGTCAAATCTTAACCAAATCTTAACCAAATCCTAGTCAAATCCTAATCAAATCCTAACCAAACTTTAATCAACTCTAAATAAACTCTATTCAAATCCTAACAAATCCAAACCAAATCCTAATCAAACCTTAACCAAATCCTAGTCAAATCCTAAACAAATCCTAACAAAATCCTAATCAAAATCTAACCAAATCCTAATCAAATCCTAATCAAATCCTAACTAAATCTTGATCAAATTCTAATAAAATTCTAGTGAATCTTAAATATATCCTAATCAAATCCTAAAAAAATCCTAACCAGATCCTAACCAAATACTAGACAAATCCTAACCAAATCCTAATCAAATCTTAGTCAAATCCTAATAAAATCCTAATCAAATCTCAACCAAAATCTAATCAAATCTTAACCAAATCCTAACCAAATCATAATCAAATCCTAACTTAATCCTAATCCAATCCTAATTAAATCTTAATCAAATCCTAATCAATCCTAAATAAATCCTAATCAAATCTTAAACAAATCCTAAATAATTCCAAGTAATTTTTATTAGAGATTTAAACCTCAATAACTAATGAATGATCCATTGATTTTAACTCAAATTTTTCTCACCTCTTAATAATTAAGTTGAAAATAAGCACAAATTTTTTGAAGAAGATTAAACTCACTAAAAAGAAGATCAACCCTAGTAATTTCTTGGATATTGGCTGGCCTCCTTATTCAATCTAAATGTTGATTTTCTAGTGTCAATATCTCCTTATTGAACTATTTGATTGATCTCAAATTTCTCATATACATAAAAAAATAATTCTATAATCTATACACATAATTTTCACTCCAATCCAACTAATAGATTGCAAGAAATCTAAGAAATCCTTACTAGACCTAAAACTCTACTTTCCAAGATCTCGACCCACTTAAACTTCATTAATCCTTGATTCAACCTTTTGATCAAGTTCTAACTCACAGCATATATTGAACATATATACACCCACAAACCTTCAAAATATCATTTATAGATCTATTGCCAAACTTATAAAAATCTCCAAAAAGTATCATCCACTTTATTTCACAAATCCAAAGTCATTAAAAAAACAAACTCCAGCTTTACAAAGCTCTTACAAATTCAATACAAATCCAAAATCATCCAAAATCAATGTTTTAAAAAAATTTATCAAGTCCACTCCCAAATCCTACTCTTTGATCTCCAAAAGAACCTCCAAATTATTGTCGGAGCTTGGTTTTGTGCCTCAAGGTCTGATTTCGATCCTAGTTCATAACTGGTCCTTTTTAGGTATCAATATCTAATTTTTCTAGATAATTTTTGTTAGAATTTATTCTTAACTTCTTTCTAAAGATGCTTATATCATTTATTTTTCCAATCTACTTTGATTTTCCTTATTTATGATCCTACAAAGTAAGTAGAAGCCACTTTTTTAAAAAAGTAGCATTACTATTAAAAGTTTTGCTACCTTTCTATCTTTTATCCATATTTTTCTATTTTATCTTTTAACTTGGTACTTCTATAGTAAGATCTGTATTATTATCTTTTATCATATAGTCATGTTATAACACAACAATGTCAATAGAGTCTGATTAAACCATGGTTGTATGTCTGTTGGCATATTCAAGCATACAAAGAATCTAACAGACTATTAATATTTCAGTCATATATATCATTAAGAAAACTGCCAAGAGCACCTGCAAGAAATTATATTTATAATCCAACATATCTCTTGAGCCCGTTAATTGAAAATAAAGGAGGTATATAACAATTCAGTACTCCATTTGGTACTTTTTAAATAGTAGTATTGTATTACATGTTGTCTTGCTTGAGAATGCACCGGGCACCTAGTTGTGAAAGATGAGGTTGGGTTTCACAAACATCCAAAATATCCTAATAGATTTTATCCATATGAGAAGAATATAATTCAATTTCAATTCAAAAGTGCTAAAAAATACTCTTCTTAGTAGCCTCAATCACACATAAACCTCAATTACATTGTTACTTTTATATTTAAGCAATTTAGATTTTTCTTATAAGCTCCAATTCTAATCAATGAACTTTAATAAGCTGTAACTTCTAATTAGATCATTCATTTGATATGAAAATTTTTATACAATTGTCAATGTAAGTCTATTATATTTTCAAGCATTTTTAGCTCAATCCAATATATAGATTGTGAGAAATCCTCCAAAAATTGCACTGATGTCACTCGGCCACCAATTTGAAAATAGAAGCAAAAATCTAAGCAATGATTTCTCCTTCTTCAACTATTAATTTTGATTAAAAATTGATGTACAACTTGATCTTTAAGTCTTTCAATATCATGTCAAATTTCACTTTGAGCCGACTAGTAGATCTCTAGATATTACAGAAACTCTACTCAACTCCAAACTACCAACTTTTGAAACCCTCTTATGCTAAAAACTAGATATCTCTGAAGCACATCGATAGATTATCACAAAATATTGTATACAGTTAGTACACCCAATAATCCAAATAGTAGCAAATTTTGAACCATAGATGTTATACCAATTGCACGAATCAGCCAAAATTGCTAGCCCTAATTATATTATATAAAATCCAAATTACCAATATAAAACTTGATTTTGAATAACAATTTCTAAGTCTTTCAAAATCCCATGAAAGCAAATCTTATGTCTTTAGAATCAACTCTAAGCTAACTCTCAAATTCTAATCTTTGATCTTCAAATACCTCTCTAATTTATCCTAAGCAGTCGTTTTAGTGATCAGAGGTCTGATTTTGACCTTGTCTCATAAATGGTCAATCCCTAGATATCAATCTAATCTATTCTAAGGATTTTTTAGCCCAATTCTACCTTCAACTTGATCCTAGTATCAACCATACTAACCATTTACCTCTTTTATCTTGATTTTATCAATTTATGGCCTTTCTAAGGTAGTAAAAGAGTTTCTATATCTTAAAAGGTAAAAATAATAACTAACTTTTATCTACTTGCTATTAAGACAAGAAATTAAGCTAAGAGACTTTTATAAAAGCCTTATTAAAATATTTTGAATTTTTATTGAATTAATATAATAGAGTATTAATTAAAAATTTATTTTTAGTTAAATTTTTATTATATAATTGTGTCACAATACGACAACTAGTTCAACCGATTCTAGTAAGATTAGTTCCTTAGAATGGCATAAATTACTTGCCAATAAATGCCAATTTAGCATGTTTCAAAATTTTTTGTTTTCACCTCTAATTTAATTTATAAAATTATTTGTAGATAATAATAGCAAATTAAAGAAGTTAAAAATTCCAAAAATAATAATTGGAGAAGATAGTGTTTATTTTAATAAGCAATTAAGTAAAACATTGATATCTTCAATGGCAACAGGGGGCCCAACAATTCCAATTGATGTTCAAATGGATGCAAAGGGTGATTACAAAATTAGTGTAGCTCTATTACCTAATTTTAGAAGCTTACCAAGTGCAGATCCAGACCAACATTTGTCTCAGTTCCTGATGGCATGTGTAGCTAATAATGGTAGAACTGAAGATATTTGGTTGAGAAAGTTGTCAATGACCTTGAAAGATACAGCATTTGAATGGTATAATCACTAGCCTATAGACCATTTTTTTAATTGAGAGGCATTGAAAAATATGTTCTTTACCCATTTTCAACTAATTAGATTTGAAGAATATTTCAGGAAAAGATTAATAAATAGTAGAATGTTACCAAGACAAGCAATGTAATTATATTATAGTCAAGTAGTAGATATCCTTTGTAAATGGCTAAATAACCAAATACCAAATTGACTATATCCACTAGAATTGAAGATATTTATAAAAGAGGTCCAATTAGCCACTGTTGCTTCTTTGCTTGATCGAGCTAAGGTATGGAAAGAATGTCATTGTGATTAATTCCTAATCACAGAAGCCACAATGATTCCATCTCATGAAGGTTATCGAATGTTAACTTGGAATGAAACAATAGATAGTTATCCAAATTAATTAGGATGCTAGACTGTGATAGTCATGAGTCGAGGGCCATCGCTAAGATAGTTATGAGCCGGGGTAAGCTTAGTGCTACCTCTTTTCTTTTGTTTGTTATTTTCTTTGAATAAGAGGATTGAGAGTTTCTGAATATTGTGAAGTGAATTATGGAATGGAAATGTGATTGGTATTATTTGAGAAGAAGAAAGATTGAATGTTGAAATCTGATTGTAGTTTAGCAGAGAGAATGAGTTTGTGTTTGTGTGAAACACCGTATTGTGAATGGTAATTCTGTGTGAAGAATTCCAGTAATTGGAATGAGAGTAATTGTGTGCTGAAAGTTGTGAGGGCGTAGTATTACAATTAGAGATTATGAGGGTGAATATATTAGTGGAAATAGCAGTTATTGATATGACTGAATTGCTGTAAAGAAGAGACTGATAAGGTGAAGGAAGAGATTATAGTTTCTTTGTGTATTCAGATATTAGAAATAGAAACAATACATTCAGGAGGTAATTGATTGTGTGACCTTAATGTGAACGCTTAAGCAACTAGTCATTCTCCGTGTTTGAATCCCCCTATACGGATTTATTCTGGGAGGTTTCTTCTGGAATAAGTAAAACGAGCAATCACATCACCTCTCTTATATTAAAAACTAGTGCCTATAAAAGAGTTAATAATGAAATTTTATTGAAGGATCCAAATGAGGCTTTGTTGTTAAGTTTGACAAAAAAGATGGATGAATTGGTTGTTAATTTGATAAAAGATAAAGAAAAGAGGCATAAATCAACCAATATGCATTCCAATATTTGATGCAATAATTGTAAAGGATAAAGCCATATGATAACAAAATATTCTTTACCACCCCAAATGATTGTGCAATGTACATTTTGTAGGGATAAGCATGCCACCACCAATTGTTAGAATTTATAAAAATAACAATAATTCAGTAATCAAACCATGATTCAACTCACTTTGTCGCATGTTAATTAAATCCAGATAGAAAATAGGTTTGGCTAGAGTGAGAATTGTTTGAATAAACAAAATAGGAATTTTTTTAATTTTTAAAATTTTGGATATAACCAAGAATATGGACCCAATTTTCAATGTATTGAGCAAAATGAGTAAGGATATCCTTAATATCCATCCATTTCAAAACAAATTTTAGATTCTACAATACCAATTGGATGGTCGAGATCATTTATCCATGCAATCTATAATTAGTCCAACTGATATATATCTGTAAAAACATCCAATATTCTTGATGGAGTTGGAAGAAGACCACTTCAATGTTATTATTACAAGTAGATAGGATATTATGCTAGTGAATGTCTCAATCCAAGGGCCAGTAATGAATATGTTTTAGTATGTGGAAATTGTAAGCAGTCGAGACATACATATCAGCACTGCAATGCTCCGTTTAATTTTAATATATGAGACTAATAAATCCAACTACATAATAAGAGAGAAGAAAATAATCATAGGCCATAAGAGTTTCTTATAAATTGGGTGGAATGCGTTCATGTAATTCTTATGAGAGGCTAGCAAAAAAAAAAAGATGCAATTTCATAATTGGATGTATCAGTTGTATAGAACTATTTCAATTCAATTATGGAAACTCCAGATCCAATACCTATACCGGAAATATTATCAATGTTGAGACTTAGTCCGTCTATGCAATCTAATAATATTCTTAGGATTGAGGTATTAGAATATTATTAGATAATCTTAAACCAATATCATTATCTGGGAAGTTTTAGAAGCCAACTTATATATTACAGGATCTTCTCATAGATAAATATTGTGACAAAGTTCATTTAGCTATTCTACATTTGAATTCCATAAAAAAAGATATATTATCTCAAGGAGTTAAATTGAGACCTGTGAAAAAGAAGAAGACTTTGGAAATCACTACCAATATAGAACAGTATGATATTTTGAAAGATTTGGATGCAATTCAGTCCTCTATTACAGTGAAGCAATTTTTGGCAATAGCCCTAGAATGTTATTTTATATTAAATTCCTCATTAATTAGATATAGATCTCGTAATAGAAAAATTTATGAAGTTAGTTTAAATCTTGATCCGAAAGTACCAACTATTGATGTATCAATTGATGGTGTTTTAATTTCTAGTTTTCAAGTAGATGGTGGCTTTAGTGTGAATCTAATGAATGTAGATACAATGGAGGACTTGGACTTAAAACAATTATTATCTATGACATTGATATTAAGAATGACAAATCATAATCGCATGAAATTTATAAATATCCTACACAATATTGTGACTATAATTATTAGAATCTTATATAAGATGGATAATATTATTTTTTGATTACAAAGTTCCACATTATCATATCCAATCTTATTGGATAGATTATGATTATATCAAGCCAAAGCTAGGAATGACTGAAACTTTAGAATGTTGATTATTAGAAAAAAGAAAGATAAGATTGTAATACAAATATAACCAGTTTAATATCATGGAGAGTCTTAAATTCTAGATTCAGAGGCAACATTTGATGATGAGGGTCAATTTGATGTAGAATATGATGAAATTATTAATACAATGCAAGTTGATGATGATCCACTTCACCTGCAAAAGCAAGGCGTGTTATACCAATATAGAGGATCTAGAGAATATTTAGTATATTTGGAGGATACAACAAACTTTGATCATACTATTACCAATTGGATGAATAATTCCGCAGTTAATGAAGTCAGTATATTGAAATCCGAATTGGATAGTTCCAATTTGTTGGATTATATGAGAGATTATGAACCAAAGAAGAACATCAAATCAGATGTTGTTGAAGAACCTATGTGCCAATCCCTCAACTTAGGCACTAATAAAATATCAAAGATTATCAAAGTATACAATGAGATTATGGATATCAAGTTGAAAAACTAAAAGGCTTTCTTCCTAAATCATAAATCTTCATTTGCATAGTCATATGTGGATTTGAAAGGCATTCCTGCTGAAGTTTGTCAATGTTGAATTATTTTGGAGGAGAATGCTACACCAGTTCATTAAAGACAACATCAACTCAATCCAAAATATTTCTTTATAGTGAAAGAAGAATTAGACAAACTTCTTGATGTGGATTTTATTTATTCAGTTCTATATAGTGAATGGATTTCATCAATTATAATGGTGCCAAAGAAGAATGAAAAAATCCAAATCTTTCAAGATTTCCATAAATTAAACGTGGCTACCAAAAAGGATTATTTTTCTTTACCTTTTATGGATAGTATCCTAAATATGATAGCCAAGCATGAATGTTATTCTTTTTTGGATGGATTTTTGGATTATAATTAAATTAATATTACAGAAAAAGATCAATTAAAGACTACTTTCACTATGGATTGAGAGACCTTTGCTTATAAAGTTATGCCATTTGGATTATGTAATGCCTCAGCCACATTTCAGAGGGTAATGATATAAGCTTTTTAGGCTCATTTATGATATTTAATGGAGATATTTTTAGATGATTTTTACACATTTAGTACAAAGGCCAATCATTTGGAATCTCTTAGTAAGTATTTGGAATGTTGTGGCCATTATGGGATCTCATTGAATTCAAAGAAATATCAATTTGGGATATCATCTGATAAATTATTAAGTCACATAGTCTCATTGGCTAGTATTGCTACTGATTCATATAAAGTTACTCGTATATTGGCTTTACCAAAGCCTGAAACAATATCAGATGTTCGTAATTTCATCAACCATGTCAGTTATTATTGATGATTTATTCATTCATTTATAATCATATATCAGCTTTTAAGTAATTTCTCAAAGAAATCCATGATGGATGGATCTAGTTCAATTTGGATTGAAGAATATATAATTACGTTTGAGGAATTGAAATAAAAATTGGTGTCTATACTAGCTTTAGTTGCACCTTGTTAGATGAAAATTTTTCATATTTATATTGATGCATCCAATATTGCTATAGGATCTGTGTTGAATCAGAAAGATGAAAAGGGTTTTGATCATCCAATATATTATTTTAATCAACAATTGGTTGCAATTAAATGAAATTATACTATGACTAAACGAGAAGCTTTGAGAATGATGTATTTTGTTCAAAATTTTTGGCATTATTTGCTTGGTTATGACTTTGTATTTGATGTCAATTATGATGCTTTTAAATATATGGTTAATAGACCTCAATTGAGTGGATGCATTACTCGATGGCTGTTACTACTTCAAGAATTTAACTTTACTATCAATATCATATTAGAAAATAAATATGCCAATGCGGATGACATGTCCCATTTATCCAATGTATTGGATAATGAGCCTATCAATGATGCCCTATATGATACGGAATTATTTGCCTTCGACACGATTACACCCGAATATAGTGAACTAATTCAGTATTTGAAATTTTAAATATTTCCACCTACTTACAGTGAGAAATTTAAGAAATGCTTAATTTAAAAAGTGTGTCATATACAATGATTATCAATGCCTTGTATAGGTAAGATTAGGATGGAATTTTACATCACTATATCTTTCAAAGTGAAATGCATACTATATTGGAAGGCTGCCATTTGGATAGTTGTGGTGGACATTTTGGAGGTAATAGTATTACTTATAAAGCTTTGATGGGTGGTTACTAGTGGCCAATAATATTTTTGGATATACACCAATATGTCTAATGTTGTGATCCTTGTCAATGAATTGATTGACCTACTAAAACTTTTGTCATATCATTGTGTAGAATAAGTAGTTATTTTCAAAATGTAGATATCTAGTGTATAGTATAAACAGAGATAGATAACTGCTGAAAAGGTGGTTCAGTAGGTAGAATGGATGAATAGTGAAGAAAAGTAATTATCATCTATAGTGTAGGAGTTGATATCTTGAGGTAGTATAAGGAGGATAGGAGAGAGGAAGAAAGTGTCAAACTGTGATAGTCATGAGCCGAGATAAGCTTGGTACTATCTCTTCTTCTTAGTTTTTTTGTTTCTTTTGTGTTAGTGTTGATTCTAGTGAAGAAAATCGATTTAAATGAATTTGATTTACGAATTTATTTATGGATCACTATTTATTAATTGTTGTGAAAGATTGATGATGTATGGAAGTTTTCAATCACTATTTATAGTAAAGTTGTGAGTTCAGTGGAGAGGAATTGTAATCAAAGAAATTATCTCGATCAGATTCTGTAGATTGGAAGTTATTCATTCCATGGTTTGGATTATGCTTGTGTGTTTGTGAATTACACAGGGTAGTGAAATTGATGTCGTGGTTGTTATCGTATTGATATGAGAGAGTAGACAGTAGGAGAAAAAGTTAAGTATTCTTCGGTATTGTAAGCATTCAACAGTAGCGGTTAATTGTGTGATCCTAACAATTAGAGCTCATATACATGGTCTTTCCTTGTATTTGAATTCTCCTATACAGATTTATTCTGGGAGGTTTCTTTTGGAATAAGTAAAATGACAATCACATTTTGGCACCACTGCCCAGGATTGACAACACTATTGAGTGTTAGGAATAAACTACCAAAGCAATAAATGAGATTAGGAAGCAAACTCAGTAGAAATAATGAAAGAGTATAGTTATTAAAAATGAGAATTTAATAGTAAAAAAAATAAAGCAATCAAAGGAAAAAAAAAAAGAGATCGCAAGCAAGAAATTTGTTGCGTAATGAGCAAGATCATAAATTAAAAAAGAAGCATCAACAAAGTTGGATTAAGCAGTGGTTGCATGCCTATTGGCATATTCAATCGTATTTAGAAGACGATCGACCTCTAATATTTAACAAGTACATACTGTTAACAAAATTACCAAGAGCACTCGCAAGGAGCGTTGCTAATAGTCCAACATACCTCTCAAAGTTGTTAACGGAAAGTGAGGAAGGCACAGAGGAATTAGGTATCCTATTGAGTATTTTCCAAATTGGAAATACATTCGATTCTAACAAGACTGGTTCTAAAGATCGGCATAAATTACTTGCCAATAAAGACCAATTCAGAGTATATCAAAACCCGTCATTTTCACCTCATATTCAATCAGTAAAATTATTTGGAGATAATAATAGTCAATCAAAAAGGCCTGGAAGTCCAAAAAAGACTTTTGCAAGAAATAGTTTTTATTTTAATAAGGAATTGAGCACAACACCGGCATCTTTAATGGTGTCGAAAGGACCAGCAGTTCTAATTGCAGTCCAAATGGGTGCGGCGGGAGATCGCACAACTAATGTGGCTCCATTACCTACTTTTAGAGGTGTATCAGGAGTCGATCCAGATCAATATTTATCACAATTCTTGACTGCATGTATAGCCAATAATGGCAGAACTGAAGATATTTGGTTAAGATGGCTGCCAACAATATTAAAAGACACAGCATTTGAATGGTATAATCGCTAGCCCGTCGGTCAATTTCCTACTTGGGAGGCATTAAAAAATACATTTTTAACCCATTTTCGACAAATTGGATTTGAAGAGCGACTTAGGGAAAGATTGATGAATAGTAGAATGGTACCAGGAGAAGCGATACAATCATATTATGGCTGAGTAGCAGATATTCTTAGTAAATGGCCAAATAATCAAATGCCTAATTCGTTTATTTTGTCCATATTAGTTAACGGACTTTATCCAGCAGAATTAAAGTTATTCATGAAGGAGGTCCAACCGACCACTGTTGCTTCCTCACTAGCACGAGTAAAGAAGTGGAAAGAATGTCACTATGACCAATTCTTAACCACTGGAGCTACAATGATTCCATTTCAAGCAAGTTATCCAATACCAACTTCGAGTGAAACTGGGAGCAGTTATCCAAGAATGCTGGATTATGGTACAAATCTTAGTGTTAATCCACAAGGAACAGTGAATGCTATTCCATTATATAACATACGACTAATAACTGCAGTTTAGTATTCTCCATACTCTCCATATCAAAAAGTAGTACTTGTAAAAGAGTTATCAAGTGAAACTGGACCAAAAGATCCAAATGAGGCTTTGTTGATAACTTTGACAAAGAAAATGGAGGAACTGGCTGTCAACTTAGCAAAAGACAAGGAAAAGAGGCATAAATCAACCAATATACATCCCAATGTCTAGTGCAGTAATTGTAAGGGGCAAGGTCATTTAGTAATAGAATGTCCTTCACCACCCCAAATGACTGTACAATGTATCTTTTGTGGGGGCAAGCATATTACTACCAATTGTTGGAATTTATGGAAGCAACAACTCAGTAGCCAGATAATGACCCAACTGACTTCGTGGGACGTTAACCAAATTCAGATAGAAAATAGGTTTGACTAGAATGGAAATCGTTCCAATAAGCCGAATAGAAATTTTTCCAAATTTCAAAATTCGGTATACAATCAGGAATATGGAACCAATGTTCAAAAAATGGTACAAAACCACTAAGGATATTCCTAATATCAACCCTTTCAGCAATCAAATTCAGATTCTGTAGTACCAACTAGACAATTGGGATCATTTACCCATCTGACCTGGAACAGGCCAAGCTTGTACATTCGAGTAGATATCCCCAATATTCTTAATGGTGTTGAAAAGAGATCACTTTGATGTTATCATTGTAGACAGATTGGACATTATGCTAGTGAATGTTCCAATTCAAGAGCAAGCGATGACTATGCTCCCATGTGTGGAAATTGTAAGCAATCAAGACATACTTATCAACAGTACAATGCTCCATTTAATTTCAATAACCAAAACCAGTAAGTTCAATTGTAGAGTAAACCAGAAGAGAATTATTGAGGTCTACAAGATTCACTGGTAAACTAGGTAAAATGCATGCATATCGTGCTTATAAGAGCCTAGCAAAAAGAAAAAAGACCCAATTCCACAATTAGAGGAATCAATTTCTAAGCGACAATTAAATTCAAATCCAATAATCGTACCTGGATCATCATCAATATTGGGACTTGAATCATCAAAACAGCCCAATGATGGTTCTAACACAAGACTATTGACCCAACATGAACTAGTTCTATTACCCTCAAAGGACAAGGAGCAGCCTTACTCACTGAAAGACCCTCTCAGGGTGAAATAGTACGAAATAGCTTATTTAGCTATTTCGATGTCAAACTTTGTGAAGCAAGATAAGCTATTGATAAGGGTTTAAGTGAAGCCCATGAAAAAAAAAAGGGCTTTGAAAATCACTACAAATATGGAACCGTATGATATATTGAAGGATTTGGATGAAATCAAACTGTCAATCTCAATGAAGCAACTATTAGCGGTTGTGCCAGAATGTTGTTCTACGTTGAATTCTTTGTTAATACAACAAAGAACTCAGTTTAAAGAAGTTTGAAAAGTCAGTTTGAACCCTGATCTAGGAACACCGATTATTGATGTATCCATCGATGGAGTTCTTATTTCTGGAGTTCAAGTGGATGGAGGCTCAAGTATAAATTTAATAATGACGAAAACAATGGAAAATCTGGGTTTAGCTCAGTTGTTACCCATGTCGTTGGTATTAAGAATGGCTGACCACAGTCGAGTCAAGCCTATGGGTATTCTTCGCAGTATTGACATTGCTATAGCAAGGATTGTGTATAAAATTGATTATATTGTTTTTAGGTTACAAAGTTCCACATTATCATATCCAATTTTATTGGGATGGCCATAGTTATACCAAGCTAAAGCTAAAAATGACTAGGCCTGTGGAACGCTAACTATCGAAAAGGAAAGAAAAATAATTGTTTTACAAATGTATCCAGTTCAATATCATGGAAAATCTCAAATTCCAAGCTCAGAAGTGACATCTGATGAGGAGGATCAATTTGAGGATAACCATGATGAAATTATTACTGCAATGCAAGTCAACAATAACCCAATTTGCATACGTAAGGAAGAATTATCCTACCAATATCGAGGACTCAAAGAATATTTTGTTCATCTGAAGGATGCAGCAAACTCCGATCATGCTATTGTCGAATGGATGAACAATCCCGCAGTCAATAGAGCTAGTACATTGAAACTAGAATTGAATAGTTTCTATATGTCGGATAATATAAGATATTGAGATCAAGAGAAGACAATTAAATTAGAGGTTGTAGAAGACCCTCTGTGTCAATCTATTACCCTGGGCACCAACAAAATGCCACAGCTAATTAAAATATATGCCGATATTATAGGTACAGAATTGGATGCTTGAAAATAATTTTTTGTCCATCACAAATCTACCTTTGCGTGGTCATATGCAGATTTGAAAGAGATTCCAGCCGATGTGTATGAGCACCAGATTATTTTGGAGGAAGGTGTTATGCCAGTTCGTCAAAGACAACACCGGCTTAACCCAAAATATTTCCTTTTAGTGAAAGAAGAATTGAATAAACTTCTCGACGTGGGTTTTATTTATCTTATTCCGCATAGTGCATGGGTGTCGCTAATCGTGATGGTATTGAAGAAGAATGGAAAAATCAAGATATGTCAAGATTTTTGAAAGTTAAATGTGGCTACTAAGAAGGACTATTTTCCGTTACCATTTACAGACATTATTTTAGACGCAGTGGCCAGATATGAATGTTACTCATTTTTGGACGGATTTTTGGGGTATAAATAATTAAAATTACCAAAGAGGACTAAGTGAAGACTATGTTTATCACAGATTGAGGTACATTCACCTATGACGTAATGCCATTTGGGTTATATAATGCCCCGGCTACTTTTCAACGAGTAATTACACAAGTGTTTCAAGATTACCTACGTTTATCAATGGAGATATTTTTGGACGATTTTTGCACCTTTAGCACAACGGCTAAACATCTAGCATGTCTTGATAACTATTTGAATCAATGCGGCAAGTTTGGGATATCTCTAAATTCGAAGAAGTGTCAATTTGGCATATCATCGGGAAAGCTATTGGGACACATTGTCTCTATTGAAGGTATCGCTATGGACTCTGATAAAGTTACTCATATATTGGATTTACCAAAGCCAGATACAGTATCGGGCGTGTGCAGTTTCATCGGCCATGTCAGCTACTATCAACATTTTATTGAATCCTTTGCGGTTATCTGTCAACCATTAATCAACTTATTAAAGAAATCCCTGTTAGACGAATCTAGCCCAACATGGACTGAAGACTGTACTTTTGCATTCAACGAATTGAAACGGTGTCGTGTTGTGGTTCGGCTACTATATGAAAATAATATAATTATGTACTTAATATATAATTTATTAAGTAACATGGTGAGAGCCATGTTAGTAGATTTTAGTTGGTTGTAGAATATAATTTGATTATTACTTTGAAAAGAGGTTGTTTAAAAAGATTACTATAGAATTTGTATAACTTTAATTTCTTTTTGATAGTGGGTTTTAAGATTGGTTTTGGTTGATAGTAACTTCTAAATATTTAGAGTCACCTTTGTTAGACATTGGTAATATTTGAAAACTTATTTTGGTTCTTTTATTTGGTGTTTAAAGCATACATTATGTAAATCTCATAAGAAAAAGGATTGAAGAAGGATTTTGGTAGCAAAAGGAGGAATTAGGACACCAATACAGATGATTGGAGATGAAAAATAAAAATCTCCATTCCTATTGGTCAAAAATCATGACCAATGGGCTTTGAGGAGGCTGCCCAAGGCCATATTAGGGATTAGGGTTAGTTTCTCAAGGCCATTCGAACTTTGAAGGCTAGGATCAGAAGGTCTAGGATAATGGTTAAGGTTTTGGTGCAAGTTTTGTATCATTTGGGGTTTTTATGAAGAAGTTATAGGCGCTCAAAGTTAAGATGTTAGTTTTAGACCTACTGTCACTCTTTTGGGCATAACGCACGCGTACGGATGGCAATTGAGGATCGGCGACTGCGACTGGAGAGAGCACTTTTGTGGCTATACTTTTCGCTTACTGGATTCTAAGTTGGGATGAAGGAGTTATTGGATTTTGAAGTCAGCACATGCAATCTAAGGGTAGTAAGTAAACCTATTTACTAGTATTTGTCTCTTGAGCAATATCTTGAGCAATTTTGTGAGGTTTTGGCTCAAAATTTCAAGGAATTTGTAATTTCATGTTAGTAAACTTTTTGCATGAGTTTTATGATATTTGGAGTTCGGGTTTTTGAGATATAAGGAAAATAGTTTTCGGATGCTTATAAATTAGGGTTTGGAGTGTATGCTAGGGTTTCTTAGATGCCAGAAGATCGGAAGTGAATTTGCGGTTGGTTTTTTTTGTAGTAAAAGTTAAGGGTAAATTCTACCTATCTTGTAAATTTGAAACAAACTGAACGGTTAGATCAATAGTTATGATTTTCTAAAGTTCGAGGCGAGAAAACCCTTCGCGGGAAAAATATGTTTTGAAGGGATTTTGTTATATTTGTAGTTTTATACAAAAATAAAGGAGTTTTGGAAGCCAAGAAAAGAATCATATAAAGGTTTAAGGTACACTCTCTACAGCTAGATACCCAATGTATTCCCAGATAGCAAATCACGCCATACGACAACGGAAATTGGTATCTGTCCCAATTCTTTTAACACCTTGTTAGACAAAACCATTTCATGTCTATGTGGACGCGTCCAATGTTGCTATTGGATCCATTCTCAGTCAAAAAGATGAAAAAGGATTAGATCATTCCATATATTATGCTAGCTGATAATTTGTTGCTGCAGAACAAAATTATAATACTACCGAGTAAGAAGCCCTCGGCATGATCTACTCTGTATAGAAATTCTGCCACTATCTACTTGGATATCCATTTGTGTTCCATGTTGATCATGATGCGCTTAAGTACATGATAAATAAACCTCAATTGAGCAAACGAATTGCTCGATAAATGTTACTTCTCCAAGAATTCAACTTTACGATTAACGTTCAACCTGGCAAGAAACATGCCAATGTGGATCAATTATCCCATTTATCTACTATACTGGGTAATGAGCTGATAAACGATACTTTTTTGGATGCACAATTATTCGTTGTAGATGTCACTACACCCGAATATGGTGAATTGATCCAATATCTAACGTTTCAGACTTTTCTAATTTCTTATAATGAAAAATTAAAAAAACGTCTGATTTTAAAAAGTGCATCATATACTATGATTGGAGATTCCTTGTACAAATAAGGGTGGGATGAAATTTTACCTGATTGCATCTTTCAAAGTGAAGTTCGTATAATTTTGGAAAGATGTCATTTGAACAGTTGTGGAGGACATTTTGCGGGTGATAGCACCACACATAAGGCTTTAATGGCTGGATATTGGTGGCCAACAATATTTTTGGATGCACACCAATATGTTTGTGATTGTGATCCTTGCCAACGAATTAGTCGCCCTATTGGAACTTCTGCAATGCCATTAGTACCAATTTTGGCACAGGTACCATTCAAAAAATGGGATATTGACTTTGTAGGACCCCATTGCTCTTGCCTCTCGAAATAGACATAAACATTATATTCTAATAGCCACCGATTATGTCACCAAATAGGCAAAGGCCATGGCAACGAAAACTGATAATGCCACTACCGTCGCAATATTTTTATATGAAAATATTATCACTCGTTTTGGCTGTCCAAAAGAATTGGTTAGTGATTACGGAACACATTTTATTAATGCAACAATTGAAGCATTAACAACGAAGTATGAGATCAAGCACTACAAAACTATACCTTATCATCCACCAATCAATGGGCAGATAGAAAAGACCAACGGTATCCTATGTAAGATCTTAACAAAGACTATTTCAGGAGTGGGAATCGATTGGGACACTAAATTTTTTGCAGCTTTATGGGCGTACCATACTGTGTATAAAGTAACTACCAATTCTACTCCATTTCAATTGGTATACGATGAAGAGGTAATTCTACCAATTGAATTGGAGGTCCAAACTTTACGAATTACGTTGGATGAACGTATGGCAGATAGAGAATCTCTTCAATATAGGTTAGTCTAATTGGAGAAATTGAATGAAGCTCGAACTATGGCTCTCTTGATCATGGAAGCTGCACAGCGCTGTAGAAAGAGTTATTACGACAATAAGTTATGGTCAAAATATTTTATACCCAATGATCTGGTGCTACTTTATGATAGTCGCTTTAACAACTTTTTTGGTAAATTTCAAGTACAATGGCATGGACCATATCAGATGGTGGAAGGTTTCTCTAATGGTTCCATTCAATTGGAAGATTTTTTGGGAATCCACTTCACAACACGCGTTAATGGGAACTGGTTACGTCTGTATTATACGTAAACCCAAGACAGATTTACTCAGTGGTGAGAGTGAGTCTCCGTAATAATGATTATCCGACAAGATTGGAAAGGTTATAATAGCTAAGAAATGATTGATGGTTAGTTTTGGATACTGAAACTGACTAGTCAAGAAATTAGACATTCTTGATTAGACGTGAGATTAAGATACATTGGATTAGACATTCTTGATTCGGACCCCGAGTAAGCAATTAGGAGTGGGGCACTCATAGAAGGTTTCATTGTTGTAAATTTCAGACATTGTGCTTTGAACTGTAAGCTTTACAATAATAATCAGCAATGGTGTAAGCGCAAGGAAGTATTGAGAGTTTGATTTTTACAATGTTGATAGAAAGAGCAAAGAGAGCACCGAAACGATTGGAAAGTCACTGCAATCTTAGGTCTAAGTGTGATCTAAGATCGCTGTCTCTTGTAGTTATCACCAATATAGAATCGATGAAGTTAGATATCCGTTGGTCATTGAAAAGGCAAAAAGATTTTAAAAATACATAATTATTTACGTTTTTGTGAGGATCAGATAAACTATCACCAATTGATATAGAATGAGTGGCAGAATATATAAAAAATTATGATCCAGAGGATGGTTCGAGTGTGGTAAGAGGAGTCTTGATTGGGATAGATGAGAATATCTTACACAAGGTCTTGCATTTACTAATCGGAGAGCTTGAGGTGAGAAGAGACGCGTCAAATGACTTCAGATCAAGAAGCTACTTCAAAGGAAGAATGTCGTCTCTTGAGCGAAATCAAGGATGGAAGGTATAGGAGGCATTTATGCCCAAACTTATAGAATGGATGCAGTTCGTTCAGAAGTGGTTAGCATTGAAATGGCATATCACCTACATGACAAAGTGATTATTATTTTCTGCGATAGGAACACTGGAAGGCATGGTATTCAATTGGACAACTTATGTGGCCACAAGGATACATATAGAAATGGAAGCTAAGTGGAAGACGGGGAAGTTTGCTTCACTATTATATTCCAATCATGTAAACTCTGTGATTGAATATACATTGAAACAGGAATCTCAACCAATAATTTCAAGTTTACAAATAGAAACAGTTAGTCTAGGGATAATAGTGTATGAAGTGGGAGAATCTAGTAGAGCGGCAGAACGGGAAGGAAGACCAATATCTATACTAGAATGAGTTCCAATTTGGTCGACTATAGAGATGACAACACCAATACCAGTTCCAAGGAAAATCAATCAATTAGGATTTCAATGAGATGTAACGGAAGGGTGGAATCTTAAGGAAGTTATATTGGGTCAAATTTTCCAGTTGCAACTTACGGTGAGTAAGCTCGAAGATGAAAGTAGCTTAAAAAGTCAAGTGGAAGCAAGTAAGAAAATAATATTGGAACAAAATTATAAAATCAGGGAACAGGAACAAGTCATCAAGGTAGAATGAGAATCCAAGATGCAAGTGAAGCATGAATGGGATGAGAAAGTGGAAAATTGGTCAAAGGAGAAACAGAGGATTCAGCAAATCCTGGAAAATAAAAAGGAAGAATTACTACAAACTTATAAATCATATAGATTGAAAGAGGAGAAGATGAATGTTCAGTTGAAGATGAAAGAAGAAAAGAAGGAGGCAATGGAGCATGAAAAGAAACAATTGGGTGACCAATATCAAAACAAAACAGATAAGCTACATGCAAAAATTGTTGTTTTGAAGAAAACAGTAATGAAATTGGAGAGTGATTTGGTCAGTATTGGTCAGTCACAGACATCTACCTCAACGGGAGTAAGAATTGGAAAATTGGAGGAGAAATTGCAACAACAGTAGCAACAACTAAAAGCTAAAGATGCTAGAATACTCCAATTGGAAGCTTAGGTTCAAAAATTGGGAGCGTATAATAAAGATTTAAGAGCTCAATTAAGGATAGAGATTCAGTACAAGTCAGAGGAAGAAGATATAGTGTTGGAACAAGACCAAATGGAGCAAGCGCTAGAAATTGAAGAGATTGAACAATCCAATTAAAAAAAAAAGAAGAAGATTGATTTTTGTTTTTCAATACTGTGTTTGCAGGGACATTGCACAGTTAGGAGTGGGGCTATGTAAAATAAGTAGTTATTTTTAAAATGTAGATATCTAGTGTATAGTATAAACAGAGATAGATAATTGCTGAAAAGGTGGTTCAGTAGGTAGAATGGATGAATAGTCAGGAAAAGTAATTAACATTCATAGTATAGAAGTTGATATCTCGGGGTAGTATAAAGAGGATAGGAGAGAGGAAGAAAGTGTCAGACTGTGATAGTCATGAGCCGAGATAAGCTTGGTACTATCTCTTCTTCTTAATTTTCTTGTTACTTTTGTGTTAGTGTTGATTCTAGTGAAGAAAATCGATTTAATGAATCAATGTTTGATTTACGAAGTTGTTTATGGATTACTGTTTATCAATTATTCTAAAAGATTGATGATGTATGGAAGTTTTTAGTCACTATTTTATTCCAAGGTTGTGAGTTCAGTAGAGAAGAATTGTAATCGTAGGAATTGTCTTGATCAAATTCTGTAGATTGGAAGTTATTCATTCCAAGGTTTGGATTATGCTTTTTTGTTTGTGAATTATATTGGGTACTAAAATTGATTTCGTAGTTGTTATCGTATTAATATGAGAGAGTAGACAATAGGATGAAAAGTTAAGTGTTCTTCGGTATTGTAAGCATTCAGCAGTAGCGGTTAATTGTGTGACCCTAACAATTGGAGCTCATATACATGGTCTTTCCTTGTCTTCAAATTCTTCTATACAAGTTTATTCTGAGAGGTTTCTTCCAGAATAAGTAAAACGACAATTACACATTAGTATCATTTTCGGTACAAGCATCATTTAAAAAATGGGATATTGATTTTGTAGGACCAATCGCTCCAGCCTCACAAAACAGATAGAAAAGATATATTTTGGTAGTGACCGACTATGTAAAAAAATGAACTAAAGCAGAGACAACAAAAATTCATAATGCCAATATAGTAGCTACATTTTTATATGAAAACATTATCACTCATTTTGGGTGTTTCAAAGAATTGATTAGTAATTGAGGCATCCATTTTATTAATTCTATAATTGCTGCATTGATGGATAAATATGACATCAAATATTAGAAAACAATCCCATATCATCCTTGAGCCAATGGACAGACTAAAAAGACCAACAATATTTTGTGCAAAATTTTAACTAAGACAATGTCTAGTGTAAGAATGGATTGGGATACTAAGTTGTTTATTACATTGTGAACGTATTGTATTGCGTATAGAGTGACTACCAATTCTACACCATTCCAATTGATGTACGGGTAAGAAAAAATAGTACTAATTAAATTAGAAGTACAGAGTTTGGTAATTGCATTGGATGAGTGTCTTGGCAATAAGGATTTACTTCAATTTTGGTTTGCAAAATTCAAAAAATTAGATGAAGTTAGGACTACAATTCTTCTGACTATAGAAGCTATATAGCATTGATGTAAGCGTTATTATGATATTAAATTATGTCTCAAAGCATTTCTATCCAATAATCTAGTCCTTCTTTATAATAGCTGATTTAACAATTTTTCTGGAAAATTTCAAGTCCGTTGGCATAGACTGTATCATATAATAGAAAGTTTTCTTAATGATTTAGTTCAATTGGAAGATCTTATGTATATCCAATTTACTACACATATCAATAGATATCAATTATAACTTTATTATATATAAAATCAAGATATATTTTAAAAATTGAATTTAAAAAAAAAAAAAAAAAAAAAAAAAACTTATTTGTTAATGATAGATTATCTTTAATCATAGATGTATAATGAATAGTAAAGATCACTGATGGTTAGTTTTGGATCTTATTATCAATTAGTAAAAAAAATCAAAAGTGGAATTACAATACACAAGATTAGGGATTCTTGATCCATACCCAGAGTAAAAAGTTAGGAGTAGGGCACATAATGGCAGTTGTCTTCAACATTTTGTATATTATGGTTTGAAGCATACCAGTTTAGAATGTAGGATTTTCTTCAATAAATAAGAACTTAGTGATAGTATGAGCATGGAGTGATAAGCAAGTATTCCATAATATCAATGGAAAGAGTAAAGAGAGCTATAGATAGAGAGGAAAGCTGCCATAATATTAGAAATAAGAGCAGTTTGAAGTTGTCGTCTCTAGTGGTTCTTACCAATATGAAACCAATGAAGTTGGAATTTTGTTGGAACTCAAAAAGACAAAGAGATTTTTGAAATGTGTAGTTATATCAATTTTTGCAATAGTCTGATGATTTGCCACCAATTTATGTAGAATTATTAGAAGAACACATAATCAATTATGATTTGGAGGATGGTTCAAGTATTGTTAAGGAAAGCATTATTGGGATCAATGAGACTACCTTACATAAGGTACTACACCTCCCAATTAGAGAGCTTATGGTGGATATTAAAGTATCCAGTAATTTCAGATCAAGAAGCTATTTCAAAGGTGGCATGTCATCATTCCAGAGGAATCAAGGTTGGCAAATGACAGAGATACTTACCCCAGAGCTTATGGAGTGGAAATATTTTGTTCATAAGTGATTAGGCTTAAATTGACATACCACGTATATGTCCAAATCGCTATTGTTTGCTACAATAGGAATATTGGAAGGTATGATGTTTAATTGGGTAGCTTTTGTAGCAACTAGAATCCATGCAAAAATGAGAGCTAAGTAGAAGACAAGAAAATTTATAGCTTTGTTTTGGTCTAATTATATATACTCTGTAATTACTTATATGTTGAGTCAAACATTACTAGTAAAGGCAAACAATATGCCCTTTCCAATGTCTCAACAAAGTGTTTGAAGTTTAACGGTACTAACAATTAGTTTTGGGGTCGTGGATATTAAATTGAAGAATCAAATAACTTGTTGAGATAAGACGCTATACTAGAGATTCTACTAGAGCAGTATCATGTTGTAACATGACTATATGGTGAAAGATGATAATATGGATCTTATTATAGAAGAGCCAAGATAAAAAAAAAAAAAGGTAGAAAAATATGGATAAAAGATAGAAAGGTAGTAAAACTTTTAGTAGTAATGTTGTCCTTTTAGAAAAAAAATAGCTTCTACTTAATTTGTAGAACCAAAAATAAAACAAAATAAAATAGATTCAAAAAATAAATGATATAGACATCTTTAGGAGAAAATTAAGAGTAAATTTTAGTAAAAATTACTTAAAAAAACTAGATGTTGATACCTAGAGAGGGCCGGTTATGAATCAGGGTCGAAATCAAACCCTGAGGCACAAAACCGAGTCTCGACGACGACTCTCGAAATCTTTGGCAAATCAAAATATGAGGTTTGATAGAAGATTGGATAGGATTTTTATGAGCATTGCTTTTGGGTGATTTAGAGTTGTTATGACTTTGTAAGAGCTTTGCAAAGTCAAGGTTTGTTTCGAATGACTTGGATTTTATGAAATAAAATAGGATTTACGTTTTGGATGATTTCAAGAGTTTTGTAATAGATCTATAAGTGAAATTTTGTAGATTTATGGTTATAGTTGTGTTTATTACGTTTTGTGAATTTGAGCTTGATCTAACAATTGAATTGAAGGATATTGAGGTTTAAGTTGGTTAAGGTCTCAGAAAGTAGAATTTTAGGTCCAATGAGGGTTTTTAAGATTTCTAGCAATCTACTAGTTGGATTGGAGTGAAAGTTATGTGAGAGGATATAAGACTTGTTTTTCTATATGTATAAGAATATTCACATCAATCAAATAGTGCAAAAGAGAGATATCACCTTAGTTAGACATTGGTGACCTTTGAAAATTTATTTTGGTTTTGTTATTTGGTATTTAGAGCATAAATTATATAAATCCTATAAGAAAAAAGGTTGAAAAAGGATTTTAGTAGCAAAGAGAGTTTAGGCATCCATATAGATGAATGGAGATGGATGATGAAAATCTCCATTTCTATTGGTCAAAAATCATGACCAATAGGCTTTGAGGAAGCTGCCTGAGGCCATATTAGAGATTAAGGTTAGTTTTTCGGGCCCATTTGAGCTTTGAAGGCTAAGGTTAGCAAGTTTAGATTTTTGACTATGATTTTGGTACAAATCTTATATGATTTGGAATTTATATGAAAGAGATATAGGCACTCAAAGTTAAGGTGTTGATTTGGGAGCTACTGTCACTAATTTTGACATAATGCACGCATACAGAGAGCAATTAACGATCGGCGATTGCAATTAGAGAGAATACTTTTGGACTATACTTTTTGTATATTGGTTGCTGGATTCTAAGTTAAAGTGAAGGAGTTATTGGATTTTGAAATCAGCACATGTAATCTAAGGATAGTAAGTGATCCAATTTACTAGTGGTTGTGTCTTGAGTTATATCTTGAGCAATTTGACAAGGTTTTGGCTCAAAATTTCAGGAAAAGTATAAATTCATGTTAATAAACTTTATACATAAGTTTGATGACATTTGAGTATTAGGTTATTGAGATATTAAGAAAATAGTGCTCGAGTGCTTGTAAATTAGGGTTTAGAGCATCTGCTAGGATTTCTTAGATGCCAAAAGTTCAAGAATAAATTTGCAGTTGGTTTTTTTTGTGGTAAAATTTAAAGATGAATTCTACCTACTTTCCAAGTTTAAGATAAATTCAAGAGTTATGAATTTCTAAAGTTCAAGAAGAAAAAATCCTTTGCGGAAAAAATATATTTTGAAGGAATTTTATTATATTTAGAGTTTTATGCAAATTAAAGGAGTTTTGGAAGCTAAGACAAGATTCATATAAGAGTTTAAGCTAAACTCTCTACAAGAAGATATCTAGTATATTTTAGATAGCAAATCATGCTATACGATAGACCTGGTGAACTTGATGTGAACTCAACGTGAAAATCTCCATTACAACTTAATCTTCCTACAACTCAAATATTTCAAGCATTTATACATTTTATGCACTAACAACAACAAGCAATGGAATGTAAGGAAGCAATGGCTACTAGAGCCTTATAATCTATTGTTGATTTATTGGATCAATTTGATGGTAGAAATATTTTCAAGTATCTTAAGTATTATTTTTAGGAGATAGAGCTCAATAAAGTGGCGGAGAAAGATATGATGCTAACATTTGAGCTTGCAGTTGTACCAGAGCTTTGTGAGTATATAAGAGAGATTATTCAAACTCATGGAGAAAAATGAGAGGATTTTATCCTTCAACTAAAAGAGGAGTATTCTTCGAAAGATGCAAAAAGAGTGATAAGAAAATTGTTTATAGAATGGGTCAATAAATCCAACAAGGGATTGGTTGCAAGAAAGTTATTCCAAGAATTTGAAAGATAATTTCTTTAATTATCTCGAGTGAAAAAGCTTACACTTGAAAATGATAAAGTAGAATTATTTCTTCAATCAGCTAGCAATGATTTACAAAGGAAGTTGGAATTACTATTTGAGGATAATACAGAAGACAATGGACTTACTATTGATTGGAAGAAAGTCTCTGAAGCTCTGGACATACTTCCTAAAAGAGAGTATTGGAGGAGTAAGATGGTAATAAAGCAAGAGACTAGACCTCTACCAACTACAATATCTTGTAGGCAACTATCAAAACCTGCTATACCAATAAGTACTATTTCAATTCTTATATCTATAGTTGTACCACAGAAAGGTGTAATTGATGAGTTGGTGAAAAGAATGAGACTTACAAATCAAACTGGCAAAGCTAGAAAAAAAAGAAAGATTACATAAAATCAAACTTGTATTAAAACAAGGATATATACAAAGATGTATTTAGTGTGATAGTATTGAGCATCCTTACAAGGAATGTGGAGATTTTGGTGATATTCTATAATAAGAAATAATTTTATGGAAAGATGGAAAAATTGTGTTGCGAGATACATGTGAGTTTCTCAAAACCAATTTTGGAAAAAGAGAGATGCAGAAGAATTTGGAAGAGCATTTATCTCAACAGGCTATGGCATCAAAAGAGGCTATTACTTATGGCATTGATGTTGTAAGAGAGAAAGAAGTTGTTTTTGATAAGGATGTAGATACATGGGATTTATAGAGCCATCCTATGATCTATATGGATAAAAAAAAACAACAAGGAAAGAATTACTCAAGACAGCCACAGTGATTAGGAATGCCACAGGATGGGATGGCCATATAGATACTATGTTTATACATGCTTATTTGGCAAAATTCCAACATGAAGCTCTAATGGAAGTAAAAAGGGGAAGAAAATTTTCAAGAGCCAACCAACAAGAAGAGATCTCAAAGGCATGCAAAAACAATACAAAATAAAGAAGTACCTATACCACAGGCTAATAGACCATCCAAGGCTTGGCCATCAACATTGTACCTTGAAAAATGTACCATTGCCAAAAGAAAAATGGAAAGAAAATATGGAGGTTAATAAAGACAAAAAGAAGAATAAACATGTTCTTTATAAACTACAATCACATATTGAGGCAGCCACAGATTTGGAAGGAATATTGGAAGAAAGAGTATTGAATGCCAAAATTGAATTTACTTTATGAGAGATTTTGAGCATTGCAAAGAGAGAGTTTTATGATGTCATCATCGACACCATTAAGTAAAAGACGCAATTGATAGGAGAATCTGTTGTATCTGATGCTTTAGATATAATATTGATTAAAGAAGAGGAACATAAATTGGTAGAATGTTGTACCAATAAAAAGATACAATTTGATTTGGATGAATACAAGGATGATGAAAAAGGCCTTGGATACTATATTAGGGGACATTAGACCAGAGCCACCAAAGAGACTTGAGTAAAAATGGAAGACTTGGTCAAACCAATAATTACTCTTATTGACCATAGATCTGAAATAAATATTATATCAAAAGAAGTCTACAAATGTAGAAGGTAGCCTATTAATATTAACCATGGTTAGGTGATTTGAGCATCAAATAATACACGAGGAAATCTTTATGGTGCTTGCCCAAATGTGAAGGTAAAAGTTAGAGATGTGACCACAGAACAAAAATTTTTTTATTCAAGATACTACTTCATACCTAGTGATTCTTGGTCAACCATATATTACAATTGTGAAGATGGAGACCAAGGTTTTGGATGACGAATCAGCATGTGTCCATATTAGAAATCAAGATGGAAAAAAAGCAATGTAATTTCTAACAGTACCTGTAATCCATGAGCGCAATCAGGATTATTTATAAAGTGATTTATTACTAAGGGTTAATGAAGAGTTTATAGATTTTTTCAGGGTACTACTATAGAGCAGAAATGTAGTGGTACATCAAAAAAGGTACTCTCGCATGAAAAAAAAATAACTTTTATATAGGTGTTGTAAAATTATCTAATAATAGATTTTTTATCTATACACAACTTAACGATCTACCAAAGTGGAAAAAAAAACTTTGCAAAGAACAAAAAAAGACCTAAAAGAAAGGGTGTGCTTGATGAAGATGATAAGATAGTAGAAGTATATATAGAGACTAGTTTAGAAGATTTTATGGAAGAAATTTTAGAGGTTGAACAAGGAAATGAAGATCAAGTGATACAAGTATATTTAAGAGAGCTCTACTCAGCTATACAAGCATTTCAAGATTATGAAGTCAAAGTTGAAACTAGGTACAAAACCTTAGAGAGAAAAATAAAACTTGTAGCTATACCATTGCCTAGTGATTCCAATCATCAAGTTCAACAAGCTTTGAAAGAGAAGGGCTTATGAGATCCTAAACAAATTGGCCACAAGTTTACTAAGATCACATTCCATGAGTTGAAAGTAGGATCTATAAATTTTCTATTACATGTTCAAAAAATAAAATTTAGAAATATGTTAAGTACACATAAAGATGCTTTTGCTTTTGAACCTTCAAAAATTAGATGTGTCTATCCAAGTGTTGTGGCAATTATGATTATATTTATAGTTCCACAAGTTCTTTGAGATTTAAGACCAATTTCGGTGCCTGAAGTACATCTATCTAAACTTATGGAGCTTTTGAAAGAAAAGATGTAAATGAAGATCCTAGAACCATCATTTGGACCATATTCTAGTCATTGGTTTATAATACCAAAAGAAAATGGAATATTATAGTTCATTCAAGATATGCAACCAGTGAATCAATTGACCATTAGAAATACCGGAGTTGGACCAATTGTTGGAGAATTTACTAAGGCATTTGCTGGTAGAGTTATTTACTCTATTAGAGATCTTTATTCTAGATATGATCAATTTTAACTAGTTGAAGGAAGCAAAGATAACAGTACTATGAGGACACCTTTAAGGTTGGTTGAGATGTGTACATTGCCATAAGAAGCAACAAACTCTGTAGCTCACATGATGAATGGAATGAATAAGGTTCTTCATGATTATATTCCAGAAAAATCTATGTCCTTCTTGGATGATATTCCAATAAAAAGATGTGTGGAAGAAGAAAAAAATGAAATAATAGATGAGAAGGGATGTCGTAAATTTGTATCTAATCATATTTCAGACTCTGATAAAATTTTATCTCGACTTGAAGAGATTCACTTGACACTATCATGAACTAAATCTACTTTTGGAATTTGAGAAGTTATTATTGTAGACCATTTGTGTGGATGGTTTGGTGACAAAGCTAATCCTAATAAAATACATGCCATACAATGGATGAAGGATATTTGTAGCTCACAAACAGAGGTACAAAGGATTTTAGGAAATTACATATTTTATTGTGTATGGATTCTTCATTATGCACATATAATTGATCCTCTTTATAGTTTGCTACAAAAAGTAAAAAGATTTAAATGGAAGAAGAAGCTTACAAAAAAAATTCAAAAGCTAAAGCAGTTATTATCTTCTTTTTATGTATTGTGAAGGACAAGTTATGAGGATGGCAAATCAGTGATACTTATAGTTGATACTAGTCCAATAGCTGTTGGTTAGGCTTTAAGACAAAACAGTGAAGAAAATAACAAGTTTGCTATTAGATTTGGAGCTAAAGTATTAAGTGAACGACAAAGAAACTATCCATAGGTGAAATGGGAGCTATGGAAAATAGTTATAGCTATGAAAAATGAAAGACATTATTTAATTGAGGCACCAATGATAGTCGAAATAGATTGTTTGCCACTATTAGAAATGATTACCAACTGTAACACCCCTGATATTGCTATGCTAAGATGGATTGCATATATTAAATCTTTGAATCTTGAATTTAGGCATATAGCAAGGAAAGATAATCTTGTAGCAGATATGCTATCCCGAGCTAGATATGAATAAGAAGAAGATTTGATTGAAGATATTGAAGATATAGGTACTACCTTCTATTCTAAGACACAACAAAGAGAGGATGAATATCTAAGACTATTTATAGAAGAATTATATAAAGAAGAATGGATTGATATTGGATGCTATTTAAGCACATTATCAAGAAAATCAAGATGGAATGATATTCATTTCAAACAGATTAGATGGAAGGCTTACAACTATCTTTTATAAGGTGATTGCCTATGGAACAATGCAAACAAGATAGTAGAATGCCACAGAGAATAGTTTGCAAGAAAGAGATGGAAGAACAATTAATCCATGAATTCCATGATAGTTTGTGGGCTAGACACAGATGTATTTATGCCACCTTTAACAAGCTCAAAGAAAAATATTGATGGCGTAATATATATAAAGATGTGGTGAAGTTTGTAGAATCATGCCACACTTGTCAAATATACTCAGAGATTCGACATAGAGATGGATTGCATCCTACATATCTACTTGTAATACATTATAAATGGGTTGTGGATCTAGTTATTATGCCTATAGAGATATGGCAAATGCGGTACTTGGCTTTGGTATGAGAAGATTTATCTAACCAAGTAGAAGGAAGAATTCTACAAATAAAATCCACTGAAAGAGTTTGTAGATTTTTACTAGAAGATGTGATTTGTAGATATGGATGTATTGAAAAAATTATCACTAATCATGGAGAATTGGATGCACATGAGGCTAGATAGTTGTTTGAGAGATGTGGAGTCAAGCTAGCACTTACTACATCTTATAATCCAGAAGGCAATGCTAAGAGTGAGCAAGGTCATCCTCCTATTATAAGGGCCATTGTTAAAGCTTGCAAAAGAAGAGTAAGAGAATGGTTAAGATTATTACCATTTACTCTTTGGACTGATCATACTACTCATACTTCAATGACAGGATATATGTCCGTAAAGTTACTGCAAGGACAAAAGCTCATTATTCCAATTGAAGAACAAATACCCACTTAGAATATCTTGCCTTGGTAAGACAATATATCTAAAAAAGAACTTCTTGTACTTCGAATTCGTCAACTATAGAGAAGCCCCGAAGATGTAAAAAAAGCAATTATAAGCCTGAGGAAGTTGTGATTGAAGAATAAAGATAGATTTGATAAGCGATACATATTGTGACCAAAAGATATTCAAGAAGGTGATTGGATTTTGATATATAACAACAGCTTGGATAACTAACATAGTCCTCTTAAAAAATTCTCTAAGCGTTGCTTTGGACCTTATGTAGTTGTATATGTTTTGGATAATGTTTTATATGCATTAAAGAAATTAGATGGAACAAGATTCAAACTTCTAATTGTAGAAAAAACGTAAAAAACTTTTCAAATAATAGGATTAAGTGCAAGTTTTTAAAGATGTTGAAGAAGAGTTTGATCTATTTAGGTATGAGGAAGAAGAATTAGATTTTAAAGAAGATATTATTTAGGAAGTAATATGATGCCAACCACAATTTGGTTCTTTTTGGTGCATACTGGAAGATGCACAAGTTTAGAGGAGGTGGATGTCATATTGTGGTTTGGCTACTATATGAAAATACTTACTATATAATTTACTAAGTAATATGATGAGAGCCATATTAGTAGATTTTAGTTGGTTGTAGAATATAATTTGATTATTACCTTGAAAAGACGTTGTTTAAAAAGTTTATTATATAATTTGTATAACTTTAATTTCTTTTGATAGTGGTTTTTAAGATCAGTTTTGATTGATAGTAACTTCTAAATATTTAGAGTCACCTTTGTTAGACATTGGTGACCTTTGAAAATTTATTTTGGTTTTGTTATTTGGTATTTAGAGCATAAATTATATAAATCCTATAAGAAAAAAGGTTAAAAAAGGATTTTAGTAGCAAAGAGAGTTTAGGCATCCATATAGATGAATGGAGATGGATGATGAAAATCTCCATTCCTATTGGTCAAAAATCATGACCAATAGGCTTTGAGGAGGCTACCTGAGGCCATATTAGAGATTAAGGTTATTTTTTCGGGCCCATTTGAGCTTTGAAGGCTAAGGTCAGTAAGTTTAGATTTTTGACTATGATTTTGGTACAAATCTTATATGATTTGGAATTTATATGAAAGAGATATAGGCGCTCAAAGTTAAGGTGTTGATTTGGGAGCTACTGTCACTAATTTTGACATAATACACGCATACAGAGAGAAATTAAGGATCGGCGATTGCAATTAGAGAGAATACTTTTGCGGCTATACTTTTTGTATATTGGTTGCTAGATTCTAAGTTAAAGTGAAGGAGTTATTGGATTTTGAAAACAGCACATGTAATCTAAGGATAGTAAGTAATCCAATTTACTAGTGGTTGTGTCTTGAGTTATATCTTGAGCAATTTGACAAGGTTTTGGCTCAAAATTTCAAGAAAAGTATAAATTCATGCTAATAAACTTTATACATAAGTTTGATGACATTTGAGTATTAGGTTATTGAGATATTAAGAAAATAGTGCTCGGGTGCTTGTAAATTAGGGTTTAGAGCATCTACTAGGATTTCTTAGATGCCAAAAGATCGGGAGTAAATTTGCAGTTGGTTTTTTTTGTGGTAAAATTTAAGGATGAATTCTACCTACTTTACAAGTTTAAGACAAATTGAACAATGAGATCAAGAGTTATGAATTTCTAAAGTTCAAGAAGAGAAAATCCTTTGCGAGAAAAATATGTTTTGAATGAATTTTGTTATATTTAGAGTTTTATGCAAATTAAAGGAATTTTGGAAGCTAAGACAAGATTCATATAAAGATTTAAGCTAAATTCTCTATAGAAAGATATCTAGTATATTTTTAGATAGCAAATCATGCTATACGATAGTAGATTCTAATTTGTTTAGAGATTGAGGTGGAAGTTGAAGTTTATGTTTCGATGGACATAAACTGGTTAGTATTTCTACAAGATAAAACACCAAAAATAGTGAATCTCAAAGATGTCATATTGGCCCAAATATCTCAATTACAGCTCACGGTGTCGAAGTAGAGAGAGTTTGCCTCAAGAAAATGCTGGGCTTCTTGTTGTTACTAATTATTCAATCAAGATTGAAAATAAGAGAAGCCCTAATTTTATATATAATTTTTCCCTTTTTGAGTAATTACACCAAATACTTAATCCTCAAGGAACCCACAACTTCCAAAATATGATAAAATCTTCTAAAACCTTGTATATTCTTATGTGGAGATTTTTCCGAACTTCAACTCCTCATATCTCTTAATCCGACCATCCAAACAAACTCAAATTTTACATAAAGTACTGATGTATTCTTATTAACTTCTATAACAATTTTCAATTGCAAATTTGTTGCAGATCTTGAGATATCTTGAAAATCCTAACAATCACTTCAAACCCTTATCTTTATACAACCGCATGCAATTTTCTTCATATCTCACAAAATATAAGCTCAAATGCCACGAAATTTGTATATATAGCTTTTTAACACAAACTTTTACATTCTCCAAAAAATTTGAGCTAAAAATTCGTCCGAAAACTCAAGTTATGGCTCCAACCATTACTACAAACAAATCCGCTTACTTACTGCTTTTGATTTGGAAGTGCCATTGTCAACTCCTTACAACTCCTTCATATGAACTCCAAAAGTAATAATTCTTTCATAAAAGATGTAGGCCTTGAAATCGCTGTTCCAGTCGCACCTTCCGATCTTCAAAAGCTATGGTAAAACTCCTCGTATCCTCAAAAGAGTAATAGTATATCTTAAATAAATACCTTAACTTCAAATGGCTATAACGTTTTCACCCTAACTCCAAATCCTCTAATTTTTGTACACAAATTGTACCTCAAATCCTAAACTTTACAATCTTAGCTTGTTATCTCCGAATGCCTTTCTTTAAAGTCTCCGAAATCCTTCTTAAGATCGCAGACAGCCTCCTCAAAGCCCATTGGGCATGGTATTCGACCAATAGAGATGAAGTTCCCCATTCCTTGCCTTCATCCGACCATGTCTTGCTTTCATCCCTCCTAATTAGCCTCCTACTAGTTTAGATTTTCATCCTTAGGTTTCCACCTTCTTCCAAGGCTTCATACTAAACATTTAGATCCTATATATATATATATATATATATATATATATATTTTAATGTCAAAATCAAAAGAAGTAAAAAAATAAAGTAAAGTTTCTTATATCAACTCCTTTTAATTTAATTTACTAGCCACTCTAATACACATCTAGATTTATCAATATATAATATATTTTAACTAATTTTTACATATTGTAAGCATTTGCAGTATGACAACGGTGAATAAATTGGATGAAAAATGACACTTAAGGCAACAATTAGAGGTGAACAGATAAGAGCTATTGGATAAAAGTTACCAAATTAAAAAACATGATCAAATTATCTAGGAAAATACGGAATCCAAGTTGATATTAGAGCATAGATTTGGGGAGAAATAAGAAGTTTGGAAAAAACAAAAAAAAAAAAAAAAAAAAAAAAATCAATATATCATAGAAGGCAAAAGGCAAGACCTAATCTAGATTCGTAGTACATCAATGTTGGAATAAGAAAAAGTGACATATTAGTTGGAAATGGAATGAGAAAAGATAGCATGACTGGAACAAGAAAAGCAGACATTGGGTGACTAATATAAAATTGAAACAAAAAAATTATGGACATAAATTAAAACCTTGAAGGCTGTAGTCACAAAATTGGAGGTTTAACTAAGAGATATGTGGCAATATTTTATAGGTCCTCCAACATGTGTTTAATTTGTAAAATATATATCTAATTTGTGAGATAAATTTCATATATGTATACTATATGGTAAGCTTATTTTATAAGCTATTAATACTTATAATATATGGGTAATTTATTAGCCAAGTTTCTAATCTATCAATCAATTACAAACATGTCTAAAGTCAAATATGTGTCTATAAAGCTTATAAGAAGCTATGCTATAAAATAATATCAAATCTATTTATACTTATCTTTTATTTAATACTTCTTATTTTGATAAATATATATATATATATATATCAATGATATTTTTTTGATAAATTTATTATTTTTTAATTAGATAATATTTTAGTCTATTCTAAGAGTACAAAAAAAATATAAACTTTATATTTTTCTTGTATTACAACAACTTAAAAATATAAGATTATATACCAAGATAAAAATATATATATTTTACACTATTTAAGTTGGTTTTTTGGAATATATTATTTTAAATAATAGACTTATAATAGATCCTAAAAACATTCAAACTTATATAGATTAGAAGATTTCAAAAATAATAAAAGATGTTTAATATTTTTTGAGATTTGGCAATTACTATCAAATCTTTATTAAGAACTTTTTTCCAATTGTAGTTTCACTTAAATATTTGATTTGTAAAGACAAACTTAAATAGAATAAAGAAGTAGAAGCAATATTTAAAGATTTAATGACAACTTTTGTTTCTGTACTAATCTTATATTACTTCAACTTTTTTAAGGCATTTTTTATAGAAATAGATGCATTAAACTTTGTCTTAGATGTTGTGTTATCATAAATAGGAGTAAATAATAAACTTCACCTTGTTTCTTTTTATTTAAGAAAATTTTTAGCACCCAAGATCAACTACGAGATGCATAATAAAAAATGGCATCATTATTAAGAAAGTACTTTCAATCCAATTATTATATATATATATTACAAAAATCTCAAGTATTTTTTATTAGCATGTATTTTGAATTGTTGCTAAACTTATTGGAATATGTCTTTGTAAAGATTCAAATTCAAAATCACTTATTAATAAAAAAAATATAAGGTTTTTAAAATATTCTTTTTAAATTATCTTATCTTCTACCAAAAGAAAGAAATGTATCTTTTGATTAAAAAAAAAAAAAAAAAAAAAAAAAAAAAAAAATCTTTTGAAGTCAAATTATTTTTATTTTTGAGCAATGAAATCAACATTAATAGCTAATTCAACTTTTTTTAAGTAAGTTCAAACAAATATGTCTTCTTATCTTCTTATTCATAATATTAAGAAAATTTCTTCAAAATTTCATGATACTTTCAAGTTTGAATTCAAAAATAATCTATTCTATTTTGAAAGATACTTACATGTTCAAAAATGAAGCACAAGTAAATATTCTTCAAGCTTATCATGACTTTTTAGAAGAAAGATATTTTAAATACAACAAGACTTTGAAGCTAATATTTAGAGATTTTTGGTAGCCCTAAATGTGGAAGGCGGTTTAAGGCTTTGTACTATAATGAGACATTTTTTCAAGATCAAAAATTCCTTATAATTAATTGTATAGACTTCTTCAATAATTACCTATTATAGAACAATCACAGTCTTTTATTTCTATGAATTTTATTACAAATCTTCTTTTCTCAAATTCTTATGATTTTATATTTGTCATAGTAAATTATTTTACCAAGATGACATATTTTGTACTATGTATAAAATCTATCATAAGTGAAGAAAAAACTAAGTTTTTTCTTAATAATATCTATTATTACCATGGATTATTTAAGAATATTATATCTAATAGGAAGACTTAATTTATATCAAGATTTTAAAATTTTCTTTTTAAAATTTTAAACATAGACATAAAACCATTTTTAGCTTTTTATCTTCAAATTAATGGACAAAATAGCATGTAAATCAAGTTTTGGAGAAGTATTTGAGATATACCATCAATTATCAACATGATAATTGGACAATTTTTTTACCATTAATAAAATTTACTTATAACAACATGGTACATTCTTCAACTTAAAAAACATCTTTCTATACTAATTATGATTATTATCTATAATTTGATACTTTTGATTTTTCAAAAGTTGATAATTTTATGGCAAAAAATTTGGAAAATTGTTTATTTGGACTACATACAACAATAAGAGTATAATTAAAGGCAGCTCAAGGATGACAAAAGATCAATGCAGATATCTATTACAAAGAAAAATCTCAATTCTACATTAGTAATAAGATATAATTATTTTGTTATAATATCAAGACCATTTGTTTTTGTGACAAGTTGGATTATCATAAATTTGAATCATTTTTTATTTGTAAATAAATCAATCTAATTATTCATTGATTACATCTATCAAAGTTTATGAAGATCCAAGTATCTCTTCAAGTATATTTCATATGTCTTTTCTTAAACCATATAAGACAGTGGATATTTTGAGAAGAAGATAAATGCCACTGCCTCCCATAGAAGTAGAAAATAATTAAAAATATAAGGTAGAAGATCTCTTAGATTGAAAGTGATGCCAACTTAGGTTAAAGTATCTTATTCATTGGCATAGATATGATATTAGTGAATGCACACGGAAGCCAATAATAATCTTGTAAATACAACAAAGAAGATCAAAGATTTTCATCAACAACATCCATTAAAATTAAGATGAAGAGTCAAGTAAATCTTTGCTATAAAAGAAAGAATGTTCTATAAAGATTGTATTTCATCTTCTATCTTTTATTATAATTTTTTTATATTACTAATTCTAAAGAGATGGATAATCAGCAATTAGGAAATTCAAGTCAAGAACTATCATTTTTTAACTTATCAGATGACACATTGTAATTGATATAGTCTTCAACATGATATAATAGAGATGAAGACTTTTAAAAATGACATTTTTTTCAAATAGATGATAACATATAATGTGTTTGATATCACAATCTTAAAAGAAAGTTTCCATGTTTGATGATTTTATTGAAAGTAAGAATGGCTCTCGATGGTATTATAAATATTTTTTTTGAAGTTAAAAAGCCCTTAATAATATCAAATATCATAGTAATCTTTCTGCCTTAGAATATAATATTATTAATGATCGAAAAGACCTATCAATTACCTTCAAAACAAAAAAAAATTAGAGTATGAAGCAAATATAATTTATCACATCTTGGAATTTTTTAACATGTGATTATTGTTGTCACAGACATACATAAGTATTCTAGTAAATAATTATATGATTAGGTAAGAATAGGTAAAAATAGATAAAAGTAGATTAATTTCATAAGACCTTTTAGAAAAGCTTTCTAGAAGCTTCATAGATGTTGCTTGACTTAACATGTATTTATAATTGATTGATAGGTTAGTAACTTGGTCAATAAGTTAATCACATGTTGATAGCTTGTGGAACAAGCTAATTATGTGGCGCACATACAGAAAACTTGCCTTGTAAGTTAAGATACATATCTTGTAAAGTCAGCAAGTTTTGGAGGTCCTATAGAACAACATCACATAGCTCCTAGTTAAGAATATATATAGAGACAAAAGTGTATCTAGGATTTTCTTTCTTTGAGATTCATATCCTTGACAATTTTTTCTTGTAGAACTTGTATTTAGAAAGGAGAGTGAATCCATAGACATATACATTTATTTTAATAATTACATAAATAATATAAATAAAAAGAAGTTAATAAGAATAGATTAATTTGGTAATATCTTATAGAAAAGTTTCTTAAAAGCTTAATAGACTCAATTTCATCTTTAAATGTATCTATAGGTGATTGATAGGTTGAATACTTGGCCAACAAATTAGCCACATGTTGCACTTATTGATAACTTGTAGTACAAGCTAATATATATATATATATATATATATATATATATATATATATATATATATATATATATATATATATATATATAACTTATCTTTCAAGTTAAGTTACATGTCTTTAAATTAGACATATATTGGAGATGCTATAAAATATTGCCACATAGCTCTAAGTGAGATGGTATATATATAAACAAGAATGAAACCTTCTTCACTTTTAATAATTCTTTTCTTACTTCTAATCTAGTTTCAAAGATCTCTAGTTTTTTTATATTTTGGACATAGCCATTTTAATTTTTTTTAAATAAATATATTTTCTTATTTTTATTTTATCTTCTTTGAAAAAAGTCTTATTTTTTTATTTACATTCATCAACTTTTTTTTCTTTATACGATTTATAAACCAATAATAATAAAATAAAATAAAACATAAAAGTATAAAAACATAAGGTGTTTAAAAATATTTTGGTAATTTTGAATAAATTTTAAAAAATCTTAAAAAATAATTCTAAATAAATCCAAAAGAAAAATTATTTAAATATAAAATAAATATTAAATAAATCCCATATAAATTCTAAAGAATTCTAAAGAGATCTAAAAAATCTAAAAACTATTTTTAAAAAATCTAACTAAAGTAATAATCATATTCTAAGTAATTACTAGAGCAATTTCAAGCCTAAATAAATTTTATATTGAGCATTCATTTTAATTCAAATTTTTTTAATTATTTTAATTTATAAGTTAAAAATGTGAATATTTTTTTAAAAGTATATAATCTAAAAATTATAAGAAATGATTCATAGTTCACTTTTATGCAACTGTCATCCTTATCCAAAGCTTAATCAAAATCTTTTTACTTAAATATTTCTTTTCTAAATTATTTATTATTTTTTTAAATTAGTAAATTATTAACATATAAAAAAATTATACTAATCTAATTAAAAGATTATTTGAAATCTAAAAAATCTTAATTAACCTTCAAAATCTAATTTCTAAAATTCAAACTTATTATAATCTCAATTAGTTTTGATATGATTGTCCAAAATAGTTCAAATTTATAATATAAATTTAGTAATAAAATATTCATAAACTCACAAGATTTTATTAATAAATTTTCTAAAAAACTTATAAATTTTACTAAAATATATTCTTCTTTTTATTCAATACAAATCTCAGTCATTCAAAATAACCTTAACTTTGTAAAGCTCGACAAAGTCAATATGCATTCAAATCACTCAAAAAAAATGCTCATAGAAATTCTATTAAGTTTTCTTTCAAAATTTACTTTCCAATTATCAAAAAATACTCTCACTTGCCATAAGCATGCAACTTTGTCCCTCAAGATCTAATATTGACCTTGATTAATAATTGGTATTCCATAAATATCAATCTAAGATTGATCTAAGTAATTTTTACTCATTACTATTCTTTACTTTTATCTAAAGATGCCCATAATATTATTTTTCTTATTTATGGCTGTACAAAATAAACAAGAATCTTTGTTATGAGAAAATGACATTAATACTTATTAGTTTTATTACTTCTTTAAATTTTATCTATTTTTTAATTAATTTATTATTATATTTTTAAAAATCCTTGTTTATATTATGATACTTTTTTTTTCTTTAATTCAATAGTTGTATTAGAACAAAACAACAATATATTTAACTTAAAGATAATCTTAGCAATATTAAGCATTCAAAATTGAGAACATAATATTGAGATGTAGATTAAGATATGAAAAAAAATAAAAATCAAAATTTCAATTAAACACGTTATATCTTGCCATCTATTTGAAGAAGTACATGTCATTGTTGACAATCTTCATCTCAAATACATCATCTTAAGGATTGTGATAATTGCAATGTCTTGTTTGATAAGTTAATAAGTGAAAGCTCTTGGCTTGATATCTTTTGGTTGTTGGTTTTTCATCTCCTTAGCATTATAAATACAAAAAAGCTATAAAGAAGGATAGAAGGTAGAATGTTATCTTCTTTGGAACTTATTTCTTTTATGGCAAAGATAAGCTATTCTTCATCTTAATTTTGATGGATGTGGTCAATGAAAAGCCTTAAGTCTCTTTGCTATATTTGCAAGATCTTTTTCTAGCTCTCATGTGCATTCACTAATATCATATTTGTGCCAATGAACAAGCTATTCTAATCTTTTTTTGGCATGGCCTTAAATCTAAAACTTCTACTACTTCAAATTCTTGATTATTATCCACTTCTATATGAAGAGGTGGCATTTGTCTTCTTCTTGAAATTTTCACTATTTTATATGGCTCAAGAAGAGACATGTTGTTGTGTTGTAATATGACTACTATGTGAAAATGATGCACATAAATATTTAATGTATAATTTATTATACAATGTGATAAGATCCACATTATTAGATTTTAATTAGTTACAAAACATAATTAGATTACTACTTTGAAGTAATTAATTTAAAAGGGCTATTATTGAAGTTTATTTTATGTTGATAATAGTTTATATATTTAGAGCCATCTTTATTAGACATTGGTGATTCTTTAAATCTTATTTTATTTCTTTTATTTGGTGTTTAAAACATATGTTATGTTAATCTTATAAAAAAAAGGAATTGAAGAGGAATTTTGATAATAAAAAGAATAATTAAGGCATCTATATGGATGAATGGAGATAGATGATAAAAACCTCCATTACTATTAACCAAAGGACATGTTCAATGAGCTTCAAGGAGGCTATCTCAAGCCTTATTAGGAATTAGGATTATTCTTTCAAAAAATTTAACTTAAGAGGCTAAAATCAAAGAGTTTAGGATTTTTTTCTATGTTTTTGGTCTAAATTTTATATGATTTGGAATTTTTATGAAAGAGATATAGGTGCTCAAAGTTAAGGTAATGGTTTTGTATCTACTATCATTCTTTTGGATATAACGTATACATGCTAAGAACAAAAAAGTATTAGAGATTAGAATTAAAGAGCACGTTTTATTAGCTATACTTTTTATATATTTTTTAATGAATTCTAAGCTAAAATGAAGGAGTTATAAGAAGTTGAAGTTAGCACTTGTAATCTAAGGGCAGTAAGTAATCCGATTTATTAGTGGTTGTGTTTTGAGTTATATCTTAAGCAATTTGACAAGATTTTGGTTAAATATTATGAATAATGTGTGTTATTATGTTAATAAACTTTATACATAAATTTTTTTATATTTAGAATTTGGATTTTTGAAATATAAAAAAAATAGTATTCAACTACTTATAAATTAGAGTTTAAAGCATCTGCTAGAATTTCTAAGATGCTAGATAATTTATAGTAAATTTATGGTATTTTTTTTTTATAGTAAAGATTAAGCATAAAGTCTAAATTATCTAAAAATTAGAAAAAAAATGAATAGTAGGATTAAGAGATATAATTTTCTAAAGTTCAATGAAAAAAATCTTTTGTGAGAGAAAAATGTTTTGAAAGGATTTTGCTACAATTTGGGCATTTTATGCAAAATAAAGGAGTTTTTGGGAGCCAAGACTTTACATATGTATTGAAAATAGAAATATGGAGCTATGGAAAATTTTTAATATAAAGATGGATTTTTGTAAGAAGATTATGGATTTTCTTTGAACTTATGGAAAATCAAACTTACTAACAAATAGTTAGTTATAATTTGGTATAACAAAAGATATTAGGGAATATCTAATTGCTTAAAAAAGCCTTATATATAAAAATCTTTAAATATTAAAGGATTTTATTAATAGAATATCTTTTAATACTATTATATTTCTTATATTTCTATAATAAGAATACATTACTTATTAGAATTTGTCCAATAAATTAAAGCTAAATTATCTATAGCTAGGTATTTGGTGTATTTTCAAATATAAAATCACACCACACAATAATGTGAAATATAGAGTGGATCTTCATAGACTCCAGTAGATATAGTCAATAAAGAACAAGATTGATTTGTTCATTAATAGAAAAAGGTCCAAGCCTATGATATTCCAACTTATCTTAAGGACAAATAGTCTTAAAATTAGGATGAAGTAATCATACCTTTTCACCCTCATTGAATTGTGGTTGTTCCTTGCAACAGGCATCTATATTAATCATTTGTTGATCTTGAACTCCATTAAACTATGCCTTCATTGTTGCATGTAGCCTTGACAAATCATTTGCTAAAACTTTTGCTAAGGGATTATTAACTTTTAAAAAGTCAAAAATATCAAGTCATAGATAATAACTGTGATTGCTTATTTTACTTATTTCAAATTAATCTAATAGAAATAAATCCATATAGGGGAATTCGAACACAAGGAAAGACCATGTATATGAGCTCCAATTGTTAGGGTCACGCAATCAATTACCTCCTGAATGTATCGTCCCTATTTTCAATATCTGAACATACAAAGAAACTATAATCTCCTTCACCTTATCGGTCTCTTCTTTACAGCAATTTAGTCATACCAATAACTGCTATTTCTACCAATATATTCACCCTCATAATCTCCAACTATAATATTGCGCCCTCACAACTTTCAGCACACAATTACCCTCATTCCAATCACTGGAATTCTTCACACAGAATTGCTATTCACATTACTGTGTTTCACACAAACATAGACTCATTCTCTTTGCTGAACTACAATTAGATTTCAACATTCAATCTTTCTTCTTCTCAAATAATACCAATCACATTTCCATTCCATAATTCACTTCACAATATTCAAAAACTCTCAATCCTCTTATTCAAAGAAAATAACAAACAAAAGAAAAGACGTAGCACCAAGCTTACCTTAGCTCAGTACTATCACAGTCTGGCAATTTCTTCCCCTCTCCTATCCTCCGTATACTACCTCGAGATATCAATTCCTATACTACAGATGATAACTACTTTTCCTGACTATTCATCCATTCTACTTGTTGAACCACCTTTTCAGTAGTTATCTATCCCTGCTTACACTATACACTAGGTATCTATATTCTAAAAATAACTACTTATTCTACATAGCCCCACTCCTAACTAAACAGCATCCCCGCAAACACAATGTTGATAAACAAAAACCAATTCTTTCTTTCTTTCCTTTTTTTTTAACTGGATTATTTAATCTCTTCGATTTCTGGCGCTAGTTCCATTTGGTCTTGTTCCAATACTACATCTTCTTCCTCCTACTCGTCCTAAATCTCTATCCTTAATTGAGCTATTAAATCTTCATTATACACTCCCAATTCTCGAACTTGAGCTTCCAATTTGAAGATTTTGGCATCTTTAACTTCCAGTTGTTGCTGCTGCTCTTGCAATTTCTCCTCCAATTTTCTACTTCTTACTCCCGTTGAGGCAGATATCTGTGACTAACCAATACTGACTAAATCACTCTCCAATTTCATTATTGTTTCCTTCAAAACAATAATTTTTGTCTGTAGCTCATCCGTTTTGTTTCGATATTGGTCACCCAATTGTTTCTTTTCAAGCTCCAATGCATCTTTCTTCTCTCGTTCCATCTTCAACTGAGCGTTCATCTTCTCTTATTCCAATCTATACAATTTGCAAATTTGTAGTAATTCTTGCTTTTGATTTTTCAGGATATGTTGAATCCTCTGTTTCTCCTTTGACTAGTTTTCTACTTTTTCATCCAATTCATGCTTCACTCATATCTTGGATTTTGATTCTACCTTGATGACTTGTTTCTGTTCCCTGATTTTATAATTTTGTTCCAATATTATTTTCTTACTCGCTTCTACTTGCCTTTTTAAGCTACCCTCATCTTTGAGCTTATTCATTGTAAGTTGCAGTTGGAAAATTTGACCCAATATAACTTTTTTAAGATTCCACCCTTCCGTTACACCTCGTTGAAATCCTAATTGGTTGCTTTTCCTTGGAACTAGTATTGGTGTCGTCATCTCTATTGTCGGCCAAATTGGAACTGGCTCTGATGTAGATATTGATCTTGCTTCCCGTTCTACTACTCTGCTGGATTCTTCCACTTCATACACCATTACCCCTGGACTAACTATTCTCATTTGTAAATTTGGAACTATTGGTTGAGATTCTTGTTTCAATGTATACTTAATCATTGAGTTTACATAATTGGAACATAATAGTGAAGTAAACTTCCCCGTCTTCCATTTAGCTCCCATTTCTGCATGTATCTTTGTGGCGACATAAGCTGTCCAATTGAATACCATGCCTTCCAGTGTTCTTATCGTAGAAAACAGTAATCTCTTTGCCATATAGGTGGTATGCCGATTCAATGCTAACTGCTTCTGAACGAACCACATCCATTCCATAAGTTTGGGTGTAAGTGCCTCCTATACCTTCCATCCTTGATTTCGCTTGAGAGATGACATTCCTCCTTTGAAGTAGCTTCCTGGCTTGAAATCATTTAACGCGTCTCTTCCCACTTCAAGCTCTCTAGTTGATAAATACAAGACCTTGTATAAGATAATCTCATCTATCCCAATCAGGACTCATCTTACCACACTCGAACCATCCTCTGGATCATAATTTTTTATATATTCTGCCATTTGTTTTACATCAATTGGTGGTAGTTTATGCGATCCTCATAAAAACGTAAATAACTGTGCATTTCTAAAATCTTTTTGCCTTTTCAATGACCAACATATATCTAACTTCATCGGCTCCATGTTGATAATAACTACAAGAGACGGTGTCGAAATGTGTGAAGTCTTGCTTGAAAATACTCCGGGCACCTAGCTGTAGAAGAAAGAATAGAAATTGTGATAACAAAATCTTAATTCTAATAGAATACTAACAATGCTCTAATTAGACTATAATAATGGTAAACAAACGTAATCAAATTCAAAACAACTCAAAGAAATTTCAAACAAACAATAAAATTCTTAAAAAAATATTAGAATGATCACAAATATTACTCAAATATATGTCAATTCAACCTTAATTTAATTCTAGTTAAAATCCTATTGAATTTTACTCAAACTTTAGACCAAACCTAATTAAAACTTAAATCCTAATAAATCCTAAACCCTAAGTCAAATCCTAAACAAATCTTAAATTAAACCCTAAATCAAACCCTATTTCAAACCCTAAAGCCTAAACCAAATCCTAAATCAACCCTAAACTCTAATCCAAACTCTAAATCCTAAACCAAAACTTAAATCAAATCCTAATCAAATCCTAATCCAAACCCTAAATCAAACCCTAACCAAATCCTAAACCCTAATCCAAACCCTAAATCAAATCCTAACCAAATCCTAAATCCTAATCAAATCCTAAACCCTAATCCAAACCCTAATCCAACCCTAAATCCTAACCAAACCCTAATCCAAATCCTAAATCAAACCCTAACCAAATCCTAAATCCTAATCTAAACCCTAATCCAATCCTAAACCCTAACCAAACCCTAAATCCTAATCCAAAACCTAATCCAAACCCTAAATCAAACCCTAACCAAACCCTAAACTCTAAATCAAATCCTAAATCGAACCCTAGCCGAACCCTAATCCAAATCCTAGTAATTCCTATGACAGATTTAAACCTCAATATCTAAAGAATAAACCGTTGATCTCAATTCAAAATTTGCACACTTCTTAAAAATCAAGTTTTAAATAAGCAAAAAAAATTTGAAAAGGATCGGAGTTACTAAATTGACAAAAACCTCAAAAATGTGTTCGCGTGTTAGCTAGCCTCCTTCTCCAATCTTGATGCCAACCTTCCAGAGCCAATTTCTCTTCTTTGCACCGTTCGATTGGTTTCAAATTTCTCATGGACATAGAAAAACAAGTCTTATACCCTCTTACATAAGTTTTATTCCAATCCAACTAGAAGATAGCATGAAATCTTAAAAACCCTCACTGTATCTAAAATTCTACTTTCTGAGACCTTGATCCACTTAAACCTCAATATCTCTCACTTTAACCGTTAGATCGAGCTCAAATTTACAACATGTATTAAATACAACTATAATCATGAATCCAAAAAATTTCACCTGTAGATCTGCAACAAAACTCTCGAAATCACTCAAAACATAAACCTATTTTATTTCATAAAATCCAAGTCATCCAAAACAAACTTCCCCTTTGCAAAGCTTTTACAAATTCATATCAACTCCAAATCACCCAAAATCAATGCCCATAGAAACCCTATCTAATCTTCTATCAAATCCTACTCTCCGATCTACCAAAGAGTCCCGGAGTCGTCGTCAAGACTCGGTTTTGTGCCCCATGGTCTGATTTCGACCCTGGTTCATAACCAGCCCTCTCCGGATATCAATATCTAGTTTTTCTAAGTAACTTTTTTCTAGAATTTACTCTTAACTTTCTTCTAAAGATTCCTATATCATTTATTTTTCCAATCTACTTTGATTTGCCTTACTTATGGTACTACAAAGTAAGTAGAAGTCACCTTTCTAAAAGGCAGCATTAGTACCTTTTAATTTTTCTACCCCTTTGACTATTAACTATATTTCTAAGATAATTTGTTCTAATACTTTGAACTAAGATCTCCTAAATTATAATAATCTCCATACTCTTTCATCTATTAATCATGTTACATCATGACAACGGCGATCCCAGATTGCACTTAGACCTCATATTGCGGCAACTTTTCGATTGTTCCTATGCTCTCTTCGCTCTTTCCATCAACATTGTGAAAATCAAACTCTCAATACTTCCTCGCACTAACACTATTACTGATTACTATCGTAAAGCTTACAGTTCAAAGCACAATGTCTGAAATTTGCAACAATGAAACCTTCTATGAGTGCCCCGCTCCTAACTACTTACTCGGGGTCCGAATCAAGAACATCTTATCCAGTGTATCTTAATCTCACGTCTAATCAAGAATGTCTAATTTCCTGACTAGTCAATTTCAGTACCCAAAATTAACCATCAATTATTTCCTAATTATCACAACCTTTCCAATCCTGTCGATAATCATTATTATGGAGACTCCCTCCTTCCACTGAGTAAACTCGTCTCGGGAACGTATAATACAGATGTAACCGGTTCCCATTAATGCATGTTGTGAAGTGGATTCCCAGAAAATCTTCCAATTAAACAGAACCATTAGGGTAACCTTCCACCACTTGATATGGCCCATGCCATCATACTTGAAATTTATCGAGAAAGTTGTTAAAGCGGCTATCATAAAGTAGCACCAGATCATTGGATATAAAATATTTCAGCCGTAACTTATTCTCGTAATAACTCTTTTTGCGGTGCTATATAGCTTCCATGATCAAGAGAGCCGTAGCCCTAGCTTCATCCAATTTCTCCAATTAGACTAACCTATATTGAAGAGATTTTTTGTCTCCCATATATTCATCCAACATAATTCATAAACTTTGGACTTCCAATTCAATTGGTAGAATTACCTCCTGATCATATATCAATTGAAATGGGATAGAATTGGTAGTTACTTTATATGCAATACGGTATGCCCACAATTTTGCAAACAATTTAGTATCTCAATCGATTCCCGCGCCCGAAATTATTTTAGATAAAATCTTACATAGAATACGATTGGTCTTTTTTGTCTATCCATTGGCCCGAAGATGATATGGTGTTGTTTTCTTGTGCTTGATTTCGTATGTATTCGTCAAGGCTGCTATGGTAGCATTTATGAAATAGGTACCGCGATTGCTAATCAATTCCTTCAGACACCCAAATCGAGTAATAATATTCTCGTATAGAAAAGTGGCCACCGTATTAGCATTATCATTGCGGGTAGTAATAGCCTCTGCCCATTTGGTTACATAGTCCGTGGCGACTAAAATATACCGCTTTTGTCTATGTCTCGATACTGGTGCAATGGATCCAACAAAATCAATTTCTCATTTCTCAAATGGTGCCTGTGCCAAGATTGGTACTAATGACATCGCTGAAGTACCCGTGGGTCGACCATTTTGTTGACAGGGATCACAACGACAAACAAATTGGTATGTATCAAAAAACATTGTGGGCTACTAATATCCGACCATTAAAGCCTTGCGAGCAGTACTGTCTCCCGCGAAATGCCCACCACAACTATCCAAATGACAACCCTCTAGTATCGATTGTACTTTACTGGGAAAGATGCAACGGCGTAGAATTCCATCCCGACCTTGCTTATATAAGGCATCTTCCATCATCGTATATGGTGCACTTTTTAAAATCAGTTGTTTTTTGAGTTTCTCACTATATGTAGGTGGGAATGTCTGAAATGTCAAATATTGAATCAATTCACTATAGTCAGTTGTAATCACTTTGACGGCAAATAACTGTGCGTCAAGAAGTGCATCATTAATAGGCTCATTATCCATGATATTGGACAATCGGGACAAGTGATCCGCATTGGCATGTTTCTTTTCTAGTCGTACATTGATAGTAAAATTAAATTCTTGAAGTAATAACACCCATCGAGCAATACGTCCACTCAATTGAGGCTTATTAATCATATATTTGAGGGCATCATGATCCACATAAAAGACAAATGGATATCCAAGTAAATAGTGCTGAAATTTTTGAACCGAGTATATCATACCCAATACTTGTCGTTCAGTAGTAGTGTAATTACGTTCGACAATCACCAATTACCGACTAGCATAATAGATAGGATGATCCAGACCTTAGTCATCCTTCTGACTAAGCACCAATCCAATAGCCACATTGGATGCATCAACATACACATGAAAGGACTCGGTCCAACGAGGGGCCACTAATATTGGTACAGAGACCAATTTTGATTTCAATGCTTCAAAGGCCATGGTACACTCCATGGTCCAGATGGGACTAGTCCCATCTGACGGAAGTTTCTTCAGTAAGTTTGTTAAAAGTTGACAAATAACTGCAAATGAAAAAATAAATCGTCGATAATAACTGACATGGCCGACGAACCCTCGAACACCGCAGACTGTCTCTGGTCTTGGCAAGTTTATTATATATGTCACTTTGTCTAGATCCATAGCAATACCACAGCTAGAGACAATATGTCCTAATAATTTTCCTGACGGAACATCGAATTGACACTTATCCGAGTTCAATGATATCCCAAACTTAGCGCACTAAGCCAAGCATTTGCCGAGACAATTAAGATGAACTTGTTTTATACTAAATGCACAGAAGTCATCTAAAAAGATCTCCATAAACAGCCGGAGATAGTCTTGGAAGGTTTGAGTCATCACTCTCTGAAACGTGGCTAGGATGTTACATAACTCAAAAGGCATCACGCGATAAGCAAATGTGCCCTAATCCATAGTAAAGGTCGTCTTGAGTTGGTCTTTCTTGCAATTTGAACTTGATTATATACAAAAAATCCATCTAAGAATGAATAACATTCATGACCTGCTACAGCGTCCAATATACTATCTGTGAATGATAACGAAAAATAGTCCTTCTTAGTAGCCGTATTTAACTTTCAAAAATCTTGACATATTCTGATTTTTTCATTCTTCTTCGGTACCATCATGATTGGTGATACCCATGCACTATGCGAAACAGGATAAATAAAATCCACGTCGAGAAGTTTATCCAATTCCTCTTTCACTAAAATGGAATATTTTGGGTTAAGCCCATGTTGTCTTTGACGAACTGGCGTAACACCCTCTTCCAGAATAATATGGTGCTCACACGTTGGCTAGAATCCCTCTCAAATCCGCATACGACCATGCAAAGGCAGATTTGTGATGGACAAAAAACTGTTTCTAAGCATCCAATTCTGTAGTGATAATACCAGCATATATTTTAATTAGCTGTGGCATTTCGTTGGTGCCCAAGTTAATAGATTGACACACAGGGTCTTCAACAACCTCTGATTTAATTGTCTTCTCTTGATCTAAATATCTTGTATTATCGGACATATGTACACCATCCAAATCTGGTTCCAATGTACTGACTCTATTGACTATGGGATTGTTCATCCATTCGGCAATAGCATGATCCGAGTTGTTCGCATCCTCTTGATGTAGTAAATATTCGCCGAGACTTTTCATTGGTAGACTCCTACCTTTGCTATTGAAGTGTTTTGTCCTACCCCAAATTGTGGTGAACATATAGCATCGTCATTTGCCTCAATCGATTGACTCTCGTTGTCCGATGTAAATTTTGATTCTGGCAATTGAGATTCTCCATGATATTGTACAGGGTACATCTGTAAAACAATCTGGTCACGACCTTTTCCAATTGTCAATGTACCTCGGTTCCAATAATTCTTAGCTTTGGCTTGATAAAGCCAAGGTTTGCCCAATAAAATAGGATACGATAATGTAGAACTCTGTAAGCGGAATACAATATAATCAATTTTGTATGTCAATTCTATGATTACGGTGGCAATATTGCATAAGATTCCCATTGGCTTTACTCGACTATGATCTGTCATTCGTAAGACCAATGTCGTAGGTAGCAATTGCTTTAGATCCAAGTCCTCCATTGTATCCACGTTCATTAAATTCACATTGGAGCCACCATCGACTTATATCCCTGGAATTAAAACGCCATCGATTGATATATCGATTATTGGTGCTCCCGGATATGGGTTTAAGTTAACTTCATGAATTTCTTTAGTGCGAGATCTTTGTCATATTAGCACTGAATTCAATATAGATCGACATTTTGGTACTACAGCCAAAAGTTGCTTCATTGTAATTGAAGGCTGAATAACATCCAAATCCTTTAGAATGTCATAGGATTCCATATTGAGAGTAATTTCTAATGCTCTTTTGCATTTCATTGGTTTCGATTTTACTCCATTTGGCAGCAATTTCTTCCTAGCGATTGGGATTGCCGCTAATAACTTTGCCAACTTTTCTACCACTAAAGGTTCCTTTAATGAGTAAGATCTTTTATTGGGTTGTACAAATATTGGTAGTTGGTCAGTTGGGATCGTTCTTGATGGTCTCGGCAAATTTGCATGTGGAACCAAATTAGGTTCCTCAATCTGTTGAGGTCTCAATATTGGGATACGTCCCAATATTGATATTGGTTTGTTTAGCCCTGTGGACAGCACTACTTGCTCTTTTTGTTGGCCTTTGTTAAGCACTGCGTTGACCACCTCGACACGATGTATTGGTGAGTCTCGTTGAACAAGACCTTTGTCCTCCGCTGGTTGGTTTGTTTGCATTTGCTGGTCCCGATTATTATAATTAAAGGGCGCATTACACTACTGATAAGTGTGACCAGACTGCTTACAATTTCTACATATTGGAGCATAGTCATCATTGGCCCTTGGATTAGGACATTCACTTGCATAATGTCTAATTTGTCTGCAACGATAGCAACAAAGTGGTCTCCTGCCAACTCCTTCAGGAATAATGGGTGTCTCTACTAGTATATAACGGCTAGGTCTGTTCCATGTCGGATGAATAAAGGGTCCTGGTTGACCCATTGTTACTGTAGAGTTTGGCATTGGCTTGGTCATGGGTGGATATTCATAGTATCCTGGTTGGTTCATCACCAATCCATGAGTATTAGATACACCTTCTTGGTCAAATTCAGAGTTTAGAAAATTAGAATAATTCTTATTTTTTTTATTCACTCAATTTCTATTCCAGCCAAACCTATTATTTGTTTGTACTTGATTGACATCCCACGAAGTTGGTTGAGTCTTTATCTGGTTACTGAGTTGTTGTTGCTTCCGTAAATTCCAACAATTGGTGGTAATATGCTTGCTTTTGTAAAAGATACATTATATAGTTATTTGGGGAGGTGAAGGACATTCTGTTACTAAATGACCTTGCCCCTTTCAATTGCTGCACAAGACATTGGAATGCACATTGGTTGATTTATACCTTTTTTTTTTTATCCTTGGCCAGATTCACAACCAATTTATCCATTTTTTTCATCAATATTAACAACAATGACTCATTGAGATCCCATGATAGTAATACATTTGACAATTCCTTCGTAGGTATTGGTTTTTGATATGCGAAATAAGGTGCATACAGTTGTGATGATGATGGTGGTACAGCTTGCAATGGAACGACATCTACTATTCCCTGTGGAATTGTACCATAATTGTTCCTTCCCAGATAACTTTCCGATGCATCATTCTAATTTGTCATTTGATAATCTCTTTGAGATGGAATCATCGTGGCTCCAACTCTTAAGTTCTAGTCATAGTGACATTCCTCCCATACTTTTGCTCACTCAAGAAATGATGCAATAGTGGCTGATTGGGCCTCCTTTACAAACATCTTCAATTCTGGTGGATGTAGTCCATTAACCAATATGGACACCACAAACGATTCCGACATTTGGTTATTTGGCCATTTTCGAAGTATATCTACTATACGACCATAATATGACTATACCGCTTTCTCTGGTACTATTCTGCTGTTCATAATTTTTTTTCTAAGATGTCCTTCAAAACCAATTGGTCAAAAATGGGCTAAAAATGCATTTTTCAATGCCTCCCAATTGATAAATTGTCCCACAGGTTGGCAGTTATACCACTCAAATGTTGTGTCTTTCAATGTCATTGGCAACCATCTTAACCAAATATCTTTAATTCTGCCATTATTAGCTATACATATCATCAAGAATTGAGACAAATGTTGATCTGGATCCGCACCTGGCAAACCCCAAAAAATAGGTAATGGCACGATGCTAGTCGTTCAATCGCCCACTGCATCCATTTGAACTGTAATCAGAACTGCTGGTCCTCCGGACATCATTAAAGATGCAGGTGTTCTGCTCAATTTCTTATTAAAATAAAAATTGTCTCCCGCAAAAGCCTTTTTCGGACTTCCAAGCCTTCCCGATTGACTATTATTATCCCCAAATAATTTTATTGGTTGAATATGAGGTGAAAACAACAGATTTTGATATACTCTGAATTGGTCTTTCTTGGCAAGTGATTTATGCCAATCTTCAAAACTAGTCTTGTTAGATTCGGACGTATTTCCAATTGAAAAAATACCCAGTGGGGTACCTAATTCCTCTGTACCTTCCTCGTTTTCCGTTAAGGACTTCGAGAGGTATGCTGGACTATTAGCAGCACTTCTTGCGAGTGTTCTTGGTAATTTCTTTAACGGTATGTATTTCTGAAATATTAGAAGTCGATCGTCTTCTGGGTACAATCAAATATGCCGACAGGCATGCAACCACGGCTTAATCTAACTTTGTCGATGCTTCTTTTTTAATTTACGATCTCGCTCATTACGTAACAAATTTCTTGCTTGTGATCGCTCTATTCTTTCTTTTGATTGCTTTATTCTCTTTGCTGTTAAATTCTCATTCTTAATAACCATACTCTTTCATTATTTCTACTGAGTTTGCTTCCTAATCTTCTTTACTGCTTTGACAGTTAATTCCTAACACTCAATAATGTTGTCAATCCCCGGTAGTGGTGCCAAAATGTGATTGCTCATTTTACTTATTCCAAATTAATCTAATGGAAATAAATCCATATAGGAGAATTCGAACACAAGGAAAGACCATGTATATGAGCTCCAATTGTTAGGATCATGCAATCAATTACCTCCTGAATGTATCATCTCTATTTCTAATATCTGAACGCACAAAGAAACTATAATCTCCTCCTTCACCTTATCGGTCTCTTCCTTACAGCAATTCAGTCATACCAATAACTGCTATTTTCACCAATATATTCACCCTCATAATCTCCAACTGTAATATTGTGCCCTCACAGCTTTAAGCATACAATTACCCTCATTCCAATCACTGGAATTCTTCACACAGAACTGCTATTTACATTACTGTGTTTCACACAAACACAAACTCATTCTCTCTACTGAACTACAATCAGATTTCAGCATTCAATCTTTCTTCTTCTCAAATAATATCAATCACATTTCCATTCCATAATTCACTTCACAATATTCAGAAACTCTCAATCCTCTTATTCAAAGAAAATAACAAACAAAAAAAAAGATGTAGCACCAAGCTTACCCCTGCTCAATACTATCGCAATCTGGCATTTTCTTCCCCTCTCCCATCCTCTTTATATTGCCTTAAGATACCAACTCCTATACTATAGATGATAACTACTTTTCCTGACTATTCATCCATTCTACTTGCTGAACCACCTTTTCAGTAGTTATCTATCCATGTTTACATTATACACTAGGTATCTACATTCTAAAAATAACTACTTATTTTATAATAACCATAATTAATAAAGAAAGGTATTTGTTGAGTAGAAGAATGTATCGAATTATTGTACACAAACTTTTTTAATGATAAAAGAATTGTGCAATCATCTTGATGATAGTTGATGGTACACCTGAAGTATTGCTCCAAAATTTTATTCATTTCTTTTATTTGCATATTAATTTGACGATAAAAATCCAAAGAGAGTTTTATATCTACCTTTAAAATCTTCAAAAGAGTTTTCTAAAGCTTAATATAAATTGAATCTTCTTATTTAATATAATATCTTTAATAATCTGTGATAGCAATAGATATTATTAAAAAAAAAACTTAGCTATTCATTCACTTGCAATAGATTTTTTATATAATAAAAAATATGATAAATATTTTTGAAACAATCTATTACCAAAAATATAGAATCATATGAATTTGAGACTAAAAGATCTATAATAAAATCAATAGAAATTGAAACCATGATTGTTCAAGAATAAATAATGGCAGAAGAAGTCTATAAGGTTGATGGTGAGGAATTTTGAATCTTGAACAAATATCACCTAATTATACAAAGTCTTTGACTTCCTTCTATATTTGAGGCTATCAAAAGTTTTTTGATATTAGCTCCAAAATCTTGTTGTATCTAAAATATTTGGTTGCTAAAAAGACATGGCGAGTTTAAAAAATACATAATTATGCTCTATCGTTTGAAATATATAATTGTTCTTCAAAATAGAATAGGTTTTTTTTGAACTCAAACTTAGAAATATCATGAAACTTGAAAGAATTATTCTTAAAATCATAGAGAAGAGGATCAAAGGACATATTTGATTTAATTTTCTCTATAAAAGTTGAATCAACAATCAATGTTGATTTTATTGCTTGAAGGTGAAAATTCTTTGGCTTTAAAAAGAATTATTCTTTATTGATGAAAATATGCATCTTTTCCTTTTGATACAAGATAAAAATGTCTAAAAAGAGTGTACAAAAAATCTTGTAATTTTTTGAATCAATAAATAATCTTGAAATCAAATCTTGATAAAAATATGCTCCAACGAGCTTGGTGATAATTCAAAACATGTGTCAACATGAAGTACTTGACATTCTTATGATCTATATATATAGTAATTGAATTCAAGGCACCTTCTAAATAATGATGCTATTCTTAAAATGAATCCATGATTGCTAAGTGCTTTTTCTTGAAGATCTCATAATTAATCTCAGTTGTTAAAAAAATTTTGGAATAAAAAGCTATTCAATAGAATTTATCATTTGCTCCTTTTTGTAACAATATTGCACTCAAGGTAAAGTTTGATGTATCTGTTTCTATGAAAAATACCTTAAAAAAGTCAATATAATCTAATATAAGAATAGTACAAAAATAAATTCTTTTTTTAAAATAACAAATGATACTTTGACTTCTTTACTCTACTTAATTCTATCCTTATAACTCAAACATATAAGTGGTACTACAACTTGAAAAAAATTCTTAATGTAAGTCCAATATTAATTAACAAAGTCTAAAAAGCATTGCATGTTTTTTATTGCTCTTAGAATCTTTCAATCCATGATAGTTTGGACCTTCTTCAGATCAATCATTAGTCCTTCATTGAAAATGGTGTATCCTAGGAAGTCAACTTAAGTAGTATAGAATACACACTTTTCTAATTTGGCATATAATCTTGTATCTCTAAATTTTTGTAACACACGACAAATATGAACTTCATATTTTTCTATGTTCTTAGATTAAATTAAGATGTCATCCAAATAATAGATGATAAAATCATCAAAAAACTCACAAAAGATATCATTCATTAGATGTTGAAAAGTAGCTGGTCTATTTGTGAGTCCAAAAGGCATGACATTATATTAAAATGCCAATACCTGATTCAAAATGTAGTTTTTCATTCATCTCTTTCTTTAATGTATATCAAATTATATGTTCTTTATAGATCTATTTTTGAATAGATCTTTGCTTAATTAAATTGATCAAGAAGTCTTAAAATCAAAGATAAAAGATACCTATTCTTAATGGTGATATTTAATTCTTAATAATTTATACACATTTATAGAGATCCATCTTTTTTCTTCACAAATAAGTTAAAAGCCCCATTTAGAGATTTAAAATAGCATATGAAATTCTCAGCCAAGTTTTCATTAATGTACTCTTTAAATATAGCCAACTTATTTTGTAATAATCTGTAGATTGGTCCAAATGGTGGTTGAGGTTATTTGTGAAGATTATTGGAACAATCATAAAGACGATGCTTCAAAAGATTATTTATATTTTTCTTTTAAAAAATATCTTAGAAATCTTAATAATAGCTAGAAATACTACTTGATATCTTGTCACCATCAAAAATAGATGTCGCATATAAAACAAAAGATAATTTGTTCCAAAGAAGTTGAAATTTACTAGGTTGAAATTGAGTAAGTCAAATACATACTCAAAAACCTCAAGGCAAGGAGATATATATCAATAGTTCTTCAGCATGTGACAATACCTCCAATTATTTGGAACAAATATCAATAAAAAAATTATATATGCCTCCAATTATTTGAGAGATGCAGTAGCAATTTGGTGATGACATCAAGTTCAAAGCTATAGAGCTTAAGACGGATTTGGTGACTAGGAGGAATTTGATACCAAGCTTTGGAATCAATTTTGGTCTATCAATGCAGAAAAGTTAGCATGTGATCAACTAGCTAACCTTACTTAATCTAGATCAGTGCAAGATTATGTTTCTTAATTTAAGTTTCTATGTCTTCAAATTGACAATGTCTCAAAAATAAAGATCATAGATCAATTTATATAAGGGTTGAAACCTGTGGTCTAGTGAGAGATGTAATTAAAGGATCCATAAATATTTGAGGAGGCAGTTAGAATTACAGAGAGGGTCAATGCTATAGATTTCAAAAATTGTGAAGTTCGCCCTATAGCACAGAATCTTATGCCACTAGTTAATAGTATGGCACAACAACCAATACTATTGTGATATACCATGACTAATAGGTGAAAAGAGTGAAGGAATTATTATATCATAGAAGATCTTACTTCAAATATTATAACACATTATTTTAGAGAATATACAATAGTTAAAAAAAAAAAAAAAATTAAAGATGTGAAACCTATCTTTTTACAAAGTAGGCTTGTAATTACTTTATAAAGCCACAAATAAGACAAAATAAGATAGAATAGAAAAATAAAAGATATGAGCATATGTAGGAAGAAGTTAAGAATTGATTTTAGTTAAAATTAATTCAAAAAGGCAAAATTTGATATCCAGAGAGGAGTAATTATCAACCTGGGTTGAAATCAAATTCCAAGGTACAAAATTGGATACCAACGACATCTATAGGATTTTTTCTACAAATCAAAGAGCAAGGTTTGAAAGAAAAATTAATAAAGTTTCTTTAAATATTGATTTGGAGTGATTTAAGTACGTAATGACTTTGTAAGAGCTTTGCAAAGTCATGATTTTTTTGAGTGACTCTAAAATTTGTGAAATAAAAAGGATATTATATTTTGGAGAAATTTGTAAGTTTATTAATAAATCTATTATTCAAATTTTGAGAACTTATGAAAATAATTATTTGAAGCATATGTTGTAAGTTTGAGCTTGATCAAATCGTTGAATGGAAGGTTATTGAATTTCAAGTAGGATGAAGGTCTCAAAAATTGGACTTTGAGGAATAATTAGGATTTCTAAGATCTTCAGCAATCTACTAGTTGGATTAGAATAAAATTTATGTATAAAGATAGTAGAATTGATTTACTATATATGTGTAAAATTTAAAAATAATTGAACAATTTGAAAAGGAGATACTGGCATTAGAAGTTCAACATTTAGATTGAAGTAGGAGGCATGGCCAATATGCAAGTGGATTTTAGGATTTTTCTTTTATTTGGTATATGCAATTACCTTCAAATTTTGTGTACTTATTTCCAACTTAGTTATTGAAGAGTGTATAAAATTTTAAGTAAGATTAATAGTTTAATTGATAAATATTCAAGTTCAAAACTATATTAGAATTTGATTTAGGATTTTCTTAGGATTTAGGATTTAGGATTTACTTAGGATTTAGGATTTATAATTTATTTAGGACTTAAGAATTACTTAGGATTTAGGATTGGATTAGATTTTAAGGTTTGATTTTGGAATTAGGATTTAGAATTTATCTAAGATTTAGAATTTAGGCTTTGCTTAGGATTTAGGATTGGATTAGGATTTAGGATTTATTTAGAATTTAAGATTTGGTTTAAGGTTTGGTTTAGATTTAGGATTTGCTTAAGATTTAATATTTACTTAGGATTTAGGATTTGGCCTAGGATTTAATTGAAATCCATTAGGGTTTCAATTAATATAAAATTATGACTTAGTTGAGATTTCTTTAAAATATATTTTTAATTATTCTAATATTTCTTTAGGATTTTTTAATATTTCTTTTAAGATTATTATAGATTTCTTTTGAATTCTTTTAAGATTTCTTATTTTTTTTTTTATAATTTCTTTAAGATTTCTTTTAAATTTGATTAAATTTTATTTAATATTATTAAGATTTAATTAGAATTTATTTAATATTCTTTTAGAATTAGGATTTATTCTTGAAATTTCTATTCTACCTTCTATAGCCATGTACTTAATACATTTTCGAGCAAAACTTCATGTAATATAACAACGTCAATAGAGATTGATGCTTTGCAAGGACTATTGATACTACAAAGATGATAAATATTGGTGCAAAAGAGATTGTGCTTTTACTATCAAGAGTTAGACCATCATATTAGAGAATATCTAAAATATCAAAGTTCAAGCACCAATAAATCATGATGAATTCACAATCTCAAAGGCCACTAAGCTAATGAAGAAATGGAGTAGAAAAATGAGACTCTCCAATAAAAGCACCAAGGGCCAGTGTTTGAGATAGTTGTTATTTCTTAAAGATAAATAGCATAGCCATGGACAACTATCAGAAGGATCAACTGGTGTATCTAATGGATCAATTTAAGAAGACGATCTTATTGAATGCTTATAGATTGCAACTCTACAAAAAATTATATCTTGATTGCAATAGCCAACCAACTTGGAATTAAAATAAAAGTAATAAAAGAGAGAGTATATACCAAATAGATAATTAAGAGAACATGTTGGATGAGATAAGTGAAGAAAAAATCCTAAGGCTAAGTGATACATATGCCTTGAGTGAAGAGTTTAGAGTAACAAAGCTTAGGTATAATGTTATCTTTGGTATGCCATGATTAAAGGTGGAAAATAAATAAGTCTATTGGCTAACAAGGACAATCTCTTTCAAGGATAGAAGATACATAGTGACTCTTTGTGCCCCTGTATTAACTGGGATAGCAAAACAATCTATAGCTAAAAGCTTATGCATAGGAATGACCTTTTTAACGAAAAAAAATATGGCATAAGTAATTGATATATATAATGGTTTTGAATCTTATCTCAGTGGTAAGAAAGATAGCCAAAAGAGTAAAAGGGATAGAATAACTCATACATGAATATTGAAATGTCTTTCCAATTGACTTACCTAGTAGCATGCCACTTGATTGAAGTACTTTCTTCCAAATAGACCTAGTGACTGAGGCCAATCCAACAAGTCTGCCAATTTATCGTCCAACTTCAAATGAATTTGAAGAATTGTAAAAGTCATTAAATAAATTGTTAGAGAAGGGCCTCATTTATGAAAGCACATCACCATTAAAAGCACATATATTCTTTATATCCAAAAAAAGATAAAAAAAACTTTGATATATATCTACTTCCACGTATGGATGATCTTCTTGACCAACTTAAAGATGGAACCATCTTTAGCAAATTGGACCTTCGGAGTGGTTATTTGCAAATCTCTATTGCCAAAGAAGATATAGGAAAGATGGCATTTTGTACATACAATGGATATTTTGAATGGCTTGTATTACTTTTTGGCCTCTCCAATACTTTAGCCTCTTTTATAGGTTACATGAACAGATTATTTTGAAACTTTTTAGATAAGTATGTAATTGTCTTTATTAATGATATCTTAGTCTATAGTAAAATCTTTGAGAAGCATGAGCAATATCTATAGGACATATTGTATTCGCTAAATGATAATTATTTCTATTATAAGTAATCTTAGTGTAAACTTTGGAAGTTGGAGGTCACCTTTTTGGAGCATATAGTATTATTCAAAGGCAAACATATAAAGCAAAATAAGATAGAAGTAATAGAAGATTGGCCAATTCTCTAGAATGCTTTTAAAGTTCACTTAATTTTTAGCTTTTTTGGATATTATTGCTATTTTGTTTGGAAGTTTGTATATATTGCTACCTCACTAACAAGTTTATTAAAAAAAAGTGCCACATTTGATTGAAAATAAGAATAAAAAATCACCTTCAAGGAGTTGAAGAAAGCACTAATTACTACATATATTGCAATTGTATAATTCCAATATTCTATGTACACTTGATATTGATGCTTTTGACTTTGCTATTCATTCAGTTCTTTAATAAGACTTTGTATCACGGATATATATATATTTACCTCAATATTTACTTATACGATGAGATAGAAGTATATAAATATAGATTAATTTCATAAAATCTTCTAAAAAAACTTCTTAGAAGCTTTATAGATGCGGTTTTGACTTTAGATATATTTGTAAGATAGAAACTTGGCTAATAAGTCAACTACGTGTTGATAGCTTGTAGAACAAGTTAACTCTATGTAATAGCTATAGAACAAGTTAACTATGTGATGCATACATAGATAATTTGCCTTGCAAGTTAAGACATGTTGCTAGCAAAGTCAGTACATGTTGGAGGTCCTATATAATATTGCCACATAGCTCCTAGTTAGAGAGTATATATGGAGGCAAGAATAAAGCCTTTTTCACTCTTTTCAATGCCTTTCTAGTCCTTAGTCTTGTTTCAAGACTTTTTAGTCTTCTTGTTTTTAGTAATAGCCATTCTACTTCAATATTATATCATCCTTGAATGACTTTTTAGTTCTTTTCAGTGATACAAGAGTATATTGAGGATTTTCTTTCTTCAAGCTTCATGTCCTTAAAAATTTGACAAGAGTTCTAACATATTATTTCTATCTTGTTTTAGAAGTGAGTGAATTATTCCACTTCTATTATTGTAATTTAAAGGTTACAAACTACCTACCTTTAAATAAAAAAATCTTATTTTCTAACATTGATCTTTTTCCTAAAGAGAGTAGATTATTCCTCTTTGTAAAAATCTTTATTAAAGATTACAGATTATCCTCCTCTAATTTAAGTTTTTGAATTTTTTTGAGTTATCTAAAAAAAGAAAGATTATGGATGCTACTCTTAATAGAAGTGAGAATAGATTTATAACTATTGTAGATCTTCATGAGCTTGTCAACACTCTAAGAATGGAAATCTCACTTATTTCTAATGTGAATCATAAAGGTATTATGCCTATGTCTATGAAAGAAATTTAGAATCTACAACAAAAAATTGTGTAGTTGAAAGAAGCAAATAGATTGACCTTACAACCAAATCTAAGGAATTTTGCTTCTACAAGTATGAAAAGAATAAGGATTAATATACCTTAGAAGTTTAATGGAACAATATCAAAATTTTAAGGATTTTTGCAACAAATCAAGCTTTATCTAAGATTGCATCATTTTCAATACCCCAATGGATTTATTCAAGTTGGATTCATAGGTGCACTTCTATCAAGAAGTGTTCTTTTTTTGTTTACACCTTTAATGGAAAAAAATTTGTAACTCCTTTATGATTTAAATTCATTCTTAGAAGTGTTTACAGCCACATTTAGAGAAAGTGATCAAAAAAAAGTAGTAGAGATCAAGCTCTTATCTTTATAGAAAGGATCATGATCAGCCACTATATATGCTATTAAATTCCAAAACCATGTTTGCAATTGGGACTAAAATGATGAAGCCCTTATCAATCAATTTTGATATGGATTAAAAGATAATATCAAAGACTTGTTACTGACCATGCCAAAGGCAAAATCTTTGAAAGAATTCATTCTTCAAATCATTGCATATGTCAATTAATTATTTGAAAGATGTCAAGAACAAAGATTTGGCTAGAGAGAAATAAATCAAATAATGACAGCATCTCTTAAGTTTTAAAAAACTTATTTATCAAAGCCAAAATCAATGCAAATTCATACAATATATTTTAAATCCCTCAAAGAGAAAAAAAAGAGTCAACAACATCAAGAGGGTTTATGCTTATATTATAGAAAAGTTAAACATACTGCTCAATATTATCCAAAAAAACAACTCAATTACAAAATTAAAAGCATGATTGCTAAAGAAGATAATGTATCAAAAAATAAATTGCTTCAGCTATAATAAGAATCGTATAGCTAGAATCATATATAGTATCTAACAAAGGTCCTATTTTCTCCTCTGATCCCTCACATTTTTTATAATAGAAGTATATTTAGGATAAAAAAAATCACAAAGTCTTAGCTTTGTTAGATTTAGATAGAATGGATTTTGACAATAGAGTAGATTTCTCGCAATTTTAATTTTTTCCATAGTTAAATCTAAAGTCCTACTAGGCAAGTAGAAATTCATATGTTTAGTATATCCAAATCTTTATTGGTAGATGCAAAAGCTTTTTTGTATGCCACAAATAAAGGATCATTTTTTGCTATATATATCATATCCATTTTTTATGGTGAAAAGATATCAAGTGGTATTCCTTGCCAATATCAAGATTTTTAGGACATTTTTAAAAAGCAGAATGCAAGTATTCTACCAAAGCATTATCCTTATAATTTTACCATTGATCTTCAAAAAGAAACTCAACCTCTATTTGGATCAATCTATAGCCTATCACAAAATGAATTGACTACACTTAAAGAGTACATTGATTAAAACTTGGCTAAGAACTTTATATATCATTTTAAATCTCCAATTGGAGCTCCAATTTATTTGTGAAGAAAAAAGATGGAACTTTACAGATGTTTGTCGACTATCGATGACTTAACAAGATTATCATCAAGAGCAAGTATCTTCTACTTTTGATTTCAGGACTTTTTGATCAACTAAATCAAGCAAAGATCTATACAAAAATATATCTACAAGAAGTATATAACTTAGTCTGCATCAAAGAAGGAGATAAATAGAAGACTGTTTTTTGAACTAGATATAAACATTTCAAATGTAATGTCATATATTCTGGACTCATGAATGCTATGAATGGATTTTTCTCCCCTCACTTAAATTTGATTTAATTAGATCATAACTTACATCAAAGTCCAATACTAATTAATGTGAAGATGCAAATCATCAATAAGATAGGAAAACCGAAATATAGTAATAATCAAGATCAATCCAACAACACAACAAGTTAGTAACACTTTTTTATGATTTAATTTTTAGTATTTGTATTTCATTTAGTTAAGTGCCTTATAAGACTTATTCTATCAAACTTAAACTATGAAAATTATGAATTAGAATAAAATAAAATAAAAATAATGAATACCATGCTAAAGTGCTAGTTTAAGGCTTTTCAAAGTAGGATTAATCATATAAATTGGAGTTCTATATAGTAAGTTATCTACGAATGAAGTTTTTATGAAAAAACTTCATATAGAATTAGAAATTCAATAATAAACAGCTTTAAATATTTAAGTTCAGCACTAACATGATATTAAGATTTTTTTTAAGATAAAAGATGAAAGTTGGAAGATTAAAAAATTAAAATAAATTAAATAAATTAAATTAAATTAAATTAAAATTTAAGTTAGAATTAATAATTTAAATTTAAATTTAAATTTAAAAGTAATAAAAGTAAAAGTTGAAGGTTAAAAATAAAAGTTGAAAGTTGAAAGTTAAAAATTAAAGTTAAAAGGTTAAAATTAAAAGAAATAGAAAAAAATTAAAAGATTAATTTCTATTTATTTATTTATTTATTTATTTTTATTTTATCTTTAAGGGTAAGAATAGATGGAAAGATAAGAATTTAAGATTAATTTCCAAATGAGATAAAAGTCCTTTGAAATTATTAAATAATATTAATTGATGGTAATAAGACGAATGAGTGATAATATAGCAATTTAGGTGCTAAGGGATGTGATTAGAGGGTGATTAGGGAAGAAAAACTTACTTAGAGTATGTCAAGTTGAGAGCAGCAGATCCCTTGCCATTCAAAAATTTTCTAACAATTCCACACAGCTCCTATATACTTGAAATTTTTTGTGGTTAAGGTTGACATAGAGTTGCTCCTATCTACCAAATTTCATGATGATCCGAGGTTTGACGTTCAAGATGTGTGTTTTCAAAGCAAGGTGACTTGAGCTGCCTAGGCAGCAGACCCCCTTCTACTTAAAAATTCACTAAAAATCAGTTAATAGTTTAAAATTGACAAGTATAATTTTTCCTAAAACCAAAAATAATAGAATTCTTTTTTCAACAAATTTCAGAAAAAAATAAAAAAATAAAAAAAATGTAAGTAAGTATTAAGATACAATTTTTCAAAGCTGATTGTTCAACACTACCAAGGCAGCAGATTCCTTTGCATTTAAAAATTCATTAAAAATCTGATATAGATTGGGAATTAGTGATTTAAATTTTTTAGTAAACTAAATTTTAGAGTGCATTCATTTCAATAATCCACAACAAATTTGAGTCAAAGGCCACCGAGTTATAGATTTTTTAAGCTGATGCTCCTACACTGCCAAGGTAGTAGACCCCTACCACCTTGAAAACTCGCCAAAAATTCATCACAACTTCAAATCGGGCCTGCCTTATGCCATTACAAAGCTAAGGGTGAGTAGAATCTGCTTACAAAGTTTCACAAAAAGAAAATAAAATGAAATATACTGAGCGAGTTAAAATTGAGGCCATACAAGTTTAAAGAAGAAAATTTGCATTCACAAGATGGCTGAACATTTTGCCATGGCTTCGCCACAAGAAGATGGAGAGAGAGAGAGGGAGCTCAGTCATCCAAGCCCTCTTAACCAGGTGGGAGGAGGCCCAAAAGTAGAGGACACATCTCTACCATCAAAATCAGAAAATTCCTAACTAAGATCAAGGGTCCTCAATAACTCTCAGCCCAAATCCGATTATAAGGCTGGAAATGCCTAGAACTCAAAAACCAACACCTTTTTGGTGAAACTAACACTACCAATGTCTCTAAAACATATTTTTATCCAAAGATTAACTATTCACAAGCCCAAATCTGAGTTCTAAATCATAAAAATCAATTAATTTGCTAATTTAGTTGTAAATTTCAACTACAATTCTAATTCTAATTAGCTTACTTGGAAATCAGCAAGGATTCTTGCCATCAAAGCCTTCATAATCACCATTCTTCAATTTAAACTCCCTTAAGCATGAATTCTTGGCAAACCCAAAACCTAATTGCAAATTGGCCTTGAATTTATGATTTTTTCCAATTTTTCCTTTTTTTCAACTTCAAGTAGTGATTAAAATCACTGTGAGAGGAAACTCCACTAAAAATTTAGCTTATCTCCATATTTTTAATATCATCATTAATTTAACAATTAGACTTTATATTTTTAATCCAATTAAATTAAAAAATAAAATTTAAGCCTAAAAATCTTCAAAATTAATTAAGAAGATAGAACAATTAGGTTTAAGGGACTTTCTAACCATAATCAAATTAGAAATTAGCTTTTGGATTGAAAATTAAGATTATGGATTAATTTAAGATATAATTCCTAAGAATTAAAAGAGAAATTTTACTAAAATTGTAGTTTTATCACTAAAAAAAGATTTAAAGTAATTCAAAAAAAGAAAATTATAGACCTTCTAAATTTACTATTTTTTCTTTTGAGTTTTAAAATAATCAATCAATCTACTAATTAGAAGTATCTATCTAATTAACAACGTAAAGATATGATCAAAGTTATAATTAACCAAAAATAACTAATTTAGATTCATTAATTATTTATATTAACATTAAAATTAATAAAAATATATTAAAAATTATAAAATAAATTGTAACTAACCATTGGAGCTTTTAATTATGCTCACAAATGCACCAATTGTTTTTCAACATCTAATGAATGATATCTTTTATGAGCTTCTTGATGATTTTGTTGTCTGCTATTTGGACAATATTTTAATCTATTCTAAGAATATAAAAGAACATAAAATTTATGTTTGTTGTATTTTACAAAAACTACAAGATGTAGGATTATACACAAAGATTAAAAAAAAAAAAAAAAAAAAAAAAAAAAATGTGTATTCTACATTACTCAAGTTGATTTTTTAGCATATATCATTTCCAATGAAGGCCTTATGATAGATCCAAAGAAAGTCTAAACTATCATATATTAGAAGATCCCAAGAATAATAAGAGATGTATAATGCTTTTTGGACTTTGTCAATTATTACCAAATCTTTATCAAGAATTTTTCTCAAGTTACAACTCCACTTATACGTTTGACTTGTAAAGACAAACTTGAGTGGAATAAAGAAACTAAAGCATCATTTGTTGCTTTAAAGAAGGAATTTACTTCTGCATCAACTTTGTATCACATCAACTTTTCTAAGGTATTTTTTATAAAAACAAATGCATCACACTTTGCCTTGAGTGGAATATTGTAATAAATAGGAACATATCACAAACTCCATCTAGAAGCTTTATATTCCAAGAAATTTTCAGCAATAGAGATTAACTATGAGATCCACAGCAAAGAACTTCTTGTAATTATGGATTTATTAGAAGAATGGTGTTTTTATCTTAAAGGCACTTCAAATCCAGTCACAATATATACAAATCACAAGAACCTCAAATATTTCATGTCGACACGTGTTTTGAACCATTGCCAAGACTGTTGGAACATGTCATTATCAAGATTTAATTTCAAGATCACATATTGACCTCAAAAACAACAAGGCTTATTAGATGTTCTTTCTAGACACTCTTATCTTGCACCAAAAGAAAGAGACGTATCTTTTGATCAATAAAGAACAATCATCTTGAAGTTAGAGCATTTTTATCTTCAAGTAATAAAATCAACATTGATTATTGATTCAACCTTTGTTAAACAAATTTAATCAAGTATGTCCTTTAATCCTCTTATTCATGATATCAAGAATCTTTCTTTTAAGTCTCATGATGTTTCAAAGTTCAAGTTCAAGAACAACCTTCTCTATTTCAAAAAATGCCTATATGTTCTAAAAGAAGAAGTACGTTTATTTATTCTTCAAGCACATTTATTTGTTCTTCAAGTACGTCATGACTTTCTAGCAACAAAATATTTTAGATATAATAAAGCTTTAGAACTTATATCTAGAGGTTTTTGGTGGCCTCAAATATAAAAGGCAGTAAAAGTCTTTGTCTAGTCATGTGACATTTGTTGAAGATCAAAAACTCCTTGTCATCGATCCTATGGACTTTTTCAGCCATTGCTTATATCTGAACAACCATGGTCTTATATTTCTATGGATTTTATTACAGATCTTCCAAATTTAAGTTTATATGACTCTATATTCATAATCTTAGATTGCTTCATCAAAATGGTATATTTTGTATTGTGTACAAAATCTATTTCAGATAAAGAAATAGTTAAATTTTTCATTGATAATATTATTTGCTATCATGGATTGCCAAAGGATAGGAGGATTCAATTTGTATATTATTATATTGGATAGGAAGACTCAATTTGTATCAAGATTTTGGAGAATCCTATTTAAAATTCTAAAGATAGATATAAAGTTTTTTTTAGCTTTTCATCTCTAAATTGATAGGCAAACAGAATAAGTGAATTAAGTTCTAGAGGAATATTTGAGTTATATCATCAACTATCATCAACTATCATCAAGATGATTGGACAATTTTTTTGCCATTGGTAAAGTTTGCATATAATAATTTGGTACATTCTTCTATTCAACAAACACCTTTCTTTACCAATTATGGTAATCATCTATAACTTGATATTTTTGACTTTTCAAAAGTTGATAATCCTACGCCAAAAGATTTAGTAAATTACTTGTCAAAGCTATATGCAACAATGAAGATACAATTAAAGAAAGCTCAAGAATGGCAAAGGATCAATGCTGATATCTATTGCAAGGAGCAACCACAATTCAATATAGGTGACAATGTATGGTTACTTCATCATAATATCAGGACTATTTGTTCTTATAATAAGTTGGACTATTGTAGGTTGGGACCTTTTCTTATTTGTAAATAAATCAATTTTGTTGCTTATCAATTATATCTATCGAAGTCTATGAAGATCCACCTTGTATTTCACATGTCTCTTCTTGAACCCGTATAGATAATAAAATACCTAGGAAGAAGTCAAATGCCACCTCTTCTTATAGAAGTAGATAATAATCAAAAGTTTGACGTAGAAGAAGTATTAGACTCAAGGCAACACCAAAATAGGTTGAAATATCTTATTCATTGGCATGGATATGATATTAGCAAAGAATCTTGCAAATACAATAAAGAAGGTTGATGCCTTTCATCAATGATATCCATCAAAATGAAGATGAAAAATTACAAAGATCCATCAAAGATGATAACCACTCCTCGTGAAACTTGTTCCTAGAATGAGAGGTAATGTCATGGACATATACATTTATCTCAATAGTTACTTATATGATTAGATAGAAATATGTAATTATAGATGAATTTCATAAATTCTTCTAGAATCTTTTTGGTAGCTTCATAGATGCGATTTTGACTTTACATATATTTATAAGATAAAAACTTGGCCAACAAATTAACCACAAGTTGATAGCTTGTGGAATAAGTTAACTATGTGGTACATATATAGATAACTTGCCTTGTAAGTTAAGACATGTTGCTAGCAAAGTCAATACATATTGGAGGTCCTATAGAATATTTTTTTGTTAAAAAAGCAAATAATTATTTGAACTGACCATTGACCTTTGCTATATGATTTGCATCTAGAAAATAAAAAATTACATCATTATCATTGAGAAGAGCAATTGTAGTTCTTTGATATTCAGCTTAAATATGAACAAAGGTGACAACATATTGTATCGGATACCTTATCATACAAATCTAACTTAAAATCAAATCAAATGACAAGGCAAAGATTGCTACCATTAGTAGTATTATTTCAAAATTAATGAAAGGAGTAGAATGAAATGAAGCTATACATCACAATATTTATTTCAAGATGGTTATCGATCAATCAAAGATGGACAATGTACAATATTAAAATTATCATTTCAATGATGGCTTGTTTTATTTTAATAAGCAAATTTATGTACCTGACAATGTTATACTTTTGACGCCTATATTTCAAAAAGGACACAACATTCTAATATCTAAATACCTAAGGTGTAAAAAGACTTTAGAATAGATATCAAGAATATAATTTTAGGCAAGTTTCGATCATAGTACTTGAACTTTTGTGCATTCTTGTGAATCATGCTAATATAACAAAGCACATAATATAGCATCTTCTGAGTTATTATAGCTGATTCTACTACCTATAGCACATTGAAAGTAGGTGATTATAGATCTCATAATGTGTTTGCCGCAAACGCCTCACAATTATACTGCGCTTACTATCTTTGTGGACTAACTCTTGAAATAACTTTATTTAGTTGCAATGCACTCTGATATTGATGCTTCATCACTTACATGAATCTTCTATGACATTATTTTTTGTTATCGTAGATTATCTTATATCATCGTTTCAGTTTGAGATCCGCACTTTATGAAAAAAAATTGACAAGACTTATTCAAGCTATTAAATATATGACTTGCTACATCTACGACCTTTCATCTTCAAATAGATGGACAAATAAAGTGTACAAATTGGATCTTAGAAGATATACTATAGACATTAGTGACAATTCACTATAATGACTAGAATGAATATTTAATGTCCTTAGAATTTGCTTACAATGATAGTATTCAAGCAAGTACTAGTTGTTCACCATTTTTTTTTAATATTGATTAACATTTGATTATGCCGACAACTCTCTAATATTCTATTGACATGAATAATCTAACAATGGAGGAATTTATACAATAGCTTACAACGGCCTTGTAAGATGCATAATACCATCTCCTTATTGCACATAATCAAGAGATGCAATATGCAAATAATCATCAATAATTTAAGACCTTTCGAGAAAGTGATCAAGTATTACTTTCCAATGCCAACCTTTTATTTGCTACATCAATTCAAGTTCGTAAGCTAGCACCTCAATGGCTTAGACTTTTTTATATTTTTATAGTAATTTTTAATGTTGCATATTACCTCAAGCTTTCGCCACATATTCGGCTCCATTAGGTCTTTCATGTTTTACAGCTCAAGGAGTTTCACATTGAATCAAGGCTCTTTTCATATCGACATCAACCACCATCACTACCACTGGTTGTGATTAATGACCAACAAAAATATAAAGTAGATAATATTTTGAACCATCGCTACCTTTGTCATGGCAATAGATATCTACAACTTCAGTACAAAGTCCTCTGAAAAGATTATCTCATCCACGATGTAATGTAGGAACCTGCACATAACATCATTCATTGTCAAAAAGCCATTTTAAATTACCACAGGAAGCAAAACAAGGATGTTCTGTATTAGTAGAAGAAAATTAGTTGTAATAAGGCACAAATAGAATATTTTTATTATTTTTATATAGAAATATGTAGTTAAAGTCGTTTTTGAAAAGTTTCTAAAATTTAAGTTAAAATGGTGGTTCATATAGAACCTACCATGGAATCTTCTAGAAAGACTTAAGGCAATTATCATGATGGAACTCACTTCTATAATCTTCTAGAAAAGTGATTATTTTGGTGGAGCCTACCATTAGAAATATTTTACAAAGTTTTAAGATAATTGAACAAAGTATGAATAGGACTCATTGAAGACATTTGGACATTTAGTCAGGTATAGTTTTAGACCTTTTTTCTTAGTAAAGTTTGATTTTCTTGTTTCATTCTATTTGATTCTATTTGCTTCTATTTCTTTCTACTCAGTCTTGTCTTTTAGGTTCCATTCTATTTAGTTACTTTCAACTTTACTCTACTGTGCTTGGTCTTGAAACAAGACTAAAGACTAAAAAGACGTTGACAAGAATGAAGAAGATTTCACTCTTACCACTATATATACTCTTAACTAGGAGTTATATGACAATGTCCTATAGGACCTCCAAAACATGTTGACTTTGCAAGATACGTATCTTAACTTGCAAGGCAAATTTTTTATATGTATACCATACAAATAGATTGTTCCGCAAGCTACAAACACATGGTTAAATTATTGACCAAGTTTCTAACCTATTAATCAATTACAAACACATATAAAGTCAAAGCAACATTTATAAAGTTTTTATAGAAGGTATTCTAAAATTAACTTATTTTTATCTATTTTTATCTATTTCTACCTAATCATATAGATATTTATCAAAGTACATATATATACATATATATATCCATGACACACATTTGGCCAAGTAGAGATTACTTAACAAAACTATATTTCTTGTCAAGTAATCTTATTTCTAATAACTTAAACTACTATATATATATATATATATATATAATTATATTTTTTGACTTTCGTTATTAGAAATCAAAGTCAATAAGTTTTTTTTTAACAAAGATTTAAGTGGATAATGAATTTATAAAAGCTTTAAAAACAGAAGGTTTTTTTAGGTGATTCTTAATTTTATAAGGAATTTCATGAATTTAATGATAGATTCATAAGTGAATTTTTTTGAATTATAAAAAATATTGTTTTAAATGTAAATTATAAAATTGATTTCAATTCGATGATTATAAAAAAAATTATTGAAATCCAAATAGATTAGGATTTTCGAAATTAAATTTTGATGGTTAATTAGGATTTTTATGATTTTAAGCAATTATTCGGTTGAATTAAAATGATCTTTTTTTATAATTATATTTGACTTAGATTCTAATATTTATAAAATTTTAGAAATTAATTGAATAATGAAAAAAAGAGCTATTTTTGCTTTTAGATTGATATTAGGATTGAAGAAGGAGGACAACCTATACCTAAGTAGTTTAAGAGCTTTTTCTTCCAATTTATAACTTTAATTTTCTTCAAATCATATGTACTTATTTTTAATTAAAAAATTAAGAAGTGTATAAATTTTAAATTAATATCAATAGATTTATTAGGTTTAAATAGGACTTAATGAGTGTTTCATTAGTATTTACTAAGGATATCTTTATGATTATTTAAGATTTATTTAGAATTTATTTAAGATTAAATTAAAAAAAAAAATAGGATTTACTTATAATTTGGTTAGATTCAATTAAGATTTATTTGGAATTTCTTTAAGATTCATACCTTACAATGTCATATTAATTAACATAACAATTAGAATGCAATAAGTTAGAAACATATCTTGTAAAAATATAAAATATAGATATTGGATGTTAAATTCTAATTTGTTGCATACCTTCTATATAAAGAAGTCAAGTACCAAAGTCTTTTAGCAATCAAAAAATATCATAAATAATTTATAATAATTACTCATTTTTAAGTAAGTAATTAAAGATTTATTTAAGAATTTACTTACTAAATTAATTTTAAGTAGAAATACTATTGCTATGAATAGAATAAACTTTTTTTTGACTCAAAATAGCAAAAAGACAAGGCATTGTATTTAGAACAATCTAATCAAATATATAATTTTTAGTTGGAATTTTGATTAGATTGCAATGAAACAAATTGTATTATTTTTAGAGTAACATATTAATAAATAAATAAATAAACACATTTTAACAATAAGAGGATTAAAAAAGTGCAATTATAATAGATAAATATATATTTTTAAAATATTAATAATTACAACAATCAAAATTTAATTTATTTTTTCTTTAATTTTGAACCATGCATTGCTTGTCTATACATTAATATATAAGTTTATATGACTTATCAATACTAAAATACAAGTACACATTTAAATCAAATGGGATTTTGGGATTTATAAAAATATGTGCATATTCCATTAATTTCAACAATATAAGTTATCAATCTTGTCTATTTTTTCTATTAACATCTTGATTAGCTAAAGTTATTGCTTTTATTTTAAAAAAAATAGAATATTGATCATTTTCATTCTATATTGCTTTAAAAAATCTACTTCAATTTTTTTACATCACAAATAAACTTCACCATTTCTCTAAACTAATAAATAAATAAATAAATAAATAAAGTCCACCAAGCTTTAATAGACTGTTTTTTCTTTTCTTTTTTCTTTTTAGATTTATTTTTGGTTTTCTGACCAATTTTCATTGACTATTTCTCTAACTTTGATGCCAATAATGTAAGGTTTTAATTCAAAAACAATGAAAATCAATTTGTGTATCAATGAAATGTTACTAACTAAACACTAAATAAGCAACTAAAAAAATAAATGTGATTAAGATTAAAATAATAATAACAAGTGAAAAAACTACATGACTCGATATCATAATAAGGAAAACACACTTATCATATTCAAAAATGTCACACGTCCACACAAACAAAACCATAATTTTAGTGTTGACTTCATTTCAGTTCTGACCAATTCAAAGAAATGGCGGCGCTCCCGAGACGCCTGAAATCCTTCCCCCAATCCACAGCTGCCACCGCACCCCAACTCCAAATGACACGTGGAATTCTCGCAACCAATATCCCGGCAGGTTCCCGCAACAACTTATCCACGTGTCGCAACGTATCTAGGACACCAGCGCATCACCAGCTCAACCTGGTTCGGAGTCAGGGGTGCACTCCACGAGTCAGTCGTAGGTGTCGCACCTACTACCGACCCCCTCGGGAACGATGAAGATCCTGGGAAATGTACCTTCCAGCTTGAATATCTTTCTCTTTTGAGGATTTGAAACAACACGACCGTTCACGCCCTGGGCTGTGTCTGCGGGGAATCCCATAAGGTTGTTATACGTCGGCAACCTCTGTGCTGCGTAGTGCTCACAAGCGATCGAGACAGTCTTCGCTTGCGATTCTGTGACGTGAGAGAGAGAAAGAGATCAGTTTGGTTTTGTGGGTAGTTCCGCAACTATGGCCGCTGCGACGTTTATCGAGATCTTGCTCGCAATCTTGTTGCCTCCCTTGGGAGTCTTTTTGAGATATGCCATCGGGGTAAGTGATTCACTTATTGTGGACGGAGTAACGATTTCTTTGGTGTTGTAGCAGCTGTCTGTCTTCGACCTCTTGTGTTCATAGTTGCAACTGTGAAATGTTGTCTTGTGTGAGTGCTTATACTCTTTGAATCGGTTCCTCTGCAGATCGAGTTCTGGATTTGCCTTATTTTGACTATCCTGGGATACATCCCTGGAATTTTGTACGCGCTTTATGTTCTCTTGGTGTAGTCCCATGAGCAGAAGATCAACGACATGGAGTTTGTCAACGTCGTAGCCTGAGGTGGTCTTGTTTTCTATCGTGTGAACTGCTACTCACAGGTTCAGTCTGGTTCTGTGTAGCCATTACTCCTCGGGTTGTTTTTTTTAGTTTACATTACTGTGTAGAAGAAAACAAGAAGTTTTAAGGCATATTCCCGCCCCTAGAACACTCCATAGCTTGGTTAATCATCTAGTTATTTGCAGCGTAACTATGATGCGAGAGATGACTGAGAGGTTTTTGTGTAGAAATTGGGTGTGATCCACATCATGGTTGTTTCTTCTGCATCATGCACTGCTATATTCATCGGCACTGTGACATACATCTGTTTGTGAAATAAATCTTTGAACTTGAGATCAAGTGAAATGGACACAGTCTCGTAGACCATCCCATCCACTTTTGTGCACATTTATATGTAAATGCTTCTTAAGCCTGCCCACCGACATGTGCTGTTTCGTTACCTCGTACACTCGGTACCCACTGAAATGGGTCGCTAAATTCAGTACTATTGAAATCAGCATTGAAGTGTTTTATACTTTACACCATGGAATGAGATTCAGTGATTCGTGATACCAACTTTTTAGGCTAAGTCTTTGTATTCTTAAACTTCTTAATAGGTGAGTGTCGAATGATGTTTCTTAACCGCAATTATTGTTTGGTTTCATTTAATTCAGCGTTATTGTCTGTTAAATTGCTCGAGGTTGATTCCAGGCACAGGTGGTGGGGATAGACAGGCATGCATGCTTGTATATCATGAATTGTAGATTTGATTTGAAAAACATTCTTGTAAAAACGCGACTGAGACGAGGTGAGAATACTTTCTGAATTTGGACAAATATTTCATTTAAGGAAATTTCTTTATTAAAATTTATATACGCGGTGTCTTGTTTCGTATTTGTGATGTTGCAGCAATGGCTTAGTCTGACCAGTAGCCCGCAAAGCCGTATTGTTCATCGACCACAGAGATGAGCTCCCATTGTTAACGGAAGTGAAGTGAGAAGATTAGAAGACATGGGAGCTGGAATTTGGGTTGGGGTTGTGTCCGAGGTGCAGGCTCCCGTCTCTAGAGCGTGTTCGAGCCCGCTGGCAATACTTCAGGTGGGCACTTGGAGTAAGGCACAGTTGCGAAGAGATTGCGGCCAAATGTCAATGCTGTAGTGCTTGCGGGAAAATGATGCCTAAGGATGGTAGCGGAGCGCCGCAGCCACATTGAGCAGGTCCAGCGGCGATCGCTGCGGTTGGTCTGGGCCTGAAGCGGTTTTCGTGGTGCAGTTGATCATCACAACCAGAGTAAAATACTCATGTAATAACCATTGACGCAGCCAATGGCCATGTAAACCAGTATCAGGGCAGAACCCGCGATCTTCGCGCCCATAACGCCGGGTGTGATAGACTGGTTATCACACCGGTCTGTCTCAGTGCCGGTCCCGGGTTCAGACCCGGTTGAAACTCAAGCGGGGACAGCTCAGTTGGGAGATGTTTTTTTTCTTCTGTTTTTTTTTTTTTTTTTTTTTTGTCCTTTTAAAATTGTTTCATGGCAAAGTTTTTGTGAGCCCACATTGACAGTATAAGAATGTGAAGTGTAACTTGAAAGAGGGTTGGGTGACGAGAGAGGTGTTGCCCATGGAAGTTTTCACGATGTCTTATGGTATCAATTGTAACTTACAAAATGTTGTAGTAATTGTTTTTCAATCCAAAGTATCATAATTTGTAACTCATCATTAAAAAAATTGTTATAAGATTCAACTTCAATGATGCTTTGAAAAGTTGAAAGATAGTATGTTCAATAAACAATAATATCAAAACCATATGAAAAAAAAAAAAACAAAAAACAAAAAACAAAATGATTCAATATTTCAGATTTTTATTATTCTAATAAAAAGCATAAAATATAGTAAATTAAGCATGAGTCAAGAGTTACAAATCAAATATGAAATATATTAACAAGGTTGATAATAATTTAAAATGGTTAAAAATAAAACTATTTAAAACTTGGAATAAATATCAAAACCTTTAATCCTGAAGTATTACATTGATTTGAAAAAACAGAAAGAAAAAATGCATAAGTAATTAAATTCAATTGAATTCAAAATCGTACTTAATATTTCAATTCAATATTTTTCAAAAATACTAAAATTGTATATATAATAGTACAATCTTTTTTAAACACTACATATAAGAGGTATAATTTTATTTAAGAAGTTCCTTATTCTATTAATAAAAAAATAGTTTGTAGTAACCTCATATTTTAATATTATTTCTCAAATATCAAATTAATTTTTCAAATTTACAATTATGATAAAGTTTTAAAGAGTTGGTATAACTAATTTAAGAATATATACATATGGAGTTATTAAAGAGATACCTCCATATTGTTAACGCAACACTTTGTAATCAATTGCAATTCTCTACACAAAGAGATTCTTCTTTGTTTGAAGTTGTGGAGGAGAAGAAAAGATAATGTAAGGCATGTGGCCAAGATGGACATAACATTAGGATATGTCTAAGTCAACATGAGTAACAAGATAAACGTGACATGTATCCACTTGGATAGATTGAATAGATGAAAATAGAGTCCAAAGAGCAATGAGTATAAAATAGGGAAATGAAGAGTGGAAGAGTGTATATTTATACAAGTTGAACATTATTATCTTTGTACTGTGAGTAAAAAAAGATGAACATTGATATGTGTGTTATAGCAGCAATGTTCACAACAATCATATGCTTATATCATTATGTTGTGTTAACAATATGGAAGAATCTTTTTAATAACATTATATTTATATTTATATATATATATATATATATAAGTGATCCATAATTTTACTAAATCAATCCATCCATTATGAAAAAACATATAGACTATCAGCCTTATCTACATCATGATTACTCTAATCTAGTTTTGAACAGATACAATAATGATTTTTTCAAAATAAAACTAGTACAATGATGGTCATGTAGCTGGTAATAATAACTATTTTTAATAAGATTATGGATATTACTTGTATTTCATATTATATATTAAGCTAATTTATTATTCACTTTCTATTATCTTATTATAATATGTCTATTATTGGATTTAGTGTTTAAAGAGAGAAAAGTGTCATTTAAGGTTATTTAGATTTTATAATAGATACTATCTCTTTTATGTCTCTTCTATTTGAGGATATTTTTAAGTGTTTTGAAGATATGAAAGAGAAGACAGATGAAGTTGCTTATAGCCAGAAGCATGCTGTTTGTAAGCACATGTCTAATAAAGATTGCATTCATTTTAAATATGATTAGAAAAAAATTTATATTGGATGATCATATCTCATTTGTCAACAAGATATAGTGAGCCAATTAATAGGATGTGCTTTAGGATTGCATACAAAGTATTTTCAAGATACTAAATAGTGGCACTTAATAGTACAAAATCATGAACACAACGATAAACATTATCATCTCTTATAGAATATGCATTTGCAAAATAACTTCAATATGTAGAGAAGGAGATGATAGCTTGTATGATTTCAATAGGTATACTACCAAAAAATATTTTGATTGCCATATGTCAAAAGAATGCTATAAGTCAAATAATTGCTTGTATTATATACAATAAGTGTCAAAAATTGTATGAAAGTGCACTTGATAGTCATACTCCTATCATCTCTCTTATAGATGCCTTACAGGATAATGTTTATTAATTAATTTATTAATATGATGATTAAAATAAGATAACTTCTCTTTTCTTTGCACATATAAAATGCGTTAATTTATCAAAGAGATACATATCTTTTTTTTGTCATGGACTGCATTTATAAAATAAATTGATTTAAAATGCTAAAGTTCCATGGAATAGAGATAATGAGTTTTAATACCTCCTTTACAATTTTTGTTTTTTCCTAAGAAGAGATATTTATTTATTTATTTATTTATTTATTTTAGACGTTGACTCAATTATTCCATTTGTATATAAATATTAGACATATATACATTAGATTTAATAGAGATTTGTAATTAATAAATACTATTAAAATTATTTTTCTACTTCTAATATTATACTTTGCATATAATATATTCAAAAAAATATTTTAACAAATTGTAAGAAGTACTTTGCTTCAAATATAGAAGCAGATTAGTCTACATTTCTAGAAAATTAAAACAATGTCTTAAATGCTTCTTTTGAAGTACTTTATAATAAATAGTGGACTATTCTTTCTACCAAGTATACTCCTACAATAATTAATGCGACTATCAAGTGCATGTAAAATACTTAGATATGATTAAAAAAAAAAAAAAAAAAAAAAAAAAAAAAACTTGTTTAAAGCTTGAACAAATGAATATCTTTATTTTAGAAGTGTTACAATTTCTAGAATCAAAGCTCAACATTCTACTCTTAAATCATATTTAAGAATTTCTACTAAAGTCTTAAGAAATGTACAATTTTTTTTTTATCTCAATTTTTTGAAAACACAATAAAGGAGATTAATTCACAAAAAAAATCAAAAAAGACTAATATATGCTACCAACATACCATTCTTTTTTTTTATGAGTGTTGTAAAAAGAATATCAATGTATGCTCTTATTCTTACCTTTGAATAGCTCAAGTCTACATTAGAGATTTTTGAAGTTAATTCCTACATAAGTACATTATCAAAGAAGTTAGGATTAATATGTAAGCATAAAATTTAAAATATGCAAGAGACTAGAGGAATTTTTTCTATGGCTAATTTTCATACTCAATATCATCTAGTACACACTATTAGTTTATTATTCCCTCTACTACTCCAAAATATATTTGTAAGTTGAAAAGACCTTCACATTGTCTTTAATGTTGAAAAATCTTTTAAATTATTACCTCTTTACTAATAGAAGAGAGTGCAAGCTCAATTATTGGAATTAGCATCTATAAATGTGCAATTAGAAAATCTAGCAATAAGTCAACTAAACAGCCAACCATGCATAGCACCTAACAATATAAGATACAATGAATGTACTATCAAGTAAGTGCTTCATAGTTTGAAGTTCTTGAAGCAATAGCTAATACTTGCAAGAATTGACAATGACAAGATTACAATGTACACATTCATTCTATTCAAAATCTAACTTTGTCACAAGTCTCTACCAATAAAACTCATTTATAATGAAATATATGTTATCCATGTATTATTAATTATTTAAAAATTAATTGATATGAAGGTGGTGACAAATTGATTTATTAACATGTAAAGAGGTAATGATTATAATTAAGTAAGATATAATCATTTGATTATTACACAAATTCAAGGATACATACATATATTTGACAAATTCATTTGAAGAATCATAAATACATATAAAGTAACTAAATGAAGCAAAATATTACAAAAACAACTTGTCTGTCATAAAATGCACACTCTTCATTCAAGTGATTTTACAAGATGTACAAGTATGCTTTCTGGTGGCTTGTAACCCACGCTTCCTCATCAAAGATTGTTTGTACATAAAAACAAAACTAAAATAAATAAACAGATAATAGCTAACATATCATTTTTACAATTAGTTTCTCATGGATAAACACTTGTTCATTGTAAGGCATTCGTTCATACATATCTGTCTATCCATTTATCTATCTATATACGTGTGTGTTTAAATTTGTATTCTACAACTACAAGTTTATTTGATGTTACAAAAATATATATGGAACAATGTTTTGTTTTTGAAGGTATAGGATGTGTATGTTCAAGCTTCAAAAGACTACGTATCTTATAAAAATGCTGAAAACACAGTGCCGTATGCATCCCCTGGTGTTTTACGTGGCTAACCCAACATTGCGTGACTTGAATTACTCTACGTAACATTCTAAGTTCAAAAGAAAATCGTAATCTATTGTGGCAGCCCAAAGAAGCGACTGCTTTGTTGTGACAACCCAATGGAGTGAATGTGCTTCTTCATTGTGGCAGCCCAAGCTTCCTCATTAAAGACTTTGTACGATACGTTTACAGTGTTCAGTTACATAGCAGTAAAAAAAAAAAAAAAAAAAAAAAAAAGTTTTAGTGCTCGTGCAAACAATGGGTGTGACAAATTCATAGTACCTCTTTCTGTACCCGTCTTCGGTTGAGATCCAACGTTGTGTGTTCGAGTTCTCACCCAAGACGCTCTTTCAGTGACTGCACAAGATCGCAATTAATGATGTTAAGCTATGCACCACGAGGATGAGATTGGATTTAGAGAGAATGTCGCAGCGATGGCTGCCACAACAAAGAAGCAACTGCTGCTCACCTATACTTATTTGATTGTCTACGTTCTACTCTCTAGTAGTCAATCTTCTTCAACAATGAAAGCACTCAAACCAAAACCACACACGCCAAAAATTATCCTCCCGATGACACACTAACGAGCTAGTTAAACCAAAATTGATCATCATTGCAGAAAGATGTATTGTCGAAGGGTACAAGATCTTACCAAGACAACAAACACACCGCCCTCCTTGAGCGCAAATGGCTAATCCTTCATCGACCTCCGCCTCTTCAGTACACAAAAAAAAACAACAACAATTTCAAACAACGACCACCGCATCCAGAGCCACGGCATTTACACTATGTCAGAGCTGGGAGCACGAAAATGGCACTGAATCACCCCAACGACGAGCCATGGGTGAAAAGCGAGAATCATAGTGTGAAGCCAGAAACAGAGCGCGACGCAATAGGGAGATGGACGGTGAGATGGGAAGACAAAATCTACACTGGTCTCTGGCTACATTTTGAACACAAAAACTACGGTTTTCCAACGGGAGGCAAGAAATAGTGCCGACACCATCATTATAGCAATAAAGAAAATTAGGATAATGAATGTGGTTGATTTTCATGCAGTTCCAGTAGTAGATTAATAAATCCAACAGTCATTTTGTTTTCATGATGGTTAGAATGGGTGGGTCAATTTAGTAAAACCTTGGGTAACTTTAACATTTTTCTATATGTATATAATTACTTTTTACATGTATATAATTACTTTTTACATGTATAAATTTACTTTTTTATCTTTTTAATTTTTTGACATCCAATTGTATATTAATGATAAGAGTTTAATTATCAAAAAAAGCATATTTGGCTTTCATTTATGTGTATTTTAAAACAATGATTGAAAGATACATGTAATAAAATTTTACTTACATTCATTATGTGTGTAACTATATTTTTATCTATGAAATATTATAAAATTATTTATCTATTATTTTTATGACGAATAGATTGTAAAAATCTAGCTGGTTACTTATATATATATATGAAGTATATTCTAATATGATTTGAATTTTTATTTTATTTAAAATTATAAAAATTTAAAGAAATACAAACTTTAATATGTATTTTGATATTTATTTATTAATCAATTGGCAGCATTTTTATTATCATTAGTTACAAATATTTTTTCAAAATATTAAAAACATGAAATCTGAAAATAATATTTGTATAAAATTTATTTTCATTATCACAACCATGGCTCTATTGTTATTATTATTATTATGCAATATATGTTCAAGTGTAATTCAGAAATTGAGAACCGTAAATATTTTAAAATTAAATTTAAAACATGTCCCGAATGAACTATACAACCCACACCCTAAAATGTGTCCATCAGTTAAATTTACTATCACACTCCATATCATTATGTGAATCAGCAATAGAGTAATTTTAATGGAAAAAACATAAAGAAACAAGGAGTTGAGGTGTGGTCAAAATATACTTGAGGAGGGTCAGCCCTAAACGACTCACGTGAAAAAGAAAAAAAGAAACGAAAAGAAAAGAAAAGAAGAGGATGAGCCGCAGAAAGAGGAAGACGAATCCCATAAAGAGAAAGGCGAATCAAAGAATGAAAAGTAAAAGTAGAGCGCGTCTTGTCCATCGCAGGGAGCCGAGTTGTGGCGATGGCGATGGTGGCTTCGACGTCTCAAGCGCCCGTCAAACTTGCGCACGACGCTTGGTCCCCACCAATTGTGGTGACAGCGCAGCGACGTGCGTGTGCACGAGTGGAATGGTAACCTAGCTGGGTTTGCGTCTGATCGAGCTGTGTTGCCATGTTCACGGAGAAGGAGCGCATCGAGACAGAGATGGCGTTGCGGGGAGCCTCTGAGACAACGATCCCGGCGGGCCTCGCTTTCGTCTCGCTCCCTCTTACGCCCCCAGGTAATCCCCCGAGTGCGATGCATCATCGCGATTTTGGCTACGACGAGGCTGCGTCGTCTGTTTCCGCGGCTGGGTTGTTGTCGTCGTCCTCTTCGGTGGACCCTTCATACCCTCTGCCGTTGTTGTCAACAGCTTCCCATTCCGAGTCGGGATTACCTGCTTATGGGAGCGATCCTTCCGCTTTGGCTATGGAATCCCCGCGCTTTCAGTTTATTTCGGAGAAGCAGCAGAGCCGGATTTTGTCGCCTCACCCGACGCTCCTGCGTAAGCCATCTTTTCTGTCTCGGAGTCTTGCGCTTGTGACCCCGCGGGATGCCGCTTCTCCGCACCCGTTTAGTCGAATGTATGGCGGTGTCAATTCCACGGGTGGTGGGCTCGGAACTCCTAACGTGAAGAGAGAGGAGGCTGTGTATGGAGAGGACGGTAAAAGTTTGTGGAAGAATTCTGATAATTCGAATTATCAAGATGTGGGGTTTCGGGGGCTCTTGGCTCGCATTATGAAACCTGGGAACAAGCCATTGAAGAAGGTTTTCGTGCTTATCATTCTCAACTTGGCGTATTCTGCGACTGAGTTTGTCATCGGTCTTCTCACGGGCCGCGTGGGTGGGCACTCAATTCACAACTTGAGTTAGTTGGATTTCAATGTTGTTTGTTTCTGTCAATGTCAATATCTTTGTGCATTGGCCTCTTACATTTGCTGATCATCATGGCTTCTGACTTTCTGTGTTTCGCAGGATTAGTATCGGATGCGTTTCATTTATCCTTTGGATGTGGTGTGCTCACATTTTCTCTCTTTGCCATGACGATGTCCGACCGTCCACCTGACAAGGCATACACATTCGGGTACATTGTTTAGCCGTATTTCTGTTCTCTAGTTTGTGATCTGGGCTTACAGATTCCACAAATCCCCTCCTTTATTCCTATTATATTGAAGTTCTAAGCATGGGAAACTGGTTCAGGGTAGTATTTCGTATGATGCAAGCTGTCTAGGGTAGGTGTTGACACAGTCCTCTATGTTCCTCGTTTGCCGCAGCAGATAGAATAAACTTTGAAATTGAAGGGTAAGCATTCTTGAAAGAGTATAAGTTGCATTTACTCCTTGACGGTGGTGCAGGCACGAGAGGTTAGAAGTCTTGGCAGCTCTTACTAATGCGGTAAGTTTGACTCGCGCTAGCTTCTATTCTTATTGTCTCGTTTCATTAAGAAACTTCGCATAAATGTTTTCAAAATTCAGCATAAAGTCAGCATATTGAGTTTTTGTGAGGACGCTAGTATGGCTGGAGTGAAGATTACTTAAAGGAAAGAATTTGCATGTCTATATGCTTTCAGAAGTCTCGAACAAACTATTTCAGATTTCTTTTATAGCTAGAATTTATTGAATGGTCGTGACAGTGAGGTTCATGAGGCAGGTCCCTTGGTGGCAGGGTGGTTCAGGATAACAGCATGCTGTCTGTGTGCGTGGGCAGCTTTTCCTGCTTTTCCTCTCTTTCTCTCTTGCTGTGGAAGCGCTGCACGCATTTGTTCAAGATGAAGCGGAGCACAAGTAAATACACTTGACCTAACGCTCCTCTTGTTGAAGTCACTGAGGGCTGCTGGGACTGAAGCCGCTAATGCCTCAACCTATGTTTATATTCTGTTCGTCATCCTTTTTCTCTTTGGCAATTGGCAGGCATTATTTGATAGTTTCAGCAGTATCAAATCTTGTGGTCAATCTATTGGGGGTATGGTTCTTCCGAAGATATGCGCGACGAAGATTTGGTGAGTTATTGTCTTCGGAGTTCTTTCTTCACGTGGATCCTTTGAAGTTTTATTGAAGATTCTGGTTGCAAGTTTGTGCTGGGTATCTATTGGTGCGACTCTTCTCTTGCCTTTGAGGGCAGCTTCGAAGTCGTTTGCTGATGAAACATTTTGTTTGCTGAGAATCTGCCCACATGTTCCATTTATGTAGAACCGCAGTCTAACCTCCTTTCCTCGCGCAAGTGCTGACAGTAGCCACGATTGTGTGCTTAACTTTTGTGTAGCGTATAGAAGAGCGCAAGACATCAATTTACACTCAATATGTCTCCACGTGCTTTCTGATTCTTTCCGAAGGTGGGTTTAGGGTGTTACTACGTAATTGCTGATACCTGATCCGATGATTTAACACACTGAATGGCGTGGACCTTTTAGCAGCTTTCCTTCCCCGTACTAAAGAACATGGAAACTTTATGATATCATGACGGCTGTCTCTATGTTCCAACATGCAATTATATACGTTAGAAGACTTCTACAATTTGATTTCAGCATCTTCCAACTTTTCATCTAGATTTATTTTAACGTCTGAATTGTATGTAGTATGCTCCTAGTTAGTCTTATAATGTCATTTCTACTGGTGTTTTGGCAGTGCGGGAGTCATCTTAGCATCTTGGCTTCTAGCATTAGGGTGAGATCTTTCAACCCTCAATTGTTTTGCATGCCATAGAGTTGAGCTATAGTTTGTAGAGTATTCATTAAAGGCCCAAACATTTTCATTTCCACAATCCCATCTTTTATTCTATTTTATTGGTATACTCTACAGTTAGGGAAGGGAAGGTCGATAAATGTATATGTATTATTGGAGTTCAACGAAATGAGACGAATATTTAGTATCCTTGTATCAACCCCCATCATTATTCTTCTCTACAATGACAGGGTAACGTATGCCGAAACACTGTGCCACGGATTAGTCGCAGCAGTCGTCTTTTATACGGCGATGCCACTCTTTCAGGCATCTGGAGCTATACTTTCACAGATGGCTCCTTCTGGCACCACAGCTGCTGCATTGAATAAGTGTCTCCGTCAGGTGGGATTTTCTGTTTCCACGTTTTCAGTGCATGCAATGATCATTTGTATCATGAGGATTAGCCTATCTTGTATATTCTAGTATGTATATATATATCCACTGAGGGCTAGTGTGTCATGCAGTGTCGTCAAGGGGCTTGAAGTGAATAGCTCAACCGAAATTATCTTCTACTTACATTGCGATTGTCATCTTTGGATTAAGATATGTTTGTTCATAGTCTCATGTATTAAGACTGGTTTTGGACGGTACCAGGTTAGGATGCTGGATGACGTGATGCAGTGCTACAATGCTCGATTTTGGGACTTGGTGCCGGGCTCTATTGTAGGGACGTTAGTAATGCAGGTAAATTTAGGACTCTAATAGAGTGTTAATATGAAATGCTTAGATACTTATTGATGCTTTGTGCACAATTTTTTTTGTTTACCTGAGTATGACTACAACTCTCTTTTCCAGGTGAGAGAAGGAGCAGACGAGCAGAGTATACTGTCTACTGTACATAGCATCTACAATGATATCGGAGTCAAGGACCTTACTGTGGAGATCGAGATTTATGATTAGAAATGATATTTGACACTAATCTTGGTATGTGCTGTACATCATTGGAAGTAAATGAATGACAATAGAATTGACCTGACTATTGTCACTATTGCTTTTTCCCATTTCATGTTCATAACATGAGGCTGGATATTTTCAATGGTTTAGAAATTGGGGAATTGGCGCTTATGACAAAGCGAGTCACCTGTTTCTGGGCATTTTACTCTTTGAATCAATTCCACTCAATTCAAGGTTTTTAGTTCCGTTTTTGTGCCACGTAGGTGGTTATACGAATCAGACTCAAGGCCTAATGCACAACCCTTGTTAGTGTGTTGTTCCACTAGCATGCTTTATCGTCATTTCTTAAATGAACTTTTTAAGAGGGTTAAAGACATGTATGGATATACAAATCAGAACAGTGGATGGAACTTGTTTCGTATTGATATAAACCAACATCGCAATTTCGTTCCACTTCGTTGCAAAGTTCAATTGTGGTTTTGCTCAATTTAGAACTCAGTCTGTTGACGTCCCCTAAATTAGATGGTCAATCAGGCAACATCCGTGTTAACAGTCAAAAACTATGACACTTATCAAGTCCAACAAACTCAAGAAACTAAAAGGTTCTCTCTCCGTTTACAACATAGGTGTCAAGTTTGCATTAATTTTTTTGTCAGCAAATGTAGATTGTCATGTAGATTGTCTGCAAATTCACCAGACATGATAAGGCTATTAAGTGTTGAATACATTAAGGGTTTTAGTTCTCAACCTACTCTGGGCCGACTTATCGTCTCCACACAGCAACTCTATCTATTCTTCTGACTCGGAATAAACTACGTGATGTAGAAATTGATTATGTAGAACAGACCATTCCTCTAAGAAGAAACCAAGGGCACATTTGCTGTGTGTTTGACTTAAATAAATGCATCTACTAAAAGCTGTGAACTCCTTCCCTCACCATCAACGTAAAATTTCCTTACTTAAACTTCCGATGGTTCAGGATCTACCCAACGACCATGCTCCTTGATGAGCCCAATAAGTTCATTAGTAGCTTTCTCCATGGCGATCCCTCTCCTGACCACTTCCTGCAAATTCAAATAATCTCCAGGTATGATTTCAAGCTAGTTAAGGTGATGGGCCAAAAAAATCGCATTGAAAAGTGAAAAAGTATATTATACCTTGCCGACGTAGAGGTCAATTTTTCCAGGAGCGCCACCGACATATCCAAAGTCCGCATCTGCCATTTCTCCAGGACCATTCACAATGCAACCCATAATGGCAATCTGCAAAAGAGATGTTACAACTAGAATGTGAGTAAAAACCTAGAGTGAAACAAGAATCAAGATCGGTACAGAGGGTTACCTAGTCATTGTGATTGAAAGATAATGATTGTAAGAGAAAACTATTAAGACTAAAATGCTTAATTGTTATGAATGCAGAACACGTATTCCCTGAATTCGTTTTTTAAAAATCAGATATGAGTCTAACAAGTGCAGTTAAACTTCGCGTACCGAAACACCAGGTAAGTGGTCCGTCTTTTCCCTAATTTCCGCGCTTACATCCTGAAGATCGAAGAGCGTCCTTCCGCAAGATGGGCACGACACATATTCCTGTGTCCAACAATTCATGCTATCAGAAAAGATCGAAGTCAAACAGAAATTCACATTTATGCACGCGCAACCAGAGTATAGAATTAGACCAATGGCTTAAAAAGTACCTAACCCAGTGCTAAATAAAATTAGTTCTTTTGTTTGATTTCAATTAGCAGACACCTGCGCTTTCATCTTGATTAACATGTTCAATTTAGTGCTCAGCTTGATCAAATAATATTAAATACTTCGCGATGATGGGGATCATAGTTGGTTGCATTAAAACAAAATCGTAAGGGAAAAACTGCTCGACAGAATATTTTGACTCCAGGGTCCTCCTAACAGGAAGTTTGAGAGCTTACTGTCTTTGTGTTCCGCATCCGGCATCCCTGAAGCATGCCAAACGATGTATTCCTCAGGAAATCGAAGTCCAAATCAGCTGCCTCTAACAATACCCCGTCTCCTAGGCCGTCCACAAGCATAGCACCAGCTTCACTGCCTGACTTGATGACCAAATCGTCCCTGCAAAATGTAGAATTGTATAAGAACCAGATTTGAGGGGATAATTAACCCCGGAAATTGTGGTAGACTTTGTTAATGGAAGTTCCCTGTGAACTTTTTAAAAACAAATCAAATTAAAATTGATAAATCAGCATTCTGGTGACTAATTTTAGTTCAATCCACGTGGAATACCTGTGAGTATTTGCAGGGAATTTAAGATGATGAATGACTGGGAAATTTATATCATTCGTTTGTAAATATTCAAATAACCTGCATAGAAACAACAGAAAACTAAAGATGGGTACATGTGTGAAGTGCTTCACAAATCCATACTAGTGCATTCTTCATAGTAATCCATACAAATCCAATAGAACCAATGGCATCCGCAGTATAATACATATAGCTCAACGCCAAATTAGCAATAATAAAAGCTATCGGTTTAAATAAATAGGCAGGCGTTGCACGGAAATGAGGCATGACATGTTTCCAAAGTACACGTAGGGCTAGAACTTGCCTTCGTGACGCATGTACACGACTTGACTTCTCATCACCTTCTGGAATGTACAGTAGCAACATGATGAGATCCAAATCCTTCAGTTTAGCAAGCTGTTCTTCAGGTTCATCTCCACGAAGAGTCACTGCAAGACGAGTACCTGAAGACGTATATGAACGAATTAGTGAAGACATGCAATTCACGAGATTCAACTACTCTTAATCTTGCCACTCCTGCATGCAACTAGTATTTATCTTTCGCCTTGTGTTATAATCAACAGGTACAAACCATGGATTAATTTTGATTGTAAAGCATAGGACCAAATGAAACTTTATCGACTACCTGCAGGCAGGTTTTCATGAGCTCCAGAAATAATTTCATCGAGAGTAGCGAGAGCCATAGCATGTGGAAGAGGGTTAGCAAGTTGCTCAGCTAGGGGAGTCAGCACGCCTATTCCGACATCTGTCAATCTCTTCACAGCGAGTCTCTGCATCACATGAGAAGAGCGAACATATAAACAGAGTGTTGTAGGTCGCAAAGCACCATCAGCACTTGAATGAACAGCCCAATAGCAAACGGACTGCCTACAATACGAAGGCATTAACTGAAAGTTGCTGCACTGACCGAGGCCCTGTCAGCAACCTCTGGCAGCTTATTCAAGAGTATCGTGTCCACAGTAGCTAAATCCTGCACATCAAAGGCAAACATTTTGTTCACACTTAGCAATACTATGAGACAGGTTGTGTTCCAAGCGAGATCTAAAGCACCAAAATAGCTCAAGAATGCATTCCAAGAGTGTAACAATGTCAACATAAAACATGAGATATTGGATCGCCATCTCATTCACGGACCATAATTTCACATATGTTTATAGCCATACCTTATAAGGCATACCGATGATCAACTTTGTAGCCAGGTCTCTATATAGAACTTCTGGATTCTGCATTAAGGGGAACAACCGCTTGATTAAGAAATATAGACACAGCCATACCCAGATGAGTTAAATCCACTCCACAACTACCATATTTTTCTTCTCCAGATCAATGTAGGATTTCACTAAGAAGGACCTAAAAACATCTTCATGTGAGCAGTTACTAGCGCATTCTGTAAAACGCTATTTCAAGAAAGAAACATACCTTCAACTGATCTAACGTGACTGACATCAGAACAGAGCCATCACGGTGCAGAACGTTTCTGTAGTCCACCAACTCTCCCTGTTCAGGATCAAACCAACAGATTTCCGGTAAACGACTCATCGAATATTAATTAACGAATCTTTTTTCAACGCTTTTTCATGTTCTTCAATCGAAGGTGGTCCTAAGAATCAGAACATTGCCGATTACGAATTATAAAAAGGAAACTTTAAAGAACACACAATCAATTAACCAACTGCAAAAACTGCATAAATCATCACGCAAGAAATCACCACTGTTGAATTATCTGACGTCAAAGCACAGCCTATAGCAGCACAAGGTCTTGACTAACCTCCCTCTGCAGTGGAAGTTGGCCGGTCCTTCGTTGGAAGTCAAAGTATCGCCGGTGCTTCTCTTCGAATTCAGCCTAAAATAGAAAACTTGAGCATTCAATACCAACTATTTTCACTGAGGATCACAGCATTCTATAACATATTGCGCTACAAATGAATAATAAACCATATAAAAGTAACAAATTTACAGTCCGACTCTACTAAGAGACCATCAGCTTCGAAACATGACTTTTGCGTTCAGGTTAAATTTTTAAATACGAAATGCCAACATCCCCTAAGTATCTATAACCTTAAGCCTGAAAACAATGCAGGAAGAGGAAATTGAAATAACCTTCAAAAAGTAAATTGCATCCAAATTCTCAAACACATTACATTAGAAATACGATTTAGACTCACCACCCCCTTCTGTTCTGCAGAAATCTTCATGCCAAGGTTTGCAAGCTTTGTGCAAGGATCAATTTCTTCTTCAGGAGCTTCCGTCAATGAAACACGTATGGTGTCACCGAGACCATCCTAAATGACAAACTTTCATCAAAATTACTAAAAGTGGCACCTCAGAATAGATGTGCTTAAGTAGAGGTAGTCAAGCAAAAAAGTTAAGGCTCACAATCAAGAATATCCACAAGTGAGAAAACAGTTAAATCTTTGAAAAGAAAATCGCTGGCATACAGGAATGTCACTAAAGAGATAAAGGTTAAACCTGAAGTAAAGCACCAATGCCGATAGCTGACTTCATGCGACCATCCTCTCCCTCTCCAGCCTCAGTAACACCAAGATGTAATGGGTAGTCCCAGTTGTTCACATACATCTCAGATACTAAAAGCCGATATGCTTGAACCATTACGACCGGATTGCTTGCTTTCATAGAAAACAAGAAATTGTGGTAGTCATGTTTGCGGCAGATACGTGCAAACTCAAAGGCTGATTCTACCTGCGAAGCGCACATTTGATGAATTAGCTATTAATATCTCTACAATTTCATGTCAATCAACCCTTTACCCTGTCGATTGCACCGTTGTGAATGTGCGCAGAGAGGACATTATCTAGATTTCACCAAAAACTGAGGTCATGAGGGATCGAAGAATTCATTAAAAATCTAAAAGGATCATGTGGTTTCATGGATGAAGTTCTCCTGAATAACAGCATTACACTCTACAATTAATTCACAACCCATAACAAGACACCGATTTATTTTATTTGCATTTGTAAAGAGACTAAAACTCAAGTTACCCATGACATCCTCAGCTCAAAGCAGATTGCAATGAAATTGTGAAACTAACCATGCCCCTTGGAGAGTCACCATAGTAGCTCATGATGCGATCAGAAAGACTTCCATGGTTTGTGCCTATGCGCATAGCCCTTCCAAGCTTCTTGCATTTCTCTACAAGAGGTGTAAATACCTGATGTACATAAACCCCACACAAAGAGATTAAGTACTAGCAATAAAGCACTTGAATTTCACCACCGCCTCCCCATAAAGTGATAATAAGAAAAAAAATCATCGCCAAAACTGCGATTCTTAGATACCTCTTCAATGTGGCGTAGTTCCTCCTGATAGTCAGCTTCTGTATACTCCAATATCTCAAACTGAGCGCGCCGATCAGCTACAAGAAAGCGAGAGATATTCTCAGATACAAATCTATAGTAAAACCAGAACGTCAAACAAGATTAAAAACTAATTTCTTTTAAAAATGATGAAATTTCTGCGTCAAACTTAACGAAATTTATCAGAGATTTTTAAGCTTTCTAAGTTTTAATCTTAAATTAATGAAATAATAAAAAGAACACATAATAAGTAGTTAAAAGTGACCTTAATAAGACCTTAGTCATCGAGCTTTCCTACTTTGCCGTTGCTTCATGGGCTCTGAAGGAATTAACAGGCAAAGTCGTGAACATAAGAAAGTGTTTTACTGACACACGAACCAAGGCAAATCACTAGAAAACATGCTCACCAAAGTTGCCGGGATTGATACGAATCTTGTCAAAGCAATCCGCAACTTTCATCGCGATAGAAGGCGCAAAATGAATGTCAGCAACCAAAGGTATATTGTACCTGCATCCCTCAACAAGATCAGTGGCAAGCTATCAAGCAAATTCATTGGTTCAGAGAATGGCACGATCGTAAAGTTTCAACATTGCAACTAATTGTCTCACTCCAGAGCTATCCAAGGATAGAATGCTTCCAAGTTACAGAAAAACACTAGTAAAGTGCGCCGATGGCCAAGATGGCATTGGCGAAGTAGTACCCTTTCTGCACAAGAGTGTTCTTGATCTCATAGCAAGCATCGGCCTCTTTCTTCCCTTGAACCGTAATCCGCACAATATCACATCCTCTGTCTGCAATCCTCATTACCTGAGAGGTTCCCGATCAAACAACTTGTCGCGTCAGGACGTGTCATGAAATTAGATCTACTTCTGCTTCAAAATTTCCCCGATATGCTTTACTATATGCACACTAGTAAATTGATGCAAGCTGAATTTCCTGATAAGAACCTGCTCCACAGTGCCCTTCACGTCTTTTGTGTCTGTGGTGGTCATGGTTTGCACTCGAATGGGATGCTCGCTGCCAACGGTCACACCACCGATGCTCACGGTTCTGGTCTTCCTCCTCACAGGCTTGTGAATTGATTCACAATACTTTTGCCGAGGAACTGCTCACACAAAACAATAGAACCGCCAGATGTAGGAACATTTACAGATGAATGATTGAGCACGGACATTTAGTCACAATACCATCTCAATAAATGTGCCCAGGAACATTCCAAAAAAATTACATGAATATATACTGATCCAAATGGTTATGCTTGTAGCATGCTGACAGCATCCAACTTAAAATTCTTGACATAGTTTGTGAACCTGGAATCAGTGGAATGGCAATCCGACATCTCCAGCCTAGAAACTCAATAAATAAACAAAATCGCAAAAATCCACTGATTTCCTAAATGATTTCGACATGCATTCTACAAGTGCCTCCATTAGATATTGTCCTGTTCAAGAGAACAAGTGGTACCAAAGACTATCTTCACCTTTATTAAACCTAATCCCTCCTCGAGCAACACTAGGTTGAAAGTACGCATGCGCACACTGCATTCACTATGAGCATTAAGAGTCCGTTAATTGCGATATAAGAACATCTCGACCTGTATTACGAAGATAAGGATTATCTAAAGCATTCTATTCAAATCTAGCCACAAAAGTTTTGTCACGTATTCATAATTTCGCACGACTCCGAACCGGAGGGAAGGGAGACTATCCAAAGGGACGCTATTACACATTCCACCTAGGTCGCGGGACTTGATGAAATTATGAAAAGAGGTGAAAAGAAGAGGTTTGCGCAACATTTGGATAAACAAAACCCGGTGTTCATGCAAAGATGAGACCCGAATTGTCACCTAAAAGCTGGCTGCCTTGAGACGCAGGTTCCATTTCCACTACTTCGGGTGCCATATTCCGCACCCCAGCAACGCGCACCCTCTGAGCCCGCGACGTCCGACTCCTCTGCACCTTCACCTTCCCTTTCAATTCCACCGCCATAGGTTGCTGCAAACTCCCCGGCAACGAGTCCATCTTCTTTAAGCTCGAAAACGAGCCCGGAATACCAGTAGACATCGTGAGATTCGTGGCAGACATTGCTCCAAACTCAACGAGTTTAAAAAATTCCAAACCTCACCTTCCAACCTCCTCACTACAACCAAAAGCTACTCTCTCTGTCCCCCTCACGCTCTCTCTCTCTCTCTGAACCGCTATCCTACCTAAATGCGACACTCTCCTTCAGAAAAAAGAAAACGAAATATCGCTCCGGAACCGCGACCAAACTTGAGCTCGAAACCAACCACAATGCGAACCGCCACTGCGAAGCCACAACCCCAGGCGCGTCACAGAAAAGCGCTAGACGCAGCCAACGGAGAAAAAGCGTAGCCCGAGCGACTACTTCGCAAAACAGATTTTAAAAGGCTGGTTATAAAGTGATCGCCATCGATAGTAACGAGATTACGGCACCCGTCCTGGCACTGCAAAACCTCGTGAGATGAGGAGGCCAGGCCAGGGCCACTATCATCCGAAATCACCAAACCGTCCACTCAATCATTCCTCTACAATCCGAGACCGTAGCCTAATTGACTGATGTGGTCTTGTCCGGTGTCGACTCGTCTCGTCTTGGCTCGTCTGTTCAGCTGAAGAAAACAGAGACAACCACGCGGGGGGAGCTTCCAGGGTTGGCTGCAATCGAGAGGCCTACGTCCAACGCAGCGCCAACACAGGGATTACGAGATGCGCATCTCGTAATCCCTTACCCGGGCTCTCATTTCCATGTTCCCGAGTATTAACGGAGAGTTGGATAAAAGCGGGCCGGGTGAGAGGGCCCGTTCTGAGTTGCAAAGGATATTCTGAGGGGGATCTGGCGTGGCCCGTGGGGTTCGTTGGGGTTTCGGGGATTAGGCTTTTCTCACTGGGTGGCGCCTTACTGGCCCTGCTCTTGTTATTCTGTGGATAATGTGCCAGCTAGGATCGAACCCCTGATTGGTTGGATGTGAGCCTCTGCTTTCCCTTCCCTTCCCTTCACGGAATGTTTGTGAAAATTGCATCCAGTTGATAACGAATTGCAGAGTTTGGCGTTTGGACATATTGTTGCATGTGTTCTATTAGGCCACCTCTCAGAGCATCTTTTCAATTTTTAATTCTCTTACATTTATTTTTAATTCTCTTATAATATAAATAATAGCTTCAATTAGTGTGACTACAAGAAACTACACGGTAAAGTTCTTTTGTAGATATTGAACTTGTACATATACAAATAAATACTTTTGATATTTTGTCATGAAAATTGATTAGTTTTTTCTTTTATGTACTAAATAAATATAAATACATTCAAAATGAAATTTGAAACTTTTATAAAGAAAAAATAAAAGCCATTTTATAATTATTACTATGTATATTATTCTTTATTTATGCACATTAAAATAGATACACCTATTTTTTAAAAAAAGTGGCACAATTAGTAATGAGCTTCACAACAAGTAACTTTCATATAATTGTAAGTTATTGTAAAGTTGGAAAGTACTTCAAAACAAACTGAGCTTTGATTATTAAGAACTTATCTTAATACTAAGTTCCCTTGAACTTTTTTACTTCTGAACCAAAAACAACTACAATATAGTTTAGTGAAATTGTGTAGTCATTGTGAACAAACAATTAGTGGGTTGGTAATAAGATTCAATATTGACACACACACACACACACATATATATATATATATATATATATATATAATACTACCTTTAACCACCTATCATCCATTCATATGTATGTATGTATATATATATATATATATATATATTAGATTGATTACATATACATATTACTAAAATATGGTAGAAATTCATGAAAATTTTGAAAAACGATTTTTTAGATCTCCAAAAAGAAAAGAAAAAAAAAAAAGAAAAGAAAAAAAAGTCAGTATATTATAATAGACCTTTAGTAAATTATGGTGTAAATTATATTTTTTCTATAAATTCTTTTATGACAGTATTTCTACTTAAGAGATATATTTTCATTTAATTGCTTTTATATTATTTTCCTATATATTTTTCTTTTTTCTTTTTTACAATTCAATGTTTAAATGTTTTTTCTAGTGTGTGTTGGTTGATTGTTATATTGAAAATTAAATTTTCAAAGTGTAAATATCATATTGTTTACGAGAGATTTCATTTAATTAAGTTTGCCCTTATTTAAATTTTTTTTCTGAAACAAGCATAAGTAATATCAAAGATGGTCTGGTAATTATTTTTTTATTAATTTTTGTTTATTTACTTTCAAATACTTGTACCAAAACGATAACAAAATCTTCAAAATAACAAACATTGATACTTTAACTTGGTTTATTATACACATAAAAATACCTGATTTCATTTTTTTTTTTTCTCAAAAATATTATAAATAATTAACTTTTTCTTTAAGGTTACTACTATGTTTTGGATATTGTTTACAAAAATTATTATTTATTTAAATATTTTGTCCTGGGGTTATTTAAATTATATAATATACAAATTATTTAGAAATTCCTAACTATATTATTTAAAGTACATATTTTCAATTCATCTTTTAATATACATTTTTTTATTAAAATTTAGAGGATAAATCATGTATTTGTTACTTTGTGATTGAAGTTCAGATGCATTAAGAAGTGATTCTGTATGGAGATCTTGAATAGCAACATAAATTTGCTTACCTAATTTTTTAAAAATTAGTAATTGCATAAGTAAACAATAGTTAAAAAACATATAGTATTTAAATAAATAAAGTAGGGTTGTTGAATTGACATAAAAATTGTGCATTTTAATTTTTATAGAATTAATATCAATGTGTTTAAAATAAACTCAAAATAATCTTAGCAATATTTGTAACATTCATTCATATAAAATGGTTTGTTTTACACATTTTATATAATTTTACACATCTTACATGTTATATATTTATATTATATTAGAAATAAATATAAATCATATTATTTTATATTCTAAAATTATGGATTAATATATAAGTTATTTTTCTAAAGGTCTTTGATATTTTGTAGAAAAAAACCTTGAACTACCAAAAGAAAGACCAATAAATCATAGTGCTATGATTGTGTTAATTGTATCATATGTTTATTAATTTTAGTAGATATAAGTTTTGTTTTTTTTCATTAATATAACAAGAATAAATTTATCATAAAATTTTTTGAAAGTATTTTTTTTATAATTTTAAATATTAAGTGTAAAAAAAAAATTAAATATAAAAAATAAAATTCAAGAATGGTAGTTGAAATAGTTGTTTGAAGAAGGTCAATCAATCCCAACATATCAAGTCTATTACTTTAATTTGAGAATTGATAATTTCTTTGAATATATATATATATATATATATATATATATATAATATAATATAATATAATATATTGTAACTTTTTTGCATAACTCTCAATAATTTCATTATTTTATGGCAAATTTTATAAAGAATTGAGAAGAACTATTTTAATTTTCAATTAATAGAATAAATTACCATGAAATCTTCAAGTAAAACCTGCTATTGAAATACAGTTTTTTGATTCTAAGAAATGTTAAGCAAGCATAAAATTGTGGTGGGAAGAAATTCAAATAAGGTGGAGCAATTACATAAAAAGAGAAATAAAAGGATAAACGAAATTTTTATCAGACTAAGCTGTCTTTAATGTATTCAGTACCAACATATTAAAAGAGATATTTTGTTGTAAAATAATACTATTAATGTATATTTGTGTGTATGTTTGTGTACGTGTATATATATATATATATATATATACATACATGCACACCCGTGGTCGTTAAATCAAGTTCTCAGGCACAATTATTCTTTTGTCACAATACTTAGGATATAAAAAATTCCAAGCAAGACTAGATTGTATTGAAACCATCTTTCATTTTCTTTAAAACTTGAGAAACTATACAAGGTTCAGAATATAAAAAGTTTAGGTCTATACTCAAAAGTTTCAATTCTTTTGACACATTCTCGATGCATTCTGAAGACCCTCAAGTATGTTGTTATTCAAATAAGCACATCTATGTTCAAAGTGATTTTCTAAGCAATCAAAAAAGTTTCAATGAACCTTCACAACTCATCCGAATCAATTTTCCCTTTTTTGAATGCTTCCCAAACATTCAAATAACAACCAATTAGCATCAAGTTCTCTGATCATCCAATCAAGTATACACTAAAGAATATCAACAATTTGTATGAATCACTAAAATCACTCAAATCTTACTTGATCACCAACTAGAATGTTCCTAGAACTGCACGCCAGCTTCAAGTTTCACATTGAAAATCAGGTATCTGGGTCACAAGACGAGTAGCAAAAGTAGTGAGTTGCAAAAGCTATTTGTTGGATTAAGAATGAGACGACGAATGCGATGATTTCGATCACAAAGACCTAAAAGAATTCCTCTCAGATCAGACCCCTGTACTTGATTTTCAGGTGGTCTTGGTACATGTGCTTGTTTCGGATCATATCATCTAGATCATGCACTATCTTGAAAACAGCGTCAGGCTGGCCTAACATTTTACACTTCTCCGTCATCTCCTTCAACTTGCTAGAGCTTGCACCAAACCAATCTGCAATAATCTTCGATATTACTTTGGGCTTGTCGCAGAAAGCACCTGCGCCGTTGTCCACAACAAACGAGACGTTTCCAACTTCCTGCAGATGTGAAGAATGGCCACTGTCATGGTTTTGCTTGTACGCAGAGTTCATCAGCTTTTGATCCTACTTGATATGAACAGGACAAGGATGGAGTAGCTTATAATAAACAGAATGAGGGAGACACTAGAAATTGACCTGTCCGGCGATGAAGTCGAATAAAACCATCGGCAGCCCTCGTATCAATGCCTCGGCTATGGTACCAGGCCCTGCCTGCAAGTAGTGTAAAAAAAGGTTCAATTTTACGGTGTAGATTTCGTGACACTAGAAATTCCAGAACACAGCAGGCGGTTTTCCAGGTTGTAGGTGAAGGAGACAATTGAAACACAAAAGTTGCAATAGCCAAGGTTATGACTTGTAAGTCCGAATGCACAAACGTTAGGAAAGCTTAACTAGAGCTCAAGCTAGTCTATTCCGTGGTCAAACACGAGATACTACCTTGGTTATGATGCAGTCGCAAGCTGCCATCCATTCAGACATATTCGTCACAAAGCCATTGATCTGCATATGAAAGTAACAGAGCAACAAACACACAGACTCAGGAAGAAATTTCACAACTGTTTGCAATAGGAATCAAGGCTTGAGTGCGTCTATATTGAATGATGTCATCCTCAGACTCGTTAATAGACAAACTGTTTCCCTTGAGCAAGGGAAACCTATGAACTTTCTCAGGAATAATGGCTAGTGTATTGTACAAGTATGGATAGACTATTGCAGAGAAACAGAAGTTTGAAGCGTTCAGGAGATTCAGTACCTTTACGGGAATGTTCCACTGGATCTTCTGAAGCTTCTTGACAAGGCCTTTGTTACGACCACAGACAACCACAAGTTGACCAAGGGCTTTTCCAGTATTGGCGTCATAAAGTGACTCCCCAAGAGCACGAGCAGTTTGTTCCACCGGGCCCATGCCTTCTCCTCCCCCCACCAACAGCACGGCAGGCAGGTCCTTGTCCATCTCGAGCTCCTTCAGCAATTCATCCTAGAGCAAGAGATATTCAAGCATTTTAGAAGATACGCAATCTAACTAGCATTGTGGACCATGACACGAGTAAAACGTTATCTGAGCTCAAATTCAACGACAGGGTTTAGACTTCAAACCTTGGAGCGAGAGAATGTAGCGAAGGAGGGCCGAATAGGAAGCCCGTGCACACGAATCTGAGACCGACGAAGACCAGCCTCTAGAGCTCTCTTTGCTACTTCCTCTGTGGGACAGAAACAGGCGGTCACAAGCTGATGAAACCTGCCACACATATCTAGTTTTAGAAAAGGCATTTGGAATAATGTTTTGCCGAGGCAGAAGCAAGAACGGTATTTCTGCCCATGCGAGAAGGGTGTTTAGCATATCGTTTAAAACAAGGTGGAATACTGTCGAATTTTCTAAAACATTGCACATGCGACTTCGTAAAAACTTGACTTACCATGTAGGATGGCAAGTGCCTAGATCTGTGATGATAGTTGTGAAGGGGATTTTGTCGAGTAAGCCTCGTAATCGTAGTACTCTTAACGGAACGTGTTGCATCAGGGGGTGCACGCTTACGATAACGTCAGGTTGGTACTTAGCCAAGCCGTTTGCCACCTCTCTGATAACCACACCTTGGGGTAAATTCAGTATCAGAACGACAAATATTCATTCAAGATAAGCACAAGCCATAAGACCAGTCAGATGAAGACTAGCAGTGCAGCTCTTGTAGAAAGTCGTGAGAACAATACCCAATTTCCTTGAACCAAATACCTTGAGATAAACAGAGATGTTGCGCGCATTTCTGATTGATGTACTATTTTGGGCGCGGTGCTGTAAAACGCGAACTTCCATAGAATCTCGTGTTTGACGAAAAAGCTGTAAAGTCGTGGAACTTGGTTGAAAGGCCAGGGAGTGTGCTCCTTCCATAAATCAACAACGTGTACCTGAATAATTTGAACGCAACTAAGACTTAGATTTGGGATCTTGACAATGATCTCAATAAATATAGCATGAACATATTTGTTCATTGAGTAGACTTTATCAAAACGAACATTGCCAGGTGTGACCAGATCATTAAAAAAAAAAAAAAAAAAAAAAAAAAAAACCTAGCGTGTAAACCACTAGTTCTGCAAAAGCGGTCTTTCTTTTCTGAGATACGTTAAGATCCATGAGTAGCAGAAACGGGGAATTCAACGCCAAGACAAAGATTCCTTCGAAAATCGGAAACGGTGAGTGGATGGAAAGAAATTTTTTAAGAAAGAAAAGAGAACCACACACCTTGTATTTGTCTCCATACTCAAGCTCGAAAGTAGCTTTAATAGCTTCGGCAGACGCACGATGGCCCCCTCCCGTGTCACTCATCAGAATCAGCACATTCTTTTGCTTCCTCTTATCCTGGCCCACGGACTGCGTAGTCTCATCCCCGACCTCTTCCATGCGCGCCCCAATACCCTTCCCGTCCGCACCTTCACACAGTTTCCCACCGGACTGACTGATGGATGCCCACGACAACGACGGCACCCTATCACAATGTCTACGAATTGAAGCATTGAAATGCCGAAAAAAGCTCTCCTGAACCCTCTTGCTCGTGGACTGCAAATCGCCAACTGTCACTGTGGCCACGCAGTAACAACCACTGCCGAATTCCTGACGCGGCTGCCTCTCCCGAGAAGCTGGCATCCAACCATCACGACCCTGCGCACATTCAGCTGAAGACCCTACACGTCCATGCCCGCAGCTCCTCGCAGAAACGCTCCCAACGTCACGCAGGGACGAACTCACGGTAGCATGCACAAACCAGGGACTGAGCCTCACAACACTAGCATCGCCAATCCCCGCCAATTCTGCAGGGTACTCCATTGCTCGCGATTTTTCTGTTGCGTAGACAATCCACAGCTCGAGGACCACTCAGAATAGATAGTCCGACAATCTCCGCTCCATGAACTCTACCAGTTCAGACGACAAAGGCGAGCTGACCAAACGCACTGCGGAACTCGCCACGAATCGTACGAGGGACATGTGCGAGGCGAAACACCACCCGACACCTCCGTCACCTTCGTATGCGGTGACAGACAGTGTCCAAGTCCGTCGATGGACGCACCCAGAAACCTTAGGGGAGCGAGATAGCGAGGTGTGGAGGAGGCAGCGCGAGCAGCAGAAAACCGGGGGCAAGAGGGAATTGCGAGCAGGGTGGAGAAGGATTGGCGAGCACCTAATCCAGAGTCAACAACTGGATTGCTGGACAGCAGTACGTCTTTCCCTTCCGGACGAACCCCCGCCGCGCCTCGCTCTCTCGCACGCCCGCGCTGCCTCCCTTCCACGACGGCTGACCTGGCAGCCACGGGGGCATGGGATTGCCAGCGTGGCTCCCTCTGTGTGACACTCTAGTTTCTATCATTCAGTTCGCTTGGCTTGGACCTTCGCCGTCGACAGGGAATTGGGTGTGACCTTTCGGCAGCAGCTTGAGTCGTCTTCACTTCGTTCATTATCCACCTTATTTGTTGATTTTGGAATTTAAGTGAAAATAATAATAATAATAAATAAAAAATCCAAGTGTTTCCAAGTCAAAGCTTACAGTGTCGTGCAGCTTAGTTTTAAATAGTCGTGGACATTCTTTGATTTAGTCTTTGTGTTTTAGAAATGGTTGGCACTTTTGGTTCGTGGTGGACTGCTACTTGTTTGGAGATTTTAACAGGACTCTGATCGTCGGATGCCTTGTTATTATTTTGAAATTTTGGAAAAATCTTAACTTTGATGCCCAGAATGAAACAATAATAATAGTAACATTAGTAATTTTGTTGAAAAAATATGATTGAAGTACGCTACTCAACTTAGTCTGAAACAACTTTAGCCTGCGATTGTTGATTGAAATGGGTTAAAACTGTAGCAATTTTGGAAATATATATTGCATCACATACAAACACCTAACTAAATTGTTCCATCTTATTTTAAAATTTAATCACTAAGTTATCAAATCTTGGCAGTAGGAATGTTTTAAATGTCTTGTTGTAGATATAAATTTTAAACTAGCGCCATTGGCCACAAAAAATATTTTCAGAAAAAATATTTATTAAAAATTACAATCGGAAGCTTGTGAGCTCCATGCATATTAATCTTGGAGTATTATGCTTGGCAATCTACACTAACAATATGCAAATTCTAATCTTTGATTGATCAAAAGTTGAGTCATTGCTTCACTTATACTTCACTTTTGATGAAAAAAAATGAAAAATGCAACCAATTAGAGATGGTTTTTGTCTCTTCTAGTTTATCCCATTGGTTTATCATCCCATGAACTATTCTATATAAGAGATATGACATGCAAATTTTGATGAGAAGCATGTTATGTTTAACTTTAATTGTTGTTAGTCTTTGATATTCATCCTAATATTATATTAGACCTAATTAATTATATTACATTCAATTATACTTATCAATTTAATTTCTCTTTGGAATGCAATTTGGACATATCCTACTTGTAAATACAAGATGGCTTATTGAATATTATGTTGATATATTTGTTGATTGCATGAAAGAAATTATAATAATAAAATTTTAAAAATATTTCCTTTTGTTTAAGAATGTTGAATCACAATGATTAGTTTCAAAAGTGAATAATTATTACATGATACCATATTTTATGATTAAAAATTAATATTTTCTATCTTCATTTAAAATTTAAAATGTCAAAAAAAAATTTATATTGTGATTACTACCTTTAAGTATGAAAACATTTTTGCATCTAAATAAATGAATATACAACTATTCATAATATAATATCAAGAATATAAATATTAAAAATAAAAATATTTGAATTATATGAGTTTGAACAGTGGTTAATGCTACCATCAAACTCTAGCATTGTCATGTGTTATTGATCCTATATATAGTATACATATATCAGTACTATGGATAATATCAATGTCAATAAATTTTAGTAAAAGCCATGATATTGAAGGATGTCAATATAATAAAATAAAATAAAATAAAAAAACTATTACTAACTAGTTGTAGCATCATCACAAATTTAAGATAGAAGGAATGATTAGAAAAAATTTATGCATTATAAACAACTTTGAAAGGATATACTCTCTTTCTTTTTTTCAAAATTTGGATGTTGAGCCATTAATATTGTAAAATACAACAAGTTTGTTTGTCACATTTTGTAAGCATTCTAGCTTGGTAGAATTATTTCATATTTTGTACTCAAATGAATAAAAGAAAGAACATTAGTTCATTGAGATTGACATCCTTGTAAATTTAATTGTATTGTGTAGAAGTACCATATCAAAGGAAGTATTTATATCTTGGATGCATTAGTCTATTATTATTATTATTATTATTATTCCGCAATATGCCATTAGCTAGCATAACTCATAGACAAATATTTTGGCAATCATATTGAAGATGGTTATTTCATTTAAGACAATAGATGCAATGAATGATAGACATGGCTATTTACTTAGAGGTATAACTCAATAAACCACCAATATTATAGAGTATGGCTTCAAAAGAAGATATTTCTATAAAAAAAGATTATAAAAGAAAATTACTTCTCAACCTTATAAAATTATTAAAAAAAGCTTAGAAGAAGAAGAAGAAGAGTTTAATAGGAATCTTTTGAAATAGATAAAATACCAAATTTTGTTTTGAATGTTACAAATGCAGATATGGATGCAAAGATCTAAGAACTAGTAGTAATTGGTTCTAAGAAGATTTATAAACTTTACTTCAAGAAGGATTAATTTTATATGCATGTCACTTCATTACACAAAATAGTAGATGTTACTATACAAATTTTTAAAGGACTAAGTGATATTATTAGTCAAAATATAGGGCCACTAAAGTTGATACAACAACTGCCTATGTGTAATATATGCAATTATCAGCATCAACTGCTTTGTAGATGGGATCTTTAAAATCCAAATAATTACCTTGCAAAAAAAATATCAAACAAAATAATAGTATTATAGCCAAATGAAATTTATTACAATGCCTTTGAATAAAATTAATAACTGCATACAAACAATGGTTGTTAAAACTATGAATCCACTCAACATTACCTTAAAAATTATCCAACATAGAAATCACAATAGTTGCCATTTCTAGCAAGAAACAAATTTTACAGAGACAATGTTATAAATTCTAAGTTGAAGGATATAAATACAAGCATTTAACTATTTTTATGATAATAAACTGATAACAAAAAGACTAAGATTTGAAAACATTAAAATATTAAGTAGAATTTTGAAAACCTTTTTTTGTAATATTGAGAGAGACTACATTGTTGTAATATGTGAAGTCTTACTCAACAATGCATCGGACACCTGACTGTGGAAGATAGAATAGAAATTGCAACAAAAAAAATCTTAACTCTAATAGAACACTAAATAAATTCTAATTAAACTATAACAATACTAAGTAAGCTTTAATCAAATTCAAAAGAAACCTTAAAGAAATTACAAATGAAATAATAAGAAATCTTAAAAGAATTAAAAAAAAAATCTACAATAAACCTTAAAAATATCCTTAAGAAATTCTAAAGAAATATAAGAATAATCACAAATATATCTTAAATAGATCACAATCAAATCCTAGTTTAATCTAAATTAAAATGCTAATGGACTTCAATCAAATCCTAAACTCTAAACCAAATCTTAAATAAATCTTAAATCCTAAACTCAACCCTAATCAAATCTTAAAGCTTAAATCAAATCCTAAATAAATACTAAATCTTAAACCAAATCCTAACCAAATCCTAGACAAATCCCAAATCCTAACCAAACTCTAGTCAAATCCTAAATTCTAAACCAAATCCTAATCAAATTTTAAATACTAAATCAAATCTTAATTAAATCTTAAATCTTAAATCAAATCTTAATCAACTTCTAAATCCTAAATCAAATCCTAAACCAAATCCTAGACAAACCCTAAATCTTAAATCAAATTCTAACCAAATCCTAACTTTAAACCAAACCTTAATCAAATCCTAACCAAATCCTATACAAATTTAAAACCCTAAAAAAATCCTAGTCAAATCCTAAATCCTAAATCAAATCGTATCCAAATCCTAAGGTAGTTTAGAACCTCAATATCTTTTGATTAAACTATTGATCTTGTTTAAAAATTTACATACCTGTCAATCTCTTAGTTATAAGTAAGTACAATAAATTTGAAGATAATCGTACTTACAAAATGGAAGAAAAAATCCTAAAATCTGCACAAATGTTGGCCGGCCTCCTTCTCCAACCTTGATGCTGATCTTCTAGTACTAACATCTTCCTTTTGTATCATTTAATTGATTTTAAAATTTTCATATACATAGAAAAATAAGTCTACTAACTACATATATAACTTTTATTCTAATCCAATTGATAGATTGCAAGAAATTTTAGAAATTCTTATTGAACCTAAAATTCTACTTTTCAAGATCTCAACCTACTTAAATCTTAATAATCTTGAATTCAATAGTTAGATCAAGCTAAAATTCGTAATACATATTAAATACAATTATAATCATTAATCTACAAAGTTTTAGCAATAGATTTGCTACAAAACTCCTGCAATTGTCCAAAATGTCAATCCTATTTTATTTCATAAAATCCCAAGTCATCTGAAACAAACTTGATTTTGTAAAGCTCTTACAAAGTCATTAAAAATCCAATTTATACAAAACCAATGCTCATAAAAATCCTATCAAGACTACTATCAAATTCCACTCTTCAATCTACAAAAGAATCCCGAGGTCAGTGTGGATGTGCAGTTTTGTGCCTCAGGGTCTAATTTCAATCCAAGTTAACAATTGGTCCTTTTAAGGTATCAATTTTTGGCTTTTTGAGATAATTTTTACTAAAATCTATTCTTAATTCTCTCTTACACATGCTTATATCATTTAATTTTCTAATTTACTTTATTTTTTCTTATTTATGGCCCTAAAAAGTAAATAGAAGTCTATTTTATAAAAGGCAATATTAATACTTTTTACTTTTACTACCCTTTTTACTATTATTTATATTTCTAAGATAATTTACTATAATATTTTGAACTAAGATCTTCTATAATATAATAATTTTTACACTCTTTCATCTATTAGCCATATTACATTATGACAATGTAACTTTAGAATAATAATATAAGAAGAATTTAAAACAGTACAATTGAGTATTCAAAATTGGGACAAAATCTTAGATATTACAAAAGTTACTATAAAATTGGATAAATTATTTAAACTCAGTCTTAATTTCTAAATACATTTATAATAGCTACACAAATCAATTATTAAAATCCAAAATTTATTGATATTAATATTGTGACTATTGACCTAAATACTGCAATAATTTATATTCAATTAGGATAACACAATTTAATCAATATTTTAGTTGATAGAAGTATTGAAGTAAATATTATGGCCAACCACATTCAACAATACCTCCAACTTCTAAAGCCAAAAAAAACGTGGTTTATACTTATGATTGGAATAAGAATTGTCTAACCTTAACTAAAGAAATATAAGAATCAATAATTATTTCAATCAAAAATATAAGAATCAATAATATGTGCTACTTATGATTGGAATAAGAATTGCTTAATCTTAAGTAAAGAGCATAGACATGAAGTAATTCTAATAGAAAATTCCATTACATGCAAAAAAAAAAAACAAAAAAAAACAAAAACAAAAAAAAAAAAAAAACAAAAAAAACAAAAACAAAAACAAAATAAAAAAAAGAAAAAAAGAAAATTAACTAAAATACAATGGAGTCACAAATTAATAAAAAATTAAGAAGTATTTCATTTACATATTAACAAAAATCTAGTTCTATTAACAAAAATCTATTCAGCAATATTATTGATTCAAACTAAAAAACGTCTAGATATTCTATTACATTTTTCAAAGAAAATCCTAAGTACAAAAATATTGAATAAGGCTCTAGCTTGCCTAGTATTACAAGACATACTATCTTATTACATGTGTTCTTGCTTGATAATGCACTAGATACTTAGTTGTAGAAGATAAGTAGAAATGCAACAATAATCCTACCAAGTCTAATAGAATCTTAAATAGACTTTAAATAAAAATTAATAATCCTAATCAAACTTTCATTAATCCAAAATAAATTTAAAATAAATTACAAAAGAAGCACAAAGAAGTCCTAAACTAATCTCAAAGAACAATAGCAAGAAATCTTAAAGAAATAAAAAATAAATCTAAAAAAATAAAAAAAAATTATTAAAAATTATTAGAAATAATTTTTAAAAAAATATTTAAAAATAATAAAAATAAAAATCCTATTTGAATCTTAATAAATTTTTAGATCAAATCCTAATTAAAACCCTAATTAAACCTCAATCGAATACTAGGTTAAATCCTAATAAAATCTTAATAAAACTTAAATCCTAAAAAAATCCTAAAAAAATCCAAATCAATTTTTAGTCATGTTTTAAACCAAATCTCAAGAAAATCCTAATCCTAAACCAAATCCTAAGCCCTAATCAAACTATAGACAAACTCTTAGTAAATCCTATAGCAAAATAGAACCTGAATAACTAATAATAAAACTATTTATATCAACTCAAAATTTACAAATTTTTTAATATCTTAGTTAGAAACAAGCACAAGAAAGATAAAATCAATTGCACTTACCAATTGAGAAAAATATAAGATAATCCAATCAAGTATTGGGCGGTCTCTTATTCCAATATGAATGCTAAACTTCTAGCACCAATACTCCCTTCTTGAACTATTGAATTGCACTCAAATTTTATTTAAACATTGGAAATTGAGTCTAATATCCTTAAAAAAAAAATTGACTTCAATCCACTCAATGAATTGCCAAAGAACTTAGAAATACTAACTAACCTTCAAACTCCAATTTTTGAGACTTTAATCCACAAAAACCTTCACACTTTGTTTTAACTATTTAATTGACTTTAAAATTTTTACACACATTCACAACTAGCACATAAACATATTATCCAAAATTTACATGTATTTATACTACAAAACTTAAGAAACTCCCAAATTTATAAATATATTTTTATTTTTAAAATCTAAATCAATCAAAAACATCACTAACTTTGAAAATACTTCAAAAACTTAGTGTTGATTTAATTGATATAAATTTTAACATCCAAAAATCTCTTCTTAAGTTTCTCTCATATTCTATTCTTTGATTTATCAAAGAATTCCAAAGTCATCATATGGCCGTGGTTTTATGCCTCAAGATTTGATTTTGATCCAAATTGACAATTGGTCCTCTTTGAGCATCAATTTTTTGTAATTTGAAATAAGTTTTATTTTATCTTATTTTTAACTCTCTCTTTATTATGATTATATAAATTTCTTATATTATTTACTTTGATTTGGCTCATTTATGCCTCTACAAAGTAAATAAAAGTCCTTTCTATAAAAAAGAAGTATTAAGACTAAATCTTTTATTACCTTTCTATCTTTTATTTTTATTTTTCTATTATATCTTTTTGCTATATAGTTGTGTTATTACACAACTATGTCAATTACAAGATGGTCATATAATATCACTAAACATATTCAATTGATTAATTTGAGAACCATAAAGAATCAAAGAATGCCAAAATCAATGCAGATGCATCTAAAGAATTGTAAACAATAGCAATCTTTTTATTTGAAGAATTCAAAGATACCTTTGTTAGATTACATGAAGACCTTAAAAGAATATCGATAAAAATTACCAAACATATTATTGATTTTTTATTACACATAACTTTGATTCAATAATGACATCATAGCATGAATTCCAATTAGACCATAACAATATGCATTGACTTAGATAAACTATTGAAAATCAAATTCACATCACTTATTAATTTGGTGTTGTAGCTCTCACCTATGGTCATCATTTTTAAGAAAAATAACAAATTTTGTTTTTGTGTTGACTTTAGGAAATTCAATACTCTAACATTGAAGAACCATAATCTACTTTCTTATATAAAAAATATAATTGATGAAGTTGCAAGACATAGAATATATTCTTTTTTAGATTCTTTTTTAGAATATTATGAAGTATCAATGGCAGGAGCTAATAAAAATAAAAATAATATTTTTAATAGAGTAGAGATATTTTTAATTCAAATAAATTCTATTAATAGCCAAAAATATATTAATGACTTTTTAACAAGTAATAGAATTAATATTTTGATCTTTTTTGAATAAGTTCTTTCAAATCTTTCTTAATGACAAAATAATAGATTGTGATGCCATCAACCACATCCACTATTTACAAAATATTTTTCAAGCATTTCATATCCAAAATTTCAATTTTAATGCATATAAATGTATGCTTTTATTCTTTTCATAAATAATATTATATTATATTATATGTAAAAAAGGTAAATTTTTTAATTCTCTCAAAATTAAAGACATTATCAATATGCAACTACTATAAGATTAAATAAAGATACAATAATGTTTTTGCATGGCCCAATTCAATCACATCTACATTAAATACTTTGCACATATTACTGCACCCATTAATACTCTAAATTGTACAAACTATTATTTATGTGATTCATTAGAGAGTGGAGGCACAATAAGCTTTTGAAGCAATTAAAAAGGTGTATATCAATACACCAATATTATTAGTCTTTGATTGACCTTTATGGCTTTGGATCCATATAAATATTTCTAATATTGCAATCAAAGTAATAATTTTTCAAAATTCTACTAAGAAGATAAACTAAATAATAGCCTATGCAAGTCAATTATTAAATTATGCAAAATACAACTATCTGACTATTGAAGAAGAAGAACTTATTATGATATACATGGTTAAAAACTTTTTCTATTATTTATTTGATAAAAAATTGTAATTTGTCATGAATCACTACAATTTATTGTATTTAGTAAATCAATCATTAATTACTAGTTGTATTGCACACTAGATCATGATCCTTTTAAAATATGACTTTGAAGTAGTCCATGTTGTAAGGAAAAACCACATAGTTGCTGATTATTTATTCCAAGATACAACAACCATTAAATTAGTCAAGATTTAAAATATCTTTAATAATTTATATATTCAGACAACCATTACTTAAATCATAATAATAAATAATAATTATTGTTTTCCATGCATAAAGTATCTTACAATTGAATAAACAAAAGAAGTTTTCATTGGTACATGCCACATTAACTTCATTTACTAAGCCTTATCATATGTTTACATATACCAACACTATCTCAAATATGATATAGATACCATGGCACAACTTTGTATTCATTAGAAACAAAACCAAGGTATTATAAAAGAACTATATAAGGATATACCAAAAAGGCACTAGGTACTAAAAACAACTATCCAAAATATCTTTTTAATAGGATATTGGTGGCCAATTCTATACAACAACATATACTATTATATCAAGTATTACTATCCATATAAAATATCCACTACAAATTTTGTGTATCAAAAAAAGATTCTATTGGATTCTTTTTCATTGCTTGGATCATTTATATATTGAAACTTAGATTTTATTACTAGTATCAAACTAACAATATGCCAAAGGTATAAAGATATCTTAGCAACCATAAATTATATGACCAAATAGGTAAAAGCTAAGGCTTAATATACCAATTCGAGTATTATCATAACAACCTTTCTCTTCAAACAAATATTATATAGGCCTATTGATTTACATACAATAATGCAACAAGTTTATTGATATATCTTGATGATTGACAATATTGAAACACTTCATCATGAAAAATCAAGTAGATTGGAATATATATTTACAAGTAATTATATAGGCCTATTGATTTACATACAATAATGCAACAAAAACCAACTTCAATTTTTACCAATTTTTTTTAATTATACCTTATAAATTATATTAAATTTATTATTTTATCTTTTAAATTATATTGAATGGTTTAAGAATTAAAATTATTTTTAAGGATAATTCTAAAGTTAAAACTATTATAAACATAATGCATCACCTTGACTAAGGTCCATAGTTGAGACATATAAAGTATTATGCTAGACCTACAATTAATACAAGATATAGAGACATCAGATCAACACAAAGAATTACACCAAACTTATAAAAGTAAGAGGTAGAGACATTGAATCAATCCAAAATAAAGAAACCAATGATGGTCTAGGTATTGGTGGTCTACACTAAGCCATTGTTGTAATAATCATCCAAAATAGCTTATTATTTTTAAAAATAGATAAACAAATATCTAACAAAATTATTGTGAACAATGACCAATTTAATATCTTTTGTTGAATACAACAAAGATTATACAATACAACCAATAGTAGCAAATGAAGCCATAATATAATGCTTATAAAATATAATCGATTGTGCTTCAAATTTTTTCATATTGTGTATTTGGATCAAGGATCAATAATGTACCATAAATCAATACAAATATACCATGACTTTTAGAAATCTTTAATCAATAGTAGAAACATGCTTAAAATGATCTAAGCCACGATTGTCACCTATAAAGCCACCCTCTACATCTTATATCAATAGGTTGCAACATTAGGAACTACCAAAAAAATAACTATATAATACCACAATAAACTTCTTGCTACAAACATTCAATTGTGATGAAAGATATGTTAAGTTGAAGAATAAGAAGATGTGATTTCTAAAGAATTCAAATAAAATATTCAATGAATAAAATAAAAATACCTTGTTACACAAATGTTCCAACAAAATTTTGAAGCCAATTATCTTGGATGGATTCAAGAGGTAGTATACATCATTGCCTTCAATGCAACTTAACTAGTAAAATAAAGTCTTAATATTTAGCAAGAAGAAAAGAAGAATTCATACAATAATATAATATAAACACAATGAATAAGTTGGAATTACCAAACAAAGATAAAGAATTGAAACTAGATAATATGTGATGAAGAATTGAAGTTGTAAATGCACTAGAGAAAAATTGAAGCACTAATATAGGAAACCTTAGAATTCCAAGATACAAATCAAAGTCAATGGTCACATCTTCTTAGCCAAAAAATTTAATATTGAAAACTTAGATTAATACAATCAATGTGGAAATAGACATTGTTTCTATAGTTTTATTCTTTGGTTTTAGAATATGCAAGATCAACTATTACAAAAATGAGCTATAGATATTGGGCAAAGAATTTTAGGAAGATAATGATAACAAGAAAAGTGAAGCCGCAAATTAAAAGTTGTGAACTATATCTTATTAACATACTTTCAAAAAAAATTGTATTGCACCTATTTGTATGAAGATTCAGATGTAAATGCAGAATGCCTAATATTCAACTGCTTGTTGGAAAAAAAGGTCTTTGATGTATATAAATATGCAAAAAAAATCAAAAACAAAAATTATTGCATATACTACATTTTTCCTAAAGCCATTACTACATTATACAAATATATATATATATATATATATATATATATCCTTAATGCTTAGTAAAACATTCCAATGAATTTAAAAAATTCTATTCCTCGACATATAGATACCCTCAAAAATAAGAAAGAATAATATATGAACACACATGAGAATAAAATGCAAGCTTGCAAAAAGAATAAAATATTAGTGCTATGGATGACGTCAATAAGTTTTAGCAAAAGCTATAATATTGAAAGATGTCAATACAATAATAAGATTGTATAAAGACATGTAATCATTTTACCAAGGAAGAACTATATAATGTTTTGTACTCAAATAAATATAAGAGAGAGAATTGATTCATTAAGTTTAAAATACTTGTAAATTCAAAGATGTTGCACAAAAGTATTGTATCAAAGGAAGTATTTACGTCTTTGGTGGGCTAGTATATTACTTTTATTATTCTATTGTATGCCACTAATTAGTACAAATCATAAGCAAATAGTAGATATATATATATATATATATATATATGCATATGCAAAAGTTGTTCTCATTTAATAATAATTCTACATCATTTTTTTTATCTAAAATAAATTTAGTCTTTAATAGTTATTATAACATCTTAATTACTTTTTATATGATCACATCATTTGATTTGCATTTAAATTTTTTAATTGATGCTACTTTATTTTGTAGCTTAATGATATATGATGGTATTACTACCCCTCTATTAATTATTTTTTGTGACTTTATCATCCACTTCAATCAATCCACAAATATTTATCTTATAGTTTTATTTATTATTTTTTTAAAATTTTATCTTTAAAAATCCAATTAATATTTTTTAAGCTCCAATAGAAAGAATTGGAATTTAATCTTGTCAAAAATCTTTCCTGAAATTATTTGTGCAAAGCTTTGTAATATTTATATTTTAGATCTTCTTTATATAAAGAAATTTATTCATAATTAAAATATAAGATATTTTTGTTGAAAAATATTTTGCTAAAACTACTAACTATTTATCAAGACTTACATAACTTTCATTTGCATTTGTTTACCTCTATTAATTTATTGATATAAAAGAATTAATGGTGATTAAGTTTATACACTATCTAAAACTAATGTTTCTATTACTTGAATAAATAAAAGTATGTAGGAATATATTAGATGAATAATATATTCCTTGTGAAATATTATATATATATATATATATATATATATATATTAGATATACAAATTCTTTTAGATATATGTTGTAGTTATCAAAACTTCTACAAATTTTGTACCCTTAAGGAGTCACTATGGTAGTTATTTACTTCTTAGATGCTTCAATCACAAGCTTTGTGGTCCTTAGAAAGCTCTCACAAGACCTTTTTGGTAACTAATATGTATAGAGGAAAAACGAAAACCATTTCTAGTCTTCTCAAGGTTTTTTTGCACACATTAATCTTGGTTCAAGACTCTCTAGTTTCAATATATTTGGCAATAGCCATAATAACAATTATATTATATATATATATATATATATATATATATATTTAATTTCCAAATAATATATGTGTATTGTTCCTGTAGAAGTTGGTTTAGATTCTTTTTCTTGTTGTATTTTAAAACAATATTTTATTTTAAAACATGTTGAGTTTTAAAATAATATTCTTACATAAAAGGAATGACTTAAAATAATATTAAAAAATGAAAAATATAATACACATTTCTTACAGACATTTTTCTAGATTCAAATATTTCACTTTCAGGATCTCAGTTGTAATGACTGTTGAAAGAAATTAAGCAAAAAGTTCCTTAAACCATGTCAACTGCAACAATTTAATTTTGGAAGAAAATAAAAAGTCATCCTAAAACATCAAGTCAGAACCTCATATCAGAAACCACTTTGATGAAACAAACCATGTACAGAATTTTAATAGAGTGTGATTAAACTACACCACAAAGAGGTCACATCACCAAACCATTCTTAAGTATAATGTCCCACTCGTTGACTTTTCCAGCAGACACAAACAGATAAAGCGATTCATCCGAGGTTTCGATGCAATTTACGTGTCTGCAGGTCAACGAATAGCGTCCACTAAAGCACCGATTTTCATTCCTCATACGAACAGAACGAAGCCACAATGGAGGACCGGGATGTACTGAGCGGACGGTGGGGGCATTACGGTAGACGTAATGCCCGGCTCGGGGGGCCATTCCGCGGGATGGAACCGGACGGTGGGCGAGCTGCAGGCATTTTTCCGTGGCAGTGAGGTCTGCCGACGGAAATGGTCGTCCCCACCGAGTGAGTTTACCACCAAAGTGAACAGAATTGTCCGACATAGGAGTTAAATGGCTTGCGGTCTACATATTGGATATCTCCTGGTCTTGCATGCAATTTTGGTCGCGTGCTCTGAGTCCCTCTCCGCTGTGAACTGATGGTGGGTACGCGGTAAACTCCCCAGCAAATTATCAGAAATAGGTTTCTCTAGATTGTATAAATCAATGCTTTTCCGCCGAATTGTGGAGAAAACTCGGGAGTGGACGAGATTGTGGACCTGCCGCGATGGGACAAACCCATTTGTCGGATGTGCCTGTAATCTGCTGTTGCGTTTTTTGCACCAATATTTCTGAGAAATCATGTCTCTTGCAAAGGCCCTTGCTTCTGAAGGATTGACTTGTCTGCATGATGTGGAGAGTTTGTCCTCTAGTTTCCTTCTCACCGAAATCCCCAGTACATGAGGGCTAAGGACATTCACGATGGTTTGCTTTTGGTTTGTGTGAATTATCTGTCATCCGTTGTCATCCGTTGGAGTGTTTTCGTGTGATATCGGGGTAGGTGTTTTATGCTTCTGGCGGTGGTGTTGTTGTTGCTTGGGATGTGTGATGTATGATGTGTAAAGTTGCTCTAGTCTAGTCTAGTGTCTCTCACCAGAATCTCGGAGAGAGAAGTGGTTTAGGCCTCTGGTGGTGTCTGACTTTTGTGTGGAAGTTATTTGTAGGGTTTCTCAAGCTGCCGGGTGGTCTGCAGCGGCTGGATGGTGCGCGTAGCCTGCTGCCATTTGAATTGCATGGGTGATGGAACATGGTGAAGCGTCTTCGATGTGCTGGAAGAGTTCAAGGTCAGTTCTGGAACCCCTTTAACAATAGATGAATGGTTGGATGATGAGATTTAATCCTTGAATAATCCGGTGCAGACCTGTGCGGACCTGTGCAGACAAAATGAGTTCAGTGTAGTTCAGTTCAATTGTTAACAATTCATAGTTTGTCAGACTATCACTTTTGTTTCAATTGGCAATCGATCTTTCTGGAGGGGGCTTCCGAATGATGAATGTTGTTTTGATTTGTGATTCATTTGTATTGTTGGAGCTGTGAGAAATTAGTGCATGGCAAATTGTTAGGACAGGTGTACGTGTAAATGCTTGGGAATATTTCGATTTAGGGTCTGTGAATTAGGGTTGCACTACTTCAACGCTTGCGGGTCTTGCAGCAAGATTGTATCTTTTGAGGAGCTCGTGAGCTATTCGTAGCAGAATTTAGTAATCGGTAAGCCCTGTGGTTTCTTTCCTAGTTGTTACATTTTTTTTCGTTACACATTGCTTGATGATCACTGAATAAGCTCACATCCAACACTAATGGGGTCTGGTGATTGATTTCAAGGTTGGAGACAGATCCTTTGGAGGATGGAAGGGGCACAGGTCGTGTGGTACGGTGGCCGTGACAAAGGTCAAGATGTTTCTGTTCGCTTGGTACACCCTGGTTCAGGTTGCGGAAAAGATGAGCATCACCTTGTTACGGTAGCAGAACTGAAAATGCATTCTAGTCACTTGAACAAGTGCAGCAAGTACTTCGAGACTCTCATGAGCGAGAGATGGAAAAAGCTGAGCACGCCATCTCTGGAATTCGTTCTGGAGGTCCAGGCGGATACTGAGTGCTATAAAGATTGCTTCTCGCGGATGTACTCACCACTCCGTAAGGGCTTCAAAAAGGATGTCAAATATAGTCTTGCACTTCTCAAAGTCGCTTCGCAGATTGAGTTCCACGACCTGATGGTCTCTGTGTCGCAGTATGTTTCAACGATTAAGTGGTCTGAGGCGGATGAAATTAGGATTAGAGAGTACTCGTCTTCCCCAGATTTTCCTAGAAATCACGCAGAAGATTTGGTTGCCCGGTTGGGGTTGGACGTGAGCGAAGAGGATTGTCACAAGCAATTGTGCGACAAAATACATCAGTGTACTCGTGCTGCATTGTGTCTCGACGGTACTGCTGTTTCTGCCAGTTCTCCCGCTCGCGCTTTTCTACAAGAGTTGCTGATGGGCATTGGATCCAGCATATCTTCCGATTTCGGGAAGACTGTGGTCATGATTGTTAGCAGGGAGGCAAAAGACATGTTTGTCAATGTTGGAAAGGAGTGTTTTGAGAAGGATTTTCATGATGTTCCTAACATAACAGATAAGCTCTTGGCACTCAGTTGGGTACTCGAGACTCTATTGAAAGCGGAAGTGGCCGAAGAGCTGGTTCAATGCATTGCGCATTTGGACATTTTTTCCAAAATTTTAGGAACCCAAACTACTTTTCAGAGTAAGGCCTTCAAGAGCGCAGCATTTGGAATGTCGAGGCTTGTAGACTTGATGTACTCACAGCTGGTTGCTGGACGTTTGTTATTGAAAATACAAGATCGAGTGGCTCTTTTGAAGAACTGGAACTTGCTTCTCCGGACGCACATGAAAAAGGAGGGTGTTCGTTCAACTACAAAAACTCTTTTTTCAACTTTTCCCTTAAAGCAGCAGTTGGAACTCATTAATTTCCAGAGAGAAACGAACGAGGAATTTATCGCCCCAAGTTCTTTCGCAACATTAGTGAAGAAGAGCTGGCCAGTTATGGGATCGAAGCGTTCTGCATTCCAACCTATCGCCGAGCTCACAAACACAAGCTGCGACAGCACACCCTCGGTCACAACTAGAAGCTCCAAGAGGAACAAACCTTCTCTATGATATGTCAGTAAGTCTGTGCCAACTATGGGGAAGGAGCTCAGAAGATTGTGTCCTCTCTTGTCCCATAATCTGCCAAAGTGATGACAGGGTATGATCTTTTTTTGTCCTGTAGCCGCTCTCTTTCTGACCTTACAGACCTCTTCGTGTACATTTGGAAGCTTAAAATTTGAGAATTTCCTTGAAATCAAATTCAAGAACGAAAAAAGAAGCAGATAGGAGACTTGTACAAACAGTAGTAGCACACTAAGTCAAAGGGTGCTACAATCAGCAGGTACAGAAATGCACCAATCTGTGGTTCATTATACAGCGATGGGTTAATTTTGTCTCGTTAATAAATGTTGGGAGGCAAATCAGGTGCAATCATGATTTTTTTTTATAGCATGCGTATTTCTTTCGGACATGTTCAAACTTAGGTTGGAGACGCAATCCATCAATTGTATAAAGCAGTATATCTGACTCGTTGAAGATCATGTACCCAATATGTGGAAAATACTTCATTTTATTGATAAAAGGATTGGTGTTGTTTGTGGTTCCAAATGTGTTGGGAGTGAATGAGTGCTACTCACAGCACCTTCTACCTTCAGCCGTGAGAGCAAACATAGTTACTCTATTAAGATTCGATTCACCTTGCATTCAAATACCACTATCTTTTCTGTACACTGTTCAAAGTTTGTATATCCACAACAAGAGTCGTGTAGGTTGTGAGGAATGATAAAAATGAGTGATGGATCTTGTTATCAAATAAATTTGACAATGTATTGTAGGTTTGTGATGAAGTTCATTCCAACCCAACTTCATGCCATTAACACCATCGGAAAGGGAGTAATCACGTGAAAAACTTCTTAAAATTGGAACCACCCAATCTCTGCTAGTACTCAAAGTCCCCAGAAACAAAAGAGTTGAACTAAAAAGATAATATTCAAGCCAGCAGCTCTAGAAACACTCTCTTCTTGTACTTAACTCGTGTCTCACGAAAGAAAAAAAGATAACTAAATACATGTAGGTCCTAGCTCTACAGGTCCTGTTCATACCAGTAGCTGATGTAAATGACCCTACCAATCATCCTCTCAGATAACTAATATACACAACAATATATTGTATTCAAATTTCGCTCAAATGAATGAAAACCTCCTCTGGATGTCGTCCATGATCCTCAAAATAGCTTGGCCATCAGTGACGTGAAGCCTCCCCTTAAATAAGCATAGACTGCTTTTAAACCATCTCTGCGAAACCGAACTTTTTAATCAGAATTCTTGACCTCACAGCAGACTGGCATCAACCTTAATAAGAACCACGTATTAACACGTTAACTTTTTATAAAATCTCCTTGAATCAAGAGCTTTCCAGCAAATAGTAAGGAATTTGGCGACAGGTACATGGTTGTGCACGGGGAGCGGCTTCCATTCACATAGAAGACGTAGAGATAAGCGTCATGATGTTGTCCTTCAATAAAATAAAAATTATGGAGCCTACGCAAACACTGAAACATGTTCTTCTGGTAGAACGTAATGGCGGGACGATTATACGCTATCACGTGCAGATAGAGAGATCTGCATGCCATTTGGTTGGCGTATTCTATCACCTCCCTAAGCAATGCCGAAGCTGCAATACAAGCCACGTTACGATGTCTTACATTATCATCCCAGCCTTTGACAACACATGCTTCACGAGGTTTAACGCGTAGAATGCTTATCATAACCATGGGAGCGGGTATTTACATCGCAGTATTAGATAAGATCCAGTGAATACTTGAAGAGAAGATCACTTGAAAACATAACAAGAGTTAACCTTGGTCATGGCAAACTTCTAAACCGTACTACCATGAATAAAATTGTACAACTGCAACTTTGATGAAAGGGGCCAGATTAATAATACCAATTCCAGAGTTTCTGTATGGCGGGATGACACCCAAGGTTAAGATGTAAATGAGCGACCTCTCGGATTTGGATATTTCATAGCCTAGCATATCCAGCTCCTGCAGAATACAGGCTAAGTGAAACAAGCTCACGATTAAAATTCATAATGAGAACTCAAGTCTCATTACAAATAGGGGAAAAGGCTCAAATCAGCACAAACGAACTCTCCAATTTAACAAACATTCTGATCAGCTAAGAGAAGTTGTCGAGGATTTCTATTATTTTGAAAAGCTGCTGGTCACCAAATGGAGGACTCACCTCACCCACTGAAGGAGAGATAACACGCGATGTGACAAACCCAATAAGTTCGTCACAATATGGGTCTGACCTGCTTGTGTCCACAGCTGCCCAAGATATAATTCCTCGTCCATGTACAGCATTCATGTAAAAATCAGCTTCATATCTGCACAAGCGAATCTTCATCAAGATCGTCCTCAATGTCCATCTGCAAGTGATGTCGAGGCTAACTTACTGGCTTGTGTACAAATAGCTGACCGATATCTCTTCCGCAAAACCATTCTCAAAAATATGTCGTATTCAATCAAAAGCTCTAAAACATTAAGATTCATCCAGAGCGTCTTACTTAATAGGAAACAAAGCTTCATGAATCTCCTTTAACACCACTAAATCTGATGGACGAATTTTTCGATATAGGATGGTTGGACGGTGATTTATAACGAGCACTCTGGGTGGCACAGTCGCCGGCGCGCATCCTGCAACGTCTGGTATTTCCAAATATCCCGAGGATGTACTTGCCACGGAAACTACTTGGTTTGCATTAATGTGGGCTTTGCCGCTCTGGTGTAGCAGTTGTGGATTGAAGTCACAAAAGGGGTGAATCTTGTTCTGCTGCCCAACCATACATCCACACCCCTAGTCAGACTGGCTAAAAACTAGTTAGTGTCCTTACATCATTGTTGTGCTAAGCAAATACACTGTCCACAAAAAAGAGAAAATGTAAATAATCCACTACGGACGAGACAGTCTTCATTACAGTCTTGACAGCTGACTCTCTTAACTAGCAGTTAGCTACAGTGCTTGCAAACGATCTTCCAGCGACAGAACTCGACCAATCAACTTCGCTACTGTCCCTTTAGGACGAAGATTCTGACCTAGATTCGTTAAGAGAGCAAACACTACATTTCTCAATATCAGAGATTACTTTCTACAATTGAAGTCCGTTAACTTACTCTACAAACATCCACGATCACACTATATCTACAATTCGCAAACAGACGCTGGAGCCACCTTGCTATTGACAATCCAGCTTCGACATTACTCCCACCGCTTTTCATAATAATACTCGCATACCCATGTAGCTGAATCAATACAGCAGACATGCAGCACTGAATAGGAGTGCAGAACATCCGCCTCAGCACGCGTAGTACTCATCGACCCTAACCAGAGCCTCAGACACTCATCCAATACAAGCAAACTCACCAAATTCCTTCACCCTTCACAACCACACCTATCCCGACTCTCCAACCACCCACTCGCCCTTCATTCCATGAAACACACTACACGTTTGATCTCCCCACCCAAATCAAAACCCACCAACACAAAACAAAAACACAACAAAAGACAAAAAAAAAGAAAAGAAAAAGGGTATGCTCCTGACTCCCCATCCATCACAGAACTCAAATCCATGTGATTGCAGTACACGGATTGCCAACGAATTGGCAACACACCTGAGTCCCATCCATAGCTGTCCATCAATACGTCACGCCAGCAGCATCGCCTACACTCCAGTACCGACAAAGCCACCACTCGGAATATCACAACAAATATCACAACCCAAAACTCCAACCCACAACACCTCGACGCCGATACCCTAAACAGAAGCCCATCACGGGGGAAGAATTGTTGCTGATTCCGTTGATGCGAGGGGTAGCACCACGTTGACTGCAATCTCCAGCACCTTCATCAGCAACTGGCTGTTTGGCCGACTGTTGGACATCCCGCACAAGCCACCGACGCACTGCAGTTCGAGATCGCGACTTGAAGCGGTGATGTTTGGGGTGGAAAACGCAGCACCGACAAGGATGTGAGGATTGTTCGTTTGTTCCAGTTGTGCGATCTCGGCATCCAGTGTCGGTCGGCGATGGATTAAGTGAGAGTCGTATGGCCAGGCACACCCTCGCCCATCCATCCCGTCCCCGTTGCCGTTGCCGCGGGTCTGGTCGTGTCGAGATGGAACGGCTCCGCTCCATTTCGCAGTAGCTTCGTATCGGTCTTAGGCAACTTGGTTATAGGATCCGCGTTGAGTTGGCTATATGGGGCTGCTCCCTGCGTCCACGTTGGTCTATGACCACGGGTGAGGTGGCAGCTCTATCTTGGACAAAGGCTCACGCATTAACTCCGTTCAATTTCCATGGAAAGCATTACAACAAAGTAGATACTGATTAATCATTTTACTAATCATTTTTCTCAATTTTAATTGTTTGTTAAATTAATTTAATCTCCTTGATTTTGCATTCTTAAGCACTTCAAAGTGAGAGCTGATTCAAATTTTGATATGATGAAATACAGACCAGCTTGTAAAAATCCACCATGTAGCTTATTAAGAACTAAAAAGATAATATATATAGAATTTATATTCAATTAAACCTATATCTATATATTTAATTTTTTAAGTATTGAAAACTTTAGAGACATATGAAGAAGCCAAAATTTAATTTGTGTTGTGTACATATTTTAATTTTTTTATTTACTTATCACTTTTTTTAAAATTTCTATGAAGGAAATGATATGCTTGATACACAAGTAATTTTAATGGTGTATTATATTGTAATGAGAATAGCACATTATCATATTTGTAAAGTTTAGATGGTTTAGAATAGTTTTAAAAAGATTCTTATGTATAAAATCAATAATTGAAGTATTGGAGTAAAGTTTAGATGGATTAGAATAGTTTTAAATAGATTCTTATATATAAAATCAATAATTGAAGTATTGGAATGAATAATTATTTTACTTAATAAATAAGTAGGTTTTTTTAAAAATTATTTTTTCTATTTAGCATATTTTTATATTAAAAATAGCATATCAAGTTAAATAAAAATATTTAATAAAATAGTTAAAAATAGTAGCATTAGATGAAGTTGAATTTCAAATTTGCATTCATAGATGCAAATTTTTTGAATATGGTTTGAAGAATAAAGAGGTGAGACATGAAACTATATATAAAAAAATAAAGACAAAAATTAAATATTTTTTATCTAAATAAAAAGAAACTATCACATAGAATGAAGGACATAACAATTTTTTATAACTATGCTCATTGGTGTTGCAACAAATATTGTCATCACTGTTGCAATTACAAAGGATCTCAACTTCTAGTGCTAATCAACTTTAGATGGTTGTATGACACTTTGGCATTGTAACGTTTATGGATTTCTTCAATCCAATTGAAAAAATTGCTTACTTTTTAAGACTGAGAAATGCTCCTATTAAAAAAAAATATTGTAACAACAATTTTAGGTTAAATCACACTTATCATTCATTTAGTGTTAGCATATGTTTTAAATCTATATCCTTTCAAGAATCATCTAAGTATAAAAATGTAATTCTTCACTCTAATAAATAAAGTAGTACATGAATAAGTTGTATATTTTAACATTGAATTTATGAGTTTTTGTATATGGATTCTCTCATGATATCAAAGTGTAGGTTATATAGTTCCTTTTCTTGATATTCTTATCTATTCTATGAAGCATTAGTATTCTTTTTTTTGAAGGTCTATCTCTTATTTTTTAAGCAAACTAAAGAGTACATCTTCGTCCATATAATCTCCTTCATTCAATCCCTAATTTAATACTCCAACTTAAACTTGCTCTTTCTTTCTTTCTATTTATCTTTTGACCAATCTAGTCACATCTCTAATTCATTGGCTATACTAGTATTTATTCAATATCTGTTCCTTATACAAGATAGATTAGATAATTTTTTTTAAATCAATAGTAAGATCACAAAATAACTCAATAATATAATTAATGAAAAGAGCTTACTTAATAGACATAACTACAAACAATAGGCTTCAATAATGCAAAGTATATTCTAGTAAGAAAATCTATGGCGTATTATCTATACATGATGAATAATACAAAAAGTACAACAATCATCACCAAATAATAAGAAAAAATCAATTGAAGATGTCAATGAACTAACAACTAGTGAACTTGATACTTAAAGAATAAAAAACAAGAAAGGAATAGCTTACCTTAGTCTTGCTATTAATGACTCCATCTACCTCCACATCAAAAACCTAAAAGACCCTAAAGAGACAAAGCAATATTTACAAAAAGTTTTTCAAACTAGTATCATCACTAATATAATGAATGTTTTGAACAAATAAGAATCTCTATATATGCATGAAAGTTAAGAAGTAGCCAACTTTATGTGATCAATATATTTGATCATGAGAGAGATAAGAAAGATAGAACAACCACAAAATAACATTGTTATTATTTACTTGACTATTTGTTAGATTTGCAAACTTTACATAAATATTATTAAATAAAAAATATAAAGAGTAGATAAAATTAGTAATTAAATAATGATAGAAGAGACTAATTTAAAATTACGTAATTAGTTTAATTTGACAAGAGAAAAAGCACTTATCATGCTCTTGAGATTTGCTATCAACAAGAACTAATTTTGAAAAAATTATAATAAATCAAATAGTCATTCATATCCAACAAACAACATACAATATTATGGAAGTGGTATAAGAACTAGAGACTAACAAGGCATATTTAACAATCAATTCTTATACATGATCATTTGTCATTGGTGCAAATAATGGAGCCATATGTTTAAGGATTGTTCCATGCCAACCTCTATATATACAATAAATATCAACCTAAGATATTTACGAGTCCACTATATCATTGAATTAGGGTCAATCTACTCACAATAATACCATCATCTACAACCAATAACATACTGAGAAATCACTCAATCCTTTCAATTTGAATTCATGTTCTTATATTATGTGAAATCTTGCTTGGAAATGTGCCAGACACTTGGCTGTAGAAGATAAAAGAAAATTACAATATGTCCTAATAACTATAATAGAATCATATATAAATTGTAATTAAAGCTTAATAAATAGTATCAAATATTGATTAAGTCCAATTAAATTTTTGAATAAATCATAAAAGAAATATAAAGAAATCATAAAAACAAAATACTACTTATTTTTGATATTGCAAATTGAGACATTTAACTATTAAGATCTCATCTAGTTCAATTCTCAATTATTAGCAACAAACTTACCTAAATTGAAATATGTTAAGAAGATGTGCTTAATATGTATAAAAGTCAAACAATTGCATGCTAATATCCAAAGTAATCTACTCTTAAAGCTATAAGACAACTAAAACTTATTTGTTTTGACTTCTATAGATCTATGCCAACAACATCTTTAAACCATAATCTGAAAATTGAATATATCATAGCATAGACAAAGAATCTAAAGACTATTACATATCAAAATCTTAACTTTATAAAATTCAAATAACTAAAAATATGGTATTTGATAAAATTAATTTTTATAGAAATGATACTCAAAACTTGATCTTTAAAGATTCATCTTTATCATCACTATTTACTAAGCCAGTTGACAACAAATATAATGAAGAAAATAACAACAAAAAAAAATCTTTAATTAGTTATTTAGAAATTCAATTGCTAGAATATTTTTTAGTACCACATAAAACAAAAGATGAAAGAGGTATCAATCTTCTACTTCCAACCACCAAAACAATGTAAATATTTGATTATCAAAAAAGTGATAAAATAAAAGAATGGTCAATAATGGATGCATTTAATAAGACGACCTTGTTCAATATACGAGATGCATTTATTGATGCTCTAAGATTTTGTAAACTAAACAGCAATTTAATATAAATAAATAAATAAATAAATGATGACAAGCAAAGATTCTTGCACCAAATTAAGATAAGTTTTAAAGGTATCAGCTTAGCTATTTGATTAATTTATTGGCATGATTGATTTGCAAAATGAACCTTCCAACTCTAAAGAAGTTGCTCAATACAAACATTGGAGAGATGCAATATAAGAAGATGTGGACTTGATTAACAAAAATCATATTAGAGAACATTACAAACTTCTACTTGACAAAATCTTAATATCTACAAAATAGATATAAAAAATAAAACAACAATTGAATAGAAACATATAAAAATATAAAGCCAAGCTAATAGCTTGAGGATTCAAATAACAAGAAAGAATCAACTTTAAAGAATCTTATACACATATAATAAAATTGACTACTATTAGATTCTTTATTATATTTATAACACAAAATACTTAACAGCTAATCCATATGAATATTAACATGAATTTTTTGTATAAAAAATTATATGTCATAGACATATAATTACTGTAATTATTATATAGATAATATGAATAGATAAAAGTAGATAAAAATAGATTAATTTCATAATATCTTCAAAAAAATCTTCTTAGAAGCTTTATAGATGCTGCTTTGACTTTATATGTATGAAGTTTATTAGTAAGTTAGAAACTTAGTCAACAAATTAATCACATGAAAATTTAAAATGTATGAAGTTAAATGAATTTATACATATTGATAACTTGCAAAACAATCTAATTAGGTGGCACCCTTATAAAAAACTTACCTTATTAATTAAGATACGTGTTATACAAAGTCAACATATTTTGGAGGTCCTATAAAATGTTGCCATTTAGCTCCTAAGTAGATAATATATAAAGAGGCAAGAATGAAGCCTTCTTCATTCTTGTCAAGTTCTTTCTTGCTTTTAATCTAGTTTCAAGAAGTCTCTAGTTTTTTTGTCTTTTTGTCATGGACATACTCATGTAAGCTAGTAATTACATATACAAATATGTGGAAGTAAGTAAAAGTAGATAAAAATAAGTTAATTCTATATTATTTAATATGGAAGCTTCCTAGAAGCTTTATAGATGCTGCTTTGACTTCATAGGTATCTTTAATTGACTTTTTGGATTAGAAACATGGTCAATAAGTTGGCCATGTGCCACAGATGTTGTTAGCTTGAAGATCAAGCTAACTATGTGGCCGACACGTAGAAAAACTTGCCTTGTAAGTCAAGGCATGTGTCCTACAAAGTCAACACATATTGGAGGTCCTATAGAACGTTGCTACGTAGCCCTTAGTTAGATAGTATATATAGAGACAAGAATGAAGCCTTCTTCACTCTTGTCAACTCCTTTCTTACTTCCAGTCTAGTTTCAAGGGTCTCTAGTTTTTTTGTCTTTTGGCAATAGCCATTCTAGTTTCTCTTTCAATATAAATACTTATTTATTTATATTTTGTTACCTTTCTTTGAGTGAAGGCTCATTTGTCTAAATTGATTTTTCATCGAATTCTTGTTCTTGACACTTTTGATAATAGTCATTTCAATTATTTTTTAAAATACATACTTTCTTATTTTTATTTTGTTATATTTCTTTAAAAAATCTGACTTATTTATTTGTTTTTATTAACTTCTTGTTCCTAACAAAAAGTCTCATTTATATATTTGCTTTCATTGAGTTCTTGTCCTTAATAAATTAACAAAAGTACACTTATAATATAAGAGCTTCTTTTTTTCTTGATTAAGAGTGAATTATTCCTTTTTCTTGATAAGACACAAGTAAATTAGAAATTATAGATTATCTTCTTTTAAATTAATATTATTTTAAATATTTTCTTTATTTTCAAGTTTTTTAATTTTACTTATCTTAAGCAATATTAGACATTTTTTTTCTTCTAAGTATTATTATAACAGAGCTTATCAAAATGAAGAGAAGAATGACACAAATGTAAGAATAATTGAGGGAATTAATGCTTGCAATGCATCAACTCATTTTATCACCACAAGAAGAAATAAGAATGATAGAAAGTAGAGATATAGAGATGACTGAAGTTGTTTCAACATCCATACTAAATCATGTCTCTTTTCCTATAGTGGAGCACGATTCTAGTACTAAAAAATCAAGAATTGTCTTATTTGAGAAGTTTGATGGTATAAGATCAAAGTTTCAAGGATTTATCAATCAAGTATAATTGGCAATTGAACTTTAACTTCAAAGCTATCTAACTCGAGCATCATAAGTGAGGTTTATTATAATATTACTTTTTAATTCTGAGTTATCATGGTAAAAAAAATAAAAATAAAAAGATAATATTCAGCTACAATAGGGACTGTGTGGCTGAAACCTTACATAACATCTAATAAAGGTCCTATTTTCTCTTCAAAACCTTTTTCTTGTTTTACAATAGATGTTAGTTTAGGACCTAAATATCACAAAGCTTTTACCTTGCTAGATTTAAGTACCATATCTTGGTTTTTAGATGAAGAGTTTGTTAAAAGATATAATATATTTTTAATAAAGAAATCAAAATCTGTTCATGTAGAAATCATAAATGATCATTTATTCTCCTCTAGAAACATTATTCATAAACAAATTTCTTTAAAAGTAATAATTAATAGTCATAGTAGCTTTGACATATTTAATATCATTAGATTTTTTTAATCTAATTATTTTAGATTTATTGTAGTTAAAAAAATATAATCCTTAAATAAATTGGAATTTTTAGAATCTTAAATTTTCTAAAAATATAACTAAGAGTGTAGTTAATCAAATAGAAAGTTATAAGTTTAGTACAACCAAACTTATATTTGTAGATGCAAGAGCTTTTTTGCATGCTGCAAAAGAAAGATCACCTTGTGTCATTTATGCCATATCTATTTTCAATGATAAAAAGAATTCAAATATTATTCCTAGCTAATATCAAGATTTTTAAGATATATTTGAAAAGAAGAATGTAAATATTTTTTTAGAACATCATTCTTATGACTACTCAATTGATCTTTAAAAAAGAGCTCAACTTCCATTTGAATCAATATACAATTTATCACAAAATAAGTTGGCTGAACTTAAAGAGTATATTGAAGAAAATTTGATTAAGAACTTCATACACCATTCCAAATTTCTAGTAGGAACTCTAATATTATTTGTGAAGAAAAAAGATGAATCATTGCAAATGTATATTAATTATCAAGAATTCAATAAGATCACCATCAAAAATAAGTACTCGCTATTTTTGATATCTAGACTTCTTGATTAGTTGATTTAAGCTAAGATCTATGCACAAATAAATCTATAAGGGGTATACAATTTGGTATGCATTAAAAAAGAGATGAATGAAAAAATACATTTTAAACTAAATATAGATATTTTGAATATAATATCATACTTTTTAGATTTATAAATGTACCAACAATATTTTAATATCTAATGAATGATGTCTTTTGAAAGTTTTTAGATGATTTTATTATTTGTTATCTAGACAACATCTTAATCTATTCTAAGAATATAGAATATTATAAACTTTCTATTTATCATTTGTTATAAAAACTAAGAGATGTAAGATTCTATACTAAAATAGAATAGTATATATTTTATATTACTTAAGTTGATTTTTTAAGATACATTATTTTAAATAATGAATTTATGATGGATCTTAAAAAAATTCAAACTATTATGGATTGAAAGATCTTAAAAATAATAAGAGATGTTCAATACTATTGGATGCTAACTACTATTAGATCTTTATCACAAACTTCTTTCGAAAATGATAAGAGATGTCCAATAAATCTTTAAGTTATTTTTTATGAAAATAGATGCATCAAACTTTACTTTGAGTATTGTATTGTTCCAAATAAAAATAAATGATAAATTTCATCCAATAGCTTTTTATTTCAAAAAAGTTTTAGCAATCAAGATTAACTATAAGATCCACAACAAAGAACTATTTGCAATCATAGATTTGTATAAAAAATGGTGCCATCATCTATAAGATGTTCGTAATTCACTCATTATGTATAAAAATCACAAAAATCTTTAATATTTAATAATAGCTTATTTTTTGAATCATTGCCAATTATGTTAGAGCATGTTCTTATCAAGATTCAAATTCAAGATCAATTATCAACCAAAAAAATAACAAGATTTTTTAGACATACTTTTTAAACAATCTTACCTTGTACCAAAGGAAAAAAATGCTACTTTTAATCAATAATAGATAATTGTCTTGAAGCTAAAGCATCTTCATTTTTAAGCAATGAAATTAATACTAACTATTGATTTAACTTATATTAAGCAAGTTCACTCAAGTATATCTTCTGATCCTCTTATTCATGATATTAAAGAAAATCCTTCAAAGACTTATGATATTTCCAAATTTGAATTCAAGAACAATCTATTATATTTTAGAGGGTGCTTATATGTTCGAGAAGATGAAGCTTGATTACGTGATCTTCAAGCTTATTATGACTTTCTAATAGCAAGATATTTTGGATATAAAAAGACTTTTAAGTTATATCTAAGAATTTTTGGTGGCATCAAATATAGAAGGTGATCAAAGATTTTATACAATCTTGTGATATTTTCTCAAGATTAAAAACTCATCATCATCAATCTTATGGACTTCTTAAACTATTATTCATTTTGAAACAACCATGGTCTTCTATTTTTATAAATTTTATCACGAATCTTCTAATCTTAGGTTCTTATGATTTTATATTCGTGATTGTAGTTCATTTTATTAAGATGGCATATTTTATATTATATACAAAATCTATCACAAGTAAAAAAATAACTAAACTTTTCCTTGACAACAGCTATTCTTTTTATAGATTACTTAAGGATATTATATTGGACAAGAAAACTCAATTAATATCAAGATTTTAGAGAGCACTTTTCAAGATTTTAAAGATGAATATAAAATTATCTTTGGCTTTCTAATTCCAAACCAATGTACAAAAAAAGCATGTAAATCAAGTTTTGAAGTAGTATTTGAGGTGTACCATCAATTATCAATAAGATGATTAAGCAACTTTTTTGCCATTGGCAAAGTTTGCTTATAATAATACAACATATTTTTTTATGTAACAAATATCTTTCTTTGTTAATTATGATTATCATCCATGACTTGATGCTTTTGATTTTTCAATAGTTTATAAAGTTGGAGCAAAAGATTTAACAAATCATTTATTTGAGCTACATATAATAATAAAGGCATGACTAAAAGAGACTCAAAAACAACAAAAGAGCAATGCGGATGCCTATCATAAAAAATAACTTCATTTTATTGTTGATAACAAGGTATGATTACTTTGTGATAATATTAAAACTATTTGCCTTTGTGATAAGTTGGATTAATTATAGAATTAAACCATTTCTTATTTAAAAATAAATCAATCTAGTTGCTTATCAATTACATTTAACAAAGTCTATGAAAATCCATCATATATTTCATGTATCTCTTTTAGAGCCATATAAGATAATAAATATGTTGAAAAAAAGACAAATACCATTATGTCTTATGGAAGTGGATAAAAAATAAAAATTTTAGATCAAAGAAGTCTTAGATTCAAGGTTGTGTCATATTATAATTGCTTATAGTATGTAAAAATTAATTAAAACATATAATATATATATATATATAAGTCTTAGTGTGTGTTAGAATGGTTAATAAATTAATTTAAAGAGATTGAATATAAGAAACTTTATTTTGAGTTTTATCTATTTTGATTATGGCATTTAAAAAATTATAAGACCTTAATGTTTAGTATGAAGCCTTGAAAGGAGATTAGAGCCTAAAGATGAAAATCTAAACTAGCAGGAGGCTTATTGGGAGAGACGAAAATAAGACATGGTTGGATGAAGGCAAAGAATGGAGATCTTCATTTCTATTGGTAGAAGGCCATATCCAATCGGCTTCAAGGAGGCTGCTTGAGGCCTTATTAGGGATTAAGGTTTTTTTCCGAGGTCATTCAAGCTTTGGAGGCTAGGATCAGCAAGTTTGGGTTTTTGGATATGGATTGAGTATAAATTTTGTGTGATTTGGAGTTTTTACGAAGGAATTATTGGTGCTCAAAGTTAAGGTATCAAGTTCATACCTACTATCACTCTTTAGAGCATAACATATATTTATGGAGAACAACAAAGAATTGGCAATTAGGTTTGAAGAAAACACTTTTTTTGATATATTTTTTATATATTATATGATGAACTTAGAGTTCAAATGAAGAAATTATAGAGAGTTGAAGTCAGTGCATCTAAATCAAAGGTAGTAAGTAAGTGATTTGGTTCATAGTAATGGTTGGAGCCATTTCTTGAATTTTTGGATGAATTTTTGGCTCAAATCTTTTAGAAAAGATAGATTATTGTGTTAAAAAGCTATATATATATATAAATTTTGTCGCATTTAAGTGCTTAGTTTGTGAGGTATGAAGAAAATTATACATGGGTATATAAAAACTAGGGTTTGAAGCTATTGTTAGGATTTTGGTGATATCTTAAAATACGCAATGAATTTGTCGTTGAAATATATTGTGGTAGTTTTTAGAAGTATATCAATACTTCATATAAAATTTGAATATGTTTGAACAGTCCAATTGGAAGATATGAATTGTTGAAGTTTGGAAATAATATCCCATAAGGATATATAAGGATTTAGAATTTTAATCATATTTTGGATATTTTTGGAAACTCAAGACTTATATATTTGGTGTAATTGTTCCTATAAGTGATATATATATAAACTTGGCCTTTCTTATCTCAAGTCTTGATTAAGCAATTAGTGACAGCCATGAGCCCAATGCTTTCTTGTGGAAAACTCTCTCTATTTTGACAACAATGTTGCCTTAGATTGAAATATCTTATTTATTGGTGTGGATACAATATTAGCAAATGTACATAAGAATCAATAAAAAATCTTACAAATCCAATAGAGAAAGTTATTTTTTTTTGTCAATGACATCCATCAAAACCAAGATGAAGAATAATAAATCTTTGCTATAAAAAAAAATACAATTTAAGAAAGATTGCATTCTATCTTCTATTTTTATTTTTGATTTCTATATAATTATGGCATTAAAGAGTTGGAGAACCAAAAATCAATAGATTCAATTCAAGAGCCATTATTTGTTGGCTTATTGGACAAGATATTATAATTATCATAGATTTTAAGATGATGTAATAAGAATAAAGATTTTCAAGAATAACATATTTATCCTTGAATAAATGACAAGATACAATGCATTTGATATCACAACTTGGAAAGAGAGTCTCAATGTTTGGTGATTTTATTAGAAGTAGGAATAATTCCTAATGGTATTACAAATATTTTGTTTGAAGGAAATTACAAAGATCTTAATGATGATTAAATAAAAGGATCGACTTTTTGCTTTAGAAAAAGACATTATCAATGGCTAAAAAGATCTATCAACTACCTTCAAAAGAAACAAAGATTAAAATACAATCTTTTTTAAATTTGTAGCAAAGAGAGATAATATCATGAATATAAATCTACTATAATTATTATCTAGGTAATATGAATAGATAAAAGTAAGTAAAATTAGATTAATTTCATAATATCTATTAGAGAAGCTTCTTAAAAGCTTCATAGATGTTGCTTTGTTTTTATATGTATTTGTAATTGATTGATAAGTTTGAAACTTGGTCAACAAGTTAACCACATGTCACACATATTAGTAGTTTGCTGAATAAGCTAAATATATGGCATCCATAAAAAATTATCTTGCAAGTTAAAATATGTATTGTACAAAGTCAACAAATTTTGAAGGTCTTATAGAACATCGTCGTATTATGTAGCGTTTGGCTTAAAAATGCATTGGGTACCTGACTATAGAAGTTAAAAGAAAAATTACAATAACAAGTCTCAACAACTCTAATAGATTCTTAAACAAATTAAAATTAAAGATTAGGAAATATAATCAAATATCAAATCAAATTGTATCAAAATTTCAAAGGATTTATATAAGAAATATAAAGTATTCTTAAAAAATCTTTAAAAAAAATATAAAGAAATAATATAGAATTCAAAAATATATTAAAATAAAAATCTTAATAAAATATTAAAATATAACCTTAATCAAATCTTACTCAAATCCTAATAAATCTTAACCAAATCTTAATCAAATTCTAACCAAATCCTAAATAAATCCTAGTCAAACCTTAAACAAATCCTAATCAAATCCTAAAAAAATCTTAGTCAAATACTAATAATATTAAATAAATCCTAGTCAAATTGTAACAAATCTTAATCAAATCCTAATCAAATCTTAACCAAATCCTAATCAAACCCTAAATAAATCTTTAAAAAATCTAAAACAAATCTTAATCAAATCTTAAATAAATCCTAGTCAAATCCTAGTCATATCTTAAAAAATTCTAGCCAAATCCTAATCAAATCCTAAAATTTTTTTATCCAAATCCTAATCAAATCCTAAATAATCCCAAGTAATTCCTATAGCAAGTTTAAACCTCAATAATTAATGAATGAACCATTAATTTTAATTTAAAATTTTCAAAACTCTTTAAAATTAAGTTGAAAACAAGCACAAAGTTTTTGAAGAAGATCGAATTCACCAAAACAAAGATCAATCCTAATATTTGCTCGGGTATTGATTAGCCTCCTTCTTCAATCTAAATGTTGAATTTCTAGCTTCAATATCTCCTTATTAAACCATTTGATTAATTTAAAATTTTTCATATATGTAGAAAAATAATTCTATTACCTATACACATAATTTTCACTCCAATCCAACTAATAGATTGCAAGAAATGTTAGAAACCCTCATTGGACCTAAAACTCTACTTCTTGAGACCTTGACTCACTTAAACTTCAATAACCCTTGATCCAATCTTTCGATTAAGCTCAAATTCACAACATATATTGAACACATATATATCCACAAATTCTAAAAATTTCACTTGTAGATCTATTGCGAAACTTATGAAATTCTCTAAAAATTATCACCCACTTTATTTCACAAATTTAGAGTCATCCAAAACAAACTCTAACTTTGCAAAGCTCTTACAAAGTCAATACACACTCAAATAACCTCAAATCAATACTAAAAAATACTTATTAAGTCAGCTCTCAGACCTTATCCTTTGATCTTTAGAAGAACCACCAAATTATCATTAGAGCTTGGTTTTGTGCCTCGAGATTTGATTTCGATCTTGGTTCATAACCAACCCTCTTCGGGTATCAATATCTAGTTTTTTAAAATAATTTTTATTGGAAACTACTCTTAATTTCTTTTTAAAGATGTCTATATTGTTTATATTTTTAGTCTACCTTATTTTGCTCTTTTTGTGGTCCTACAAAGTGAGTAGAAGCCTATTTTGTAAAAAGGCAATATTAGCACTTTTAATTTTTCTACCCCTTGACTATTATCTATTTTTCTAAGATAATTTGTTACAATATATTTGAAATAAGATCTTCAAAAATATGATATTTTCTTCATCTTTTTACCTATTAGCCATTTTATATCACGAAAACATTGCTATATAGCTCTTAGATAGATAGTATATATATAAGCAAAAGTGAAGCCTTTTTTATTCTTGTCAATTTTTTTTCTACTTCTAGTTTAGTTTCAAGAAGTTTCTAATTTTCTTGTCTTTTGGCAATAGCCATTCTAGTTTTCTTTCAATATATATACTTTCTTATTTCTATTTTTTCATATTCTTTAAAAAAGTCTCACTTATTTATTTGCTTTTATTGAATTCTTATCTTTGATACTATAAGAAGAAGTTTATATTTTATAACTACAAGAATTCCTAGAAAAAGATAAAGAATACATGGATTATAAATTTCAAAAGACATTATGTATTTCAAAACAAGCACCAAAAATATAGTACTAAAAAATAGACTCCTACCTAAAAAATTAAGGCTTTTAAAAGAGAATCACAAACTATAATTTTTATGTAATTTGCTACAATAACAAAATCTTGCTTTTGATATCATATGTTAATGATTTATTTTATATTAACAATTGCAAAAAGTAGAAATAATGGTTTAGAAAAAAATTTAAAATAATTCAAAATGTCAACAATGAATAATGGTGCAGTAGCTCTAGACCTCAAAATTGAACGTATTTAAGTTTTGGATGGCATTTTTTTTAACATATAGAGCTTATGTTCTCCAAACACTAATCTTATTTGATTCTAAAAAATTATATCTTATGCTCCATACTAATAGTGCAATGCATAAAATTGACCACTAATATGTTTGAATTAATGGTTGATTTTGCAAAATAAAAATTCTTTCTTAGAAAACTTATACATCTTTGCTACATTCAACTTCATATTTAATATGCAACAAAATAAGTAAGTAGCTAAATGACTTAATTACAAGTTTTTCATCTCAAGGCAACACAAAGAATTGTACAATACCTCAAAAAAACATAGACCTATAAAATATTATACAAGAAGTCAAACTCACCTTGGATATCAAGTTCTATAGATAGTGATTGAGCATGCAATATTGAAGGTATCCACTTTATTATGAAATTTTTCTTTTATCTTAGAAATGGCCTAATAATATGGATGTAAAAAAAAATCTAGTATAACATTATTTCCTACAATAGCCAAATACATGGCTATGTCTTTAGTTTCAAAAAAAAGTTCCTTGTAAAGAAGGCTAGGCAATGTTCTTAGGATGATCATTGATAAACCAACCATTACACACAGCAAGAACAAAGCATCAATAAATATAGCAACAAATCCTAAAATTAATCCACATAACAAACATATTTCAGAGTATTTTTATTATACAAGAGTGAAATTGAACAAAAAAAATACAATTAAACTACATACCAACAACAAAACAAGTCACTAATTTGTTTATAAAATTTTTGGCAAAATATTTAATTAAAAAAATTTAAATATAAAAAGCATCAAAAAAATCTCAAGAAACAAAAATCAAATATCTAACTATTTACTAGATTGTATTATTTATATAATAAAAATATTTCTACTTATCTAGTCTCATATATCAACTTATACAAAATCTAATCCAAGCTTCTTAAAGGAGAAGAAAATTCTATCATACTCAAAAAATTTAAATACTTCTCAGCTTTTTCAAATGTTTTGATACTCCTAAACTTTGTGCCACTAAAGCTCTTTGCATGGGATGTGCATTTTTCAAAAGAGAAATAAATACTAAGCTGATAATCTTGTTGGACACTGTAGAACTTTATGACAATGAAAAAAAAAATTTGGTACTTTGTTGTGAAAATCATATAATTGAAGTTGATGCATCAATCAATACATATATGTTAACATTAACCTTTGATTCACCAACCATAGCAACAAAATTATCACGGCAACTTGAAAATGCTCTTCCATAACAAAAGCAAACATACCAAGTAAGAAACAAACAAGACAATGACACAGATGACAAACAATAATGAAAAGAAGTCACAAAATAAGAAACAAGATCTCCACCTGCAAAAACCCCAAACAAAGAAAATTAACTAAACTTTATTAAGATATCACAACAAGACATTTGAAATAGAAATAGAAGGAAATATACCACAATTAGAAAGTTCAATTGCTGCTGCAGATTACTTATCAATTGAGCAGGAACAAATCCTACTTGCTATATTACTCAAGAAACAAAATAAATCTGTAGCAAATAAGACAAGAGAGAAAACCAAAAACAAACAAGACAAAGATTCTCACGCTCTAGAACAAGTTTAAAACTTTAATTTGTTATACAATGAGAGGGGGAATTGGAAGACAACACTGTAGCAACAATTTTAGGTTAACTCGCAGTTATCATCCATTCAGTATTAGCGTACATTTTGGATCTACGCCCACTCAGGGATCATCCGAGTATAAGTATGTAGTTCTTCACTCTAATAAACAAAGTAATATATGAGTAAGTTGTATAACTTAACATTGAGCCCAGGAGCTCTTGTGTGTGGATTCTCTCAGCCATCAAACAAAAATGCTAGTTAACAAACATGAGCATGATACTGGCGGGTAACAAACTCTGGAACAAGTACACTGCAGATTCTACATCTGATTCGACTTTTCTTTTACTCCCGAGATTTGTACAGCTTGTTTCACAAAGCCCCTCGTACTTGCGGTTTGATTACAGTCATGTGCACTGCGCCATTCACACGTATGCCAAGGTAACCTTCCAGCTGGGTTATTGGTTGATAGTACTGTATTCTTTATGGTGGGGCTAACAGAATTGATAGTTTGATATTGATTTGGTTAAATTTGTGCGATTGTATGTCAATTGCACTTAGGAGGAGCGTCTGGTTAACGGATACCTGAACTGCATGGAACTCTCGAGAGAATTGTGCGCAACCACTGATTAAAGCAATGTGATGGTGATGCTTCGTAACGTGGAAGTCATGTTCATGCAACTCCACGCTCTTATGCCTCTCCGCCAGAAAAACAATCTACCATAGCACCTGTAAGTATTCCCGATTTTCCTTCAGATTAGTGCGATTTTCCTTCCCCCACAACCATATCTGTATTGATGCTCTTGTGTAGAGAGCGATTTAAAACGGTTTTGCGATGAAAGAGATCGAAAGCTGCGCCTACCGGACGGTGGTGTTTCCCCGAAGATCGATCATCAGGACTTCGACAGCAGGTTGCAGAGCTTAGAATCGACCCCAAGTAAGATCAGCAAGGCACTCATGCAGTACATGGCAGAAAGCCAGATCTAAGATGTAGTTTTTCGGCAAATAGTTTCAACTGCTTCCTCAGGTCATCACTTGATAAAACTAATCACTCAAGCTACAGCAAAGAGTTTGAAACTACCCCAGAAACACCACGCACATAGTTCAGTATCGCAACCTGATTTCTTTTCCTCGGCATAAGCGAGTGGTATGGAAAATCTTGTGAATAGTTCTTGTTCATGAAAGCCAATCACGAAAGTAACAAGAGAATAGCAATTTAACCCGCCACTTGTTTTCTCTAGTGGCTAGGGTATTCTCTTTCTTGAACGATGTCAATGACCTCCTTTATTTTGAGCATAGTTACAAAAAGCTTCACCACCAATGAATGGCCAAAATTTGATGGCTCTTAGTATTTTGTCTACAGGAAAAAAAAAAAAAAAAAAAAAAAATAGAAATGAAATTTGAGATGGAAGAAATATTGAAGTTATTCTCTGACATAGAAAAAGTACCAACACCTATTCTAAAATTAAATGCAAAATTACAAACATCACCAACAAAGCAAGCTATAATTATTACTTGGATAAAAAAATCATGTTATTTTAATAGTAATATTGGATTATGTAAACAACTCCATTTTTTTTCATATTAGAGCATACAAAACAACCAATGAAGCATGGTTAGCTTTAAAAAATATATATTCAGCAAGAAAACTTACAAGAAAAATTTATTATATAAAAAATAAGAGTAGAAGAATCTATAAAGCAATACTTACACAATTGTAAGACTTTAATCTAATAATGTCACTCTGTTGGAATAATTATTTCATCTTAAATACAAATCTTCATACTTGTGAAGTCTATGCCATCACAATATGACACAATCATTCAAATCATGCATCTAATAAAAACTTCAACACTTTTAAAGCTAATTGCAATCTTCTTTCAAGAAGAGACAACCATGAAAGGCTTATCTTCAAAATTCCAAGCAATATTTGCAAGATGCAAAAACAAAGGCAAGTGACAACCAAGATCTATAATAAAAAAACCAACAAAAGACTATAAGAACTTTAAAAAAAAATCCAATTCAATAATCTTATATCCACATTACAAAAAAATTGTGCATTTGGATTTAGAACTTTTAAAAAATAATAAATCTAAAATTATTGCAAATACAACAACAATATTTTATAATAATAAGAAGTTAAAATTAACATAGAAGTCAAAAAATATTAAGAAAATATCTCTCGTATTTTCTGTTCATGTATATCTTATATAAGATTTTTTTGCTTCAAAAAATTATTTCAATCAAAAGTAATGAAAGATGAATAATAGTTCATTAATACATAAACTACATATCAAATACATATCAAACACCCACATAGTACTCCAATTTGTTTCACATATGCCATCCTTATACCATTTGATTATAGATTAATAGTTGCTTATTGAGACAACACTTTTGGAATAAGTTGACTCATACTGTAATGCCAAAAATTTAGATACATTTTAGTATGCAAACTTATTCCAACTTAATAGTCGTCCAAAAGCACCTCAATATCATTAAGTTAATCCAAAGGCATGGCATTAGCCATCTTATTTCTTCATCTTAATTAACCTCTACTGTAGTAGTTTGGAACCTTATCCATATCTTCTACAATCACTATTCAACACTATTATATTAGGTTGCCAACCAAAAACATGTAGTCCGCCAATTTTTTTTAATTTTTTCAAATAATTTCTTGCTATCAATTCTATTATCAACCTAAAAAAAACTCTCATCTTTCACATCAATATTAGCATTCCATAAATACAAATCAACTCAATTAACTTACTCAAAGCAATGCTAATACAAGATTATTAGTTAAATAATTTTTTTCCAAGATATACTCCACATGTCTCTATAACAAACAAATAAATAACTCGTAAGTCTTCCAAAGTAGGAACAGCTTATACTATTCACCTTCTTGAATTATTTTAATTTGATTCTAGTGATATGATTGCATCATTAATATTATTTAGGTTTAAATACTATATTACCTTTATCAATAATATCTTTTGCTACATTGTATATTATTTTCTTCAATGAAAAAGATAATACTTCTATATATTCAAAATCTTTTATATTTAGGCCAAAATTCAAATGCAATACAAACTCCAAGTTTTTCACTCCAATTGAGGAAGAAAATAGCTCTTTTTCAACTTCAATCTATACTTTGAAGCCAATGGAATTCACCACCAATTCACCACCACCTATACTCAATGCCAAAATAACACATATGAAAGAAAAAATTAAATACTTTTTATTATAATTCAATGTATCCTTCATGAAGCTAAATTATCTAAACTTTAGGAAGGAGAGGCGGTCATATATGCTACCAATCTATAAAATTGGTGTCCGACCTAAGTTATTTTTTGAAACACAATATTGATTAAAATGTGGCACAATTGAAAATTAAATATTGCTTACCTCCTAGTGTTTGGCAATAAATGATTTGATAAGTTTTTTGAAGTTCTTTAAATTAAACTTAATGCTAAAATACATAAGTGTATTTTTCTTGGCTACAACTCTATCAACAAAATTTATAAGCTTTAAAATATTAGCAATAGCAAAATGTTGATCTTCCATAATGTTATATTTTTTAAAAAATAATTCATATACATATTAATTACCATACAAATAATAAGCCTCATTGATTCAAAATTCTAAGTTGATCCATTATTCTATCAATCAAGTGAAATGATTTAATTTGACTTATCAATTCTTACTCTACCATCTTATTAATTAATGATTCAATCTTCTAAAACTTTCCTTCTCATGGCTTTATTCCTAAATTCTTTGCTTATCTTTGCTCAACTTAAAGTAGTATTGCAATTAGATTTATTTTCATTGTAGTATTGTACTATAAATGCTTATAGTATGTAAAAATTAGTTAAAACATATTTTATGTTCATAAGTCTTGATGTGTGTTAGAATGGCTAAAAATTAATATAAAGAGAGTTGATATAAAAACTTTATTTTGAATTTTATCTATTTTTATTATAGTATTTAAATTATATAAGATTTAGATGTTTAGTATAGAGCTTTAAGAGAAGGTAGAAGCCTAAGGATAAAAATCTAAACTACTAGGAGACTTATGGAGAGAGATGAAATCAAGGTATGGTCGGGTGAAGGCAAAAGATAAAGATCTTTATCTCTATTGGTTCAAGGCCATGCTCAATGGACATTCAGCAAGCTGTCTATACCTATAACAAGAATTTTGGTGACTTTAAAAGAGGCATTTGAAAATTAGAAGCTAGAATTATAAGGTTTAGGATTTAGACTATAGTTTGGATACAAAAATTAGTGAATTTGGAATTAGAGTGAAGAAATTATAGCCGTTTGAAGTTAAGGTATCATTTTAAGATATATTGTTGCTCTTTTGAGCATAAAAGGATTTTTACAATAATTTTTGGAGATTGGAAGGTGCAATTTAAATGGAAATTTTAAGACTTATATCTTTTATGAAATAATTTTTATATTTTGAGTTTAAATAAAGATGTTATAGAGTGTTGAAGTGAGCACATCCAAATCAAATGCATTAAGTGAGTGATTTTGTTCATAGTAATGGTTGGAGCCATATCTTAAATTTTTAGACAAATTTTTGGCTCAAATATTTTCAAGAAGATAGATTAATTTATTAAAAAGCTATATATACATATTTTTTGGTATTTGAGTGCTTAGTTTGTGAGATATGAAGAAAATTACGTGCATATGTGTAAAAACTAGGGTTTGAAGCTACTGTTAGGATTTTGGCAATATCTTAAAATCCGCAATGAATTTGCAATTTAAATTTGTTGTGATAGTTGTTAGAAGTACATCAATACTTCATGTAAAATTTGGGTATATTTGAACAATACAATTGAGAGATATGAGTTGTTGAAATTTGGAAATAATACTTTATAAGGATATATAAAGATTTAGAGTTTTTTTAATCATATTTGGATGTTTAGGGAAACTTAAGACTTATATGTTTGGTGTGATTGCTCCTGAAAGAGACTTATATATATATATATATATATAAACTTGGTCTTTCTTATCTCAAGTCTTGATTGAGCAATTAGTGACAAATAGGAGCCCAATGCTTTTTTGAGGCAAATTCTTTCTACTCCAACAACGGTTGGAGTCTTTGTCCACTAGCAATGTGATAGACACTCTATCATCTTTAGTTCAACATGAATAGTCTTAAATTAATTCTTCTATTAATAATTCTTCAATACCAATTTACTAATTAATTTTTAATTCTTCTTTTGTACATCACCAACTTTTAGATCCATAGTTGGGCCTAGAGCTCATGTTGCATGTTAACCACCATGCCATGCACTCTCAGGCAACTTTATATTGTTCATATTCCAAAGTCTCTAATGAAGCCTCTCTTTCTTTAGCAAATCCTCATAGATGACAAATCCTCATAGATGTCAATCTTCTTACACTATCAAAGAAGTCCTTCATCTCCAAGATCTCTTAGAAAACTATGATTAAAAATCACTCAATCTCTATATCAAATTCAACAATCATTTTTACAATAAATGAACTATTGTCACTATTGCAGACATGCCATAAGAGTCTACAACATATATCAAAGTCGTCAATTTTTTCAAAGCTTCTTAGTGGCAAAATGTAATAGCAAAAGAATAAATTTTTCATGCGGCAAATGCCACTTAATTATATATGAAATTAACTCCTTATTAAAAATCAATCACATATAAGTAAATATTCAAAATCAAATTAAAAAAATTTGAGGTAGTTGACCGCTATCATATAACAAGAATTCTTACTTAAAAATACATTGAGTATTTTATTGCAGAAGGTAAATAGAAAATGCACCAATAAGATCCTACCAAGTCATATTGAATATTAGATAAATTCTAAGTAATTCTTAATAATCTTAATAAAACTTTAAATAATTTAAAAGAAATTCAAAAGAAATTACAAAAAAAACATAAAAAAAGTCATGAATTAATTTCAAAAAAATAATAATAAAGACATCTTAAAAAATATAATTTTTTAAAAAAAAAATAAAAATATCTTTAAAAAATATTAAAAATAAAATTCTAAACACATCTTATATAAATCCTAATCAAATCTTAATATAGCCCTAATTAAATCTAATTAAATTTTAAACAAATCTTAATCAAATCCTAATTAAATCCTAAATCCTATATCAAATCTTAATTAAATCCTAAATCTTATATCAAATCCTAAATTTTAAATAAAATCCTAATTAAATCTTAATCAGATCCTAAATCTTAAATCAAATCTTAATTAAATCCTAATTAAATCTTAATCAAATCCTAAATCTTAAATCAAATCTTAATCAAATCCTAAATCCTAAATCAAATCTTTAACAAATCTTAAATAATCCAAAAAAATCCTAAATAAATCTTAATTACTTCTTAAAATTATCTTAAAATCTCAATAAATAATAATCAAAATATTGATCTTGATTAAGATTTTATTGAAAAATCTATCTATAATTAATTAATAATAATACAAAATTTGAAGAAAATTGATCTCATCAATTGAAAAAAGCTCTCAAAATCTCTTGGATGTTGGAGGCCCTCCTTTTCTAACTTAAATGTTGATCTTCTAATAGTGTTTTTTTCCTAATAAACTATCAAATTGATTCAAAAATTAGCTGATGTCTAGATTTTTAAGTCTAAATTGCTCTCACCAATTTTTTCTTTAATCAAATTGGCAGACATTGCGAGATTACACAAATCATTATTAATTGTAATTTCAATTGTCTTAGACCATAATTCACAAAAACTCTAATAACTATTAATCTAACCATTTGATTAATATCAAATATCTTTAAAATATTTTAAAAAAATATAATTTCAAAATAAGAAAATTTTACTTGGAAATGTGCTACTACACTCTCATAATCCTTAAAATTTTGAACTTCTTCTTAATATTTAAAATCTAAATCTACTAGATACATCTTTCAATTTGAAAAGCCTTCAAAATCTCATTATATCTTCAAATTACAAAAAATAAACTTTTAAAAATACTTTTCTCTCACCATTTTGATCTCAAATTCCAATCTTTGATCAACCAAAGAATCCCAAAGTCACCATAAGTGCACAATTTAAGCCTCAGGGTTTGATTTCAACATTGGTTCATAATTGGTAATCTTTGGATATTAATTCTTTATATTTTGAGGTGATTTTTTATTAAAACCTATTATTAATTCTTTTCTAAAAATATTTATATTAATTATTTATTTCATTTATTTTGATTTGGCTTATTTATACTTCTACAAAGTAAATAAAAGTCTCTTCTTCAAGAAGATAGTATTAGCATTTATTAATTTTTATTACTTCTTTTTTTATTAATAAGAATTTATATAATCTATATTTGTATAATTTATATTTTTAAGTTAATTTTTTTAAGTATTTTTATTTAAGTTCTTCTATAATGTAATATTTTCTTTCATCTTCTACTATATAATTTTGTTATTATACAACACCACTTCAAAGCACAAATTATGGCGCATGGCTTCAACCTTTACCTTGATTATAATCAAAAAATTGGTCATGTAGTTTGCATTCAATCTATTAGACTTACCTTTACTCTTGTACTTTAATTTAATCTTCAAATGCATCATATAAATATTAAAATTTAATTTTTTAATACCTCTCTTTTAGAAGAAATATATGATGGCTTAAGTGCTCTTACTTTCATCCCACTCTCATTTTATCCATTGTTATTCATTCAAATCCATATGTATTAATAATAGTGGATATTTTTTTATATTTATTTTGATGCTTCTTTATGTACATTACTAAATAAAATGGTATTCTAATCAATTAAGTAGTTCAATATGATATTAGAGTATTTTTCTTCTCATAGATATTAATCTTGAAGGTCTAGAATCTATAGCCAAGTTTGGTGATTGATTCCTTAGTGGATCCACCTCTCAAGTATGTCTTTTCTTTGAACTCTTTAATAGCCTCAAGATTAGACTTCATGTGATCATTGAACTTTTGATTTAATAAAGTAGCCATCTTATGAGACTTATTAGATGTTGTGTGAGATAGTATTTTGGCAATGGAAATAATAGCTGGTGACTTAGTGGAAGTAAAGCTCTTCTTACATCCTTGATGTGGAGTCTAGATATTGAAATCATTTAAATATGTGTTCATATATATAATTCTAAAGAAACAAAATATTTTTTCAAGACTACTTGCAAAAATATGCAATTTATAGAGTGAGAGAAGTCATGACAACATATGAATGATAATAATATTGTTCTTCTTATGATCAAGCTATCAACAATATACTCATTTTAAATGAACGCTATTCTTTGTATAAAAGTCTTCTAAACAATATAAATATCAATCACCATAGAAAATCATAAAAATTATAGTAGCATAATAATATAAAAAGCAAAGAAGTTGATAGGCAACAAGAATTACTACATATGACAACTTAAAATAAAACCCATTTTCAAAAGGTAGAATATTGGAGATTTAATTGAATATTATGTTTAGCCTGCTAAATTCTTTATAATAATACATAAGAATCAATACAATAAATAATAAATGAAAAAATAATAAATCTAATATTATTAAGAATATAATTATTTAAAGAAAATAACTTATTTTATTATGTTTTTATATTTATAGATCTTACATTAGCATGAAAAATACTAAGATTCAAATTTACTTTAAGCAATCAATCACAACTTCTTATGCTTATAAGCTAATTAAACTTACTTAAGATATTAAAAAGAAGCTCAATTGAAGAATATATGAACAAAGTAACTGATATAAAAAAAAAAGATGTTATCCATAGGTGAAATCATTTAAAATTGACCTATATATCAATTCTTACTAAATGGCCTATTAAAAAGTTATGAGAGCATAGTTCAAATATTAAGCAATATTAATACAATATTAATATTTGATTAGCTAAAATCCAAGTTATTTATTGAAGCAGCAAGGCAAGAATAGAGAAATTTTTAACTTTAAGATGAAGAAGCCTTGGCTATACATTTTAATAAAGCAACTACTTTTGAACCTCAATATTATAATTCATCTCAATCTCGAGGACTCTCATCTTAAGAAAGACTTTGTTTTACTTATTATCCACATAGTTGTCATATATTAACATGACTATTAGGTGAAAGAAGAAAGAAAATATTTTATTATAGCAGAGCCTAATTAAAAATATATAATAAAAAAATATAGATAAATAATTGGCAAGTAATAAAATCTATTAGTGTTAAAACTACTTTTCATAAAATTAGATTCTATTTACTTTGTAGAACCATGAATAAGAAAAAATAAGATAGATTCAAAACATAAAAATATAGGCATATGTAGGAAGGAGTTAGGAGTTAATTTTAGCAAAAATTACCTCAAAAAGTCAAGAATTGATATCTTCTTAGAGGATCAATTGTCAACTACGGTCAAAATCAAACCTCAAGGTACAAAACTAAGCATCTACAGCAACTCCAAGGTTCTTATGCAAATCTTAGAGTAAAATTGAAGAAAGATTTTTGAGTATTAATTTTATGTTCTTTGGATCAATAGTGAAATTTTGAAGGATTTTCAAAGTTAATAATATATCCAGTAGGTTTAGATTTTGAGAAATAAAAATATGTCTACAAATTTGAGGATTTTTTTAATTTTATAGCTTGTGTAAGGATAAAAATTAGGCAATTTGTTGTTGTGCTTGTTGTAAATATGTTTAAGAAATTTGAAGTCAATCGAATAGTTAGATTGAAGCATATGAGGGCTTTATGGATTATGGTTGGAAATTTGAGATTTAGGGTCATTGAGTCATTCTAAGATCTATCAATATATGCTAATTGGATTGAAGCAAAATTTGGTAAAAGAAATAAGACTTAAATGTCTACAAATAATCTAAGTTTTGAAACAATTGAATAATTCAGCAACAAGAAATGGATGTTGAAAGATCAACATTTAAGTCGGAAAAAGAAGAAAGCCAACATTTTAGAAGTTTTGGGAATTTTTCTTACAATTGGTAAGTCTGCTTCTTCTCAAATTTTGTATACTTGTTAATTGCTTGTTGATTGAAGCTTAGATGAAATTTTATTTAAGATCTATGATTTAATTAATATTTATTGAAGTTTTAAATAGGTATAGTAATAGATTGAAATTTACTTGAAATGTTCTTAGGATTGTTTAGGATTTAAGAATTCATTAGATTTTAATTTAAGATTAAGGTTTAGAATTTATTCAATATTTTATTAGGATATATTTAGATTTTAATTAGGATTTTTTTAGGATTTAATAGGATTTGATTAAGATTTAGGATTTTATTAGAATTTGATTTAGAATTAGGATTTAAGATTTGATTAAGATTTGGCCTAAAATTAGAAATCAAGATTTTTTTAGGATTTAGGATTTAGGATTTAATTAAGTTTTGATTGAAATTGATTTAGGATTTTATTAGGATTTATTGAAGGTTACATCAGAATTTTATTAGGATTTAATTAAGATTCCTATTTTTGATATTTCTTTAATATTTCTTTATTGAATATATTTTATTAAGATTAATTTATGATTTCTTTATGTTTCTTTTGTTAATTCTTAAGAATTCTTTGGATTCAATTAAATATTGATTAACATTGTTATAATTTAATAGAAGTTTGTTTATGATTCTATTAGAGTTGTTAGGTCATCTTATTGCAAGTTCTATTTTTTCTTCCACAACTAGGTATCAATTATATTCTTAAGCAAACTTCACATAATATAATATCATAACTACTATTATTGAAGATGATAAGGTTTATAAAATAAAAGCTCTCTAGAAGTATATGTCATTTATTATAATTGCAAATAGCTAAGTCTTACTAGAGCAAAATGCACATTCCAACCAAACAAACCGCTGCCACTATACATTAACAAAGATTAATTCAATTCCATAGCTAATGCTAAAATTATCAATCATAAATAAACTTCTATTAAATTATAAAATCTTGATATAGCCTTGAAAAAAATCTCAGCACATATAAAATATTAGTATCTTTGATATATAGATAGCAGTGCTCCAATACATGTTACAAGTATACATCAAAATGTTAGTCAAATTAGTTCAAGATGCACTATTGATACTGTAGGATGAGAGATTCATAATATACAAGGCATTGGCTCATCCATTGTAAAGATTGATTTTAGTGAAATAAATTTAACCAATATTCTCTATGTTCTAACCTTTTGCAAAAGTCTTTTTGTAAGGATTCTAGCTAATACAAGAAACATAGTCATATTTTCAATACATACTATTTGATTTTAGATAACCTTACAAATAGAAATATTATTTTGATAGGATTTTGTGATCTAAATAATGAATATTAGAAGTTTTAATTTAAGAATGAGATCAACAATCTCAAAACTATAGATAAAAATAAACTATGGTATTATTGTTATGGACTCAATTATCTAATTAGATACAATCAAATTATAGAATTACTTCAAATCATTGCAATATTGATATTATGTGAAAGTTTCCTTGTTGATATACAATATAAAGAAGGCTTTTTACAACATTTTGATAATCGTGCATCTATCTCTATAAAGCTTATATATTTAGATTTAATAGGTGTACTTCCTACAATTTCTTTAGAAAGATCCAAATATTTTCTTTTCTTTATTAACAACTATTTGTACAAAAGCTAGATTTACTTTATGAGGTCAAAAGCTAAAATATTAAATAAATTTAAGATATTTAAACATCAAATAAAAAGCAAGATCAATATAACTATTAAACTACAAACAAAAAAAGTATAATCTAGAGATGTATAAGTAGATTACGTATCAACAACTTCACACCAAATAGACTTCTTAACCAAACTAATAACCCATCTATACTTTGCTATCAACAAAGAAGAAATAGGTATAAAATCTCTACTTAATTCATACACATTTACTTGAGCTTGAATTTGCTCTTCTATTAAGAAACAACTTAACTTCTTTACAAGACCAAAAATTCTTGTGCTCAATCCTTCTAAATTCATTCATCTAGTACTTACATTCTTCATACAAAGTGTAAATATTAGATCTAAATTCCTTTCAAATTGCACACAACTTGTTTCTTCTTAAGACTAGAAATTCAATGGATTGTCCTACCTTATCACTTAAATTCTTACTCAGTAGCCTTATTGTATCTTTTTTTTTAATTGATATTTGATATATTCCATTAAATTCTAACTCTTGTAATTTATCAATTTGATGTCCTTTAATTAAAGTTCCTACAACCTGATTAGAAGATTCTTCATCAGCTCAAACAAGCCACAAATATATTGCATCAAATATACTTTTGCAAAAATGCCAACTAACAACCACCAACGGCTATAACATCAATAATACAATTTCTAGCTGCAATCCATTTCATAATTATTATAGCAATGAAGATAATTGCAAAAACATAACAACATCCAAAAATTATAAAAATACAACAACATCTAATAGCTTACAAATAAAAAAAAATATAGATATTATAATACACTTATAATCAATAGAGACTCCACTTTTGAATGCAATAGCTTTATAAGCCAAGTGAGAAAAATCCTACTTATACCATCTTTGATTGAAAATGAAAGTGAGAACAAAAGAAGGTGTTGGCTTAAGTGCTCTCACTTTTATTATACTCTTATCTAATGTATTGTTGTTCATCTAAATCTGCATATATTAATATTAGTGGATTTTTCTTTGTATATATTCTAATACTTCTTTGCATATCTTATTGAATATAATTATATTCTAATTGGTTATGTAGTTTAATAATAAATATATAAAAGTTTTGCAAGGCATCTCTCTTCTACATCCAAGTATGTCACGGCCATAATCATGTAAGCTAATAATTACATATAGAAATAGGTAGAAGTAAGTAAAAGTAGATAAAAGTAAGTTAATTCTATAATATTTAATATAGAAGCTTCCTAGAAACTTCTTAGATGCTACTTTGACTTCATAGGTGTCTTTAATTGACTTTTTGGATTAGAAACGTAGTCAACAAGTTGGCCATGTGCCACACATGTTGTTAGCTTGAAGATCAAGCTAACTATGTGGCCCACACGTAGAAAAACTTGCCTTGTAAGTCAAGGCATGTGTGCTACAAAGTCAACACATATTGGAGGTCCTATAGAACGTCGCCATGTAGCCCCTAGTTAGATAGTATATATAGAGACAAGAGTGAAGGCTTCTTCACTCTTGTCAACTCCTTTCTTGCTTCTAGTCCAGGTTCAAGAGTCTTTAGTTTCTTGTCTTGTGGCAATAGCCATTCCAGTTTCCTTTTAATATACCTACTTGTTTATATTTTGACTTATTATATCGAGATAGCCTTTTGGTGTATATTTTCCCTCATCGAGTCTTTGTCCTTGACAGATTGACAAGAGTACACTTACAATATCAGAGCTTTGTTTTTTCTTGAGTAAGAGTGGATTACCCCTTTCTCTTGACAAGACATAAGCGTATTAGAAGTTTGCGGATTACCCACTTCTAAACTGATATTGTTCTTAGTATCTTCTTTGTTATCAAGTCTTTCTTTTCTTTTGTCTTGAGCAATATCAAACAAATTTTTCTTCTTAGTGTCATTATGGCAGAGCTTGTTGAAATGAAGAGTGCAATGGCACAAATGCAAGAGCAAATGATGGAGTTAATGCTTGCGATGCATCAACTCAATTCACCAACACAGGAAAGAACATGAATAGCAGAAAGTAGAGATATAGAGATGATCGGAGTTGCTTCAACATCTACAACAAATCACGTTCCTTCTCCAATTGTACAACACCCTATAAGCACTAGAGAACCAAGAATTGCCTTACTTGAGAAATTTGATGGTACGAGATCGAAGTTTCGAGGGTTCATCAATCAAGTACAATTGGCAATTGAACTTCAACCGCAAAGCTATCCAACTCCAGGATCACAAGTCAGGTTTATTGGCACTCTACTTTCTGGTTCTGTATTATCGTGGTTTTCGTCTTTTTTTGAACAACGAAATCCAATATTGGACAATTTGGAAGCTTTTTTGGCGGAGTTTCGATCTATGTATGGTGAACACGATGCAACTCGTGTTGCAACAAATAAGATCCAAATTCTGTGACAAGAAAATCACTCAGTAACAGTATATGCTTCACAATTTCGACAACTTGCAATTGACATCAAGTGGGATGATGCTGCACTCATCAGTCAATTTCTTTATGGATTGCAATACGAAGTAAAGAAATTGATGCTCAACTTACCTGATCCTCAAACTTTGAGTCAAGCAATCGATTTTGCGATAAAATGTGATAATCGACTTTTCGAATTTCGATCCGAGAATCATTCACGGGAACCTCAACGTTATTACTCAATGGCAACATCAACATCTTTGCCAAACGTACATTCAGAAGTAGAAGACATGCAAATTGACGCGGTACATTTTAAATCCCTAACTGAGCAAGAAAAGATTCGTCGTCGTCAAGAAGGATTATGTTTATATTGCGGAGAACCTAAGCACACTGCTCAATATTGTCCAAAGAAACGACGCAACTATAAAATGAGGGGTACGACGGTCAAAGAAGACAACATGTCGGAAAATGGATTCGTCCAGCTACAATAGGGACCGTGCAGCTGGAACCTTGTACAATTCCTAATGAAGGTCCTATCCTCTCCTCAGAACCCTCTCCTTGTTTTATAATAGACTTATATTTAGGACCTAAGAATTACAAAGCCTCTGCTTTATTAGATTCGGGAGCCTCAGCATGTTTTTTAGATGAACAATTTGTTAAAAGTCGTAAAATATCCTTTATACAGAAACCTAAACCAGTACATGTAGAAGTCATAGATGGTCGTCCCTTGTCTTCTCGAGATGTCACTCATGAAACTCATCCTATAAAAGTAACAATAAACGGTCATGATAGCTACATAGCTTTTAACATAATTAAATCCCCATCCAATCCAGTTATTTTAGGTTTATCTTGGCTAGAAAAATATAACCCTCGAATAGATTGGAATTCACGTAAACTTGACTTCTTCCAAAGCGTTATTAATAGTTCTACCAACCAAGTAAAAAATTATAAGTCTAGTATAGTAAAACCCGTACTGATAGGTGTAAAAGCATTTATACACACAGCAAAAGAAGGATCAACTTTTGCTATTTATGCTGCACCTATTTCTGAAAACGTAAAGACTTCAATTGGCATTCCAAGTCAATATCAGGAGTATCAAGACGTTTTTGAGAAAAAGAATGCAGATATTCTTCCTGAGCATCGCCCATATGATTGTTCAATCGACCTCAAGGAAGGGACTCAGCCACCATTTGGACCAATTTACAGTTTATCGCAAGATGAGATGGCTGAACTCAAGACATATATTGAAGAGAATTTAGCGAAGAATTTCATACGCCATTCAAAATCTCCAGCAGGAGCTCCAATTCTATTCGTAAAGAAAAAAGATGGATCTTTACGAATGTGTGTTGATTATCGAGGACTCAACAAGATCACAATCAAGAACAGGTATCCATTACCTTTGATATCAGGACTCCTTGACCAGTTGAATCAAGCTAAGATCTATACAAAAATAGATCTAAGAGGAGCATATAATCTAGTACGGATCAAAGAAGGAGATGAATGGAAGACTGCGTTTCGAACCAGGTATGGACATTTCGAATATAATGTCATGCCCTTTGGACTCACGAATGCACCAGCTGCTTTTCAACATCTCATGAATGATGTATTTCGTGAATTCTTAGACAATTTTATCGTCTGCTATCTAAACGATATCCTGATCTATTCTAAGAACGTCGAAGAACATGAAATACATGTTCGTCAAGTATTACAAAAACTTAGAGATGTAGGATTGTACGCCAAGATGGAAAAGTATGTATTTCACACTACTCAAGTTGACTTTTTAGGATACATCATTTCAAATGATGGTCTCATGATGGATTCTAAGAAAGTCCAAATAATCATGGATTGGAAGATTCCAAGGACAGTAAGAGATGTCCAATGTTTCTTGGGATTTGCCAATTACTATCGGATCTTCATCAAAGATTTCTCACGAGTTGCAGCGCCACTTATACGCTTGACTAGTAAAGATAAATTCCAATGGAATCAAGAAGCGGAAGCAGCATTTGAAGCCTTGAAGACATCGTTTGTCTCTGCACCAGTCTTATATCGTGTTGACTTTTCCAAGGTATTTTTTATGGAAACAGATGCATCAGATTTTGTCTTGGGTGCAGTTTTATCACAAATGGGAATAGATGACAAACTTCATCCGATAGCTTTTCATTCAAGAAAATTCTCAGCAGCCGAGATCAATTATGAGATCCACGATAAAGAACTTCTTGCGATCGTGAATTCCTTTCAAGAATGGCGTCATTATCTAGAAGGCGCTTCTAGTCCAGTCACTGTGTATACAGATCACAAGAACCTCGAGTATTTCATGTCAGCATGCGTGTTGAATCGTCGTCAAGCTCGTTGGAGTATGTCTTTGTCAAGATTCGAGTTCATTATTACTTATCGGCCAAGAAAACAACAAGGTTTGTCTGATGCCCTATCTAGACGTTCTTATTTTGCACCAAAAGAAGGAGATGCAGCTTTTGAGCAACAAAAAATGGTCCTCTTGAAACCGGAGCAATTTCATCTCCGAGCAATGAAATCAACATTGACTGTTGATTCAACTTTTCTCAAGCAAATCCAGTCCAGTATGTCCTTAGACCCTCTTGTTTATGATATCGAGAATAATTCTTCCAAGTCTCATGATCCTTCTAAGTTCGAGTTCAAGAATAATCTATTATATTTTGAAGGACGCCTATATGTTCCAGAAGGAGAAGCACGTTTACGTGTTCTTCAAGCACGTCATGACTTTCCAGCAGTAGGGCACTTTGGATATAATAAGACTTTGGAACTCATATCAAGAGATTTTTGGTGGTCACAAATGTGGAAGTCAGTCAAAGACTTTGTACAATCATGTGATATTTGTTCAAGATCAAAAATTCCTCGTCATCGACCTTACGGACTTCTTTAGCCATTACCTATACCAGAACAACTATGGTCTTCTGTTTCTATGGATTTCATCACAGATCTTTTAAGCTCAAGATCTTATGATTCTATATTTGTGATAGTAGATCGTTTCACCAAGATGGCACATTTTGTGCCATGTACAAAATCTATCACAGGTGAAGAAACAGCTAAGCTTTTCATTGATAATATCTATCGCTATCATGGATTACCTAAAGATATCATATCAAATAGGGGAACTCAATTTGTGTCAAGATTTTGGAGTACCCTTTTCAAGATTTTAAAAGTGGACATGAAGCTATCTTCGGCTTTCCATCCTCAAACTGATGGACAAACAGAGCGCGTAAACCAAGTCTTGGAGCAATATTTAAGGTGTACTATCAACTACCAATAAGATGATTGGACAACCCTTCTGCCATTGACAGAGTTTGCTTATAATAATACGGTACATTCTTCCACGCAACAAACACCTTTCTTTGCCAATTATGGCTATCATCCACGACTTGATACTTTTGATTTTTCAAAAGTTGATAATCCTGCAGCAGAAGATATGGCAAATCGGTTGTCAGAGTTACATGCAATAATGAAGACGCAATTGAAGGAAGCTCAAGAACGACAAAAGATAAACGCAGATCTATATCGTAAGGAGCAACCTCAAATCAACGTGGGTGATAAGGTATGGCTACTTCGTCTTAATATCAAGACTACTCGACCTTGTGACAAGTTGGACTATCGTAGGCTTTGCCCCTTTTGTGTTTCTGAACAGATCAACCCAGTTGCATATCGGTTACATCTACCGGAGTCAATGAAGATCCATCCTGTATTCCACGGGTCTCTTCTTGAACCATATAAGACAGTGGATATACAAGGAAGAAGACAAATGCCACCGCCTCCTATAGAAGTAGATAATAATGAAGAATTTGAGGTGGAAGAGATATTAGACTCAAGGCGGCGCCGAAATAAGCTGGAATATCTTGTTCATTGGCGCGGATATGATATTAGTAAACGCACATGGGAGCCATCCAGGAATCTAGGAAATGCATCAGCTAAAGTCAAAGTTTTTTATCAACGACATCCATCAAAACCAAGATGAAAATCTCTCTTATAAAAGAGACAAGATTGAGGACGAGACATTACCATTGTCACAACCTTCAAGACGACACAATCGAGATGAAGATCTTCAAGAACGACATGTTCTTCCTCAAATAGATGGTGAGATACAACGCGTTTGGTATCACGATTTGGAAAGGGACTCTCGATGTTTGGTGATTTTGCTAGAGGTAGGAACAACTCCTGATGGTGTTCCGAATATTCTATTCGAAGGAAGTTACGAAGGCCTCAACAATGATCAAATAACTGGGTGGTCTTCCCGCCCTGATATGGGACACTATCGATGGTTGAGAGGCCCTATCAATCATCTTCGAAGAGAACAGAGATCAGAGTATATGGCGAATACAATTCGTCGCATCATAGATTTCCTCAACATATGATGATCGCTCCTCGTGGAACTCGTCTCTAGAAAGGGGGGTAATGTCACGGCCATAATCATGTAAGCTAATAATTACATATAGAAATAGGTAGAAGTAAGTAAAAGTAGATAAAAATAAGTTAATTCTATAATATTTAATATAGAAGCTTCCTAGAAACTTCCTAGACGCTACTTTGACTTCATAGGTGTCTTTAATTGACTTTTTGGATTAGAAACGTGGTGTCAAGGACAAAGGCTCGATGAGGGAAAATATACACAAATATAGATCTGCGTTTATCTTTTGTCGTTCTTGAGCTTCCTTCAATTGCGTCTTCATTATTGCATGTAACTCTGACAACCGATTTGCCATATCTTCTGCTGCAGGATTATCAACTTTTGAAAAATCAAAAGTATCAAGTCGTGGATGATAGCCATAATTGGCAAAGAAAGGTGTTTGTTGCGTGGAAGAATGTACCGTATTATTATAAGCAAACTCTGTCAATGGCAGAAGGGTTGTCCAATCATCTTGTTGGTAGTTGATAGTACACCTTAAATATTGCTCCAAGACTTGGTTTACGCGCTCTGTTTGTCCATCAGTTTGAGGATGGAAAGCCGAAGATAGCTTTATGTCCACTTTTAAAATCTTGAAAAGGGTACTCCAAAATCTTGACACAAATTGAGTTCCCCTATCTGATATGATATCTTTAGGTAATCCATGATAGCGATAGATATTATCAATGAAAAGCTTAGCTGTTTCTTCACCTGTGATAGATTTTGTACATGGCACAAAATGTGCCATCTTGGTGAAACGATCTACTATCACAAATATAGAATCATAAGATCTTGAGCTTAAAAGATCTGTGATGAAATCCATAGAAACAGAAGACCATAGTTGTTCTGGTATAGGTAATGGCTAAAGAAGTCCGTAAGGTCGATGACGAGGAATTTTTGATCTTGAACAAATATCACATGATTGTACAAAGTCTTTGACTGACTTCCACATTTGTAACCACCAAAAATCTCTTGATATGAGTTCCAAAGTCTTATTATATCCAAAGTGCCCTACTGCTGGAAAGTCATGACGTGCTTGAAGAACACGTAAACGTGCTTCTCCTTCTGGAACATATAGGCGTCCTTCAAAATATAATAGATTATTCTTGAACTCGAACTTAGAAGGATCATGAGACTTGGAAGAATTATTCTCGATATCATAAACAAGAGGGTCTAAGGACATACTGGACTGGATTTGCTTGAGAAAAGTTGAATCAACAGTCAATGTTGATTTCATTGCTCGGAGATGAAATTGCTCCGATTTCAAGAGGACCATTTTTTGTTGCTCAAAAGCTGCATCTCCTTCTTTTGGTGCAAAATAAGAACGTCTAGATAGGGCATCAGACAAACCTTGTTGTTTTCTTGGCCGATAAGTAATAATGAACTCGAATCTTGACAAAGACATACTCCAACGAGCTTGACGACGATTCAACACGCATGCTGACATGAAATACTCGAGGTTCTTGTGATCTGTATACACAGTGACTGGACTAGAAGCGCCTTCTAGATAATGACGCCATTCTTGAAAGGAATTCACGATCGCAAGAAGTTCTTTATCGTGGATCTCATAATTGATCTCGGCTGCTGAGAATTTTCTTGAATGAAAAGCTATCGGATGAAGTTTGTCATCTATTCCCATTTGTGATAAAACTGCACCCAAGACAAAATCTGATGCATCTGTTTCCATAAAAAATACCTTGGAAAAGTCAACACGATATAAGACTGGTGCAGAGACAAACGATGTCTTCAAGGCTTCAAATGCTGCTTCCGCTTCTTGATTCCATTGGAATTTATCTTTACTAGTCAAGCGTATAAGTGGCGCTGCAACTCGTGAGAAATCTTTGATGAAGATCCGATAGTAATTGGCAAATCCCAAGAAACATTGGACATCTCTTACTGTCCTTGGAATCTTCCAATCCATGATTATTTGGACTTTCTTAGAATCCATCATGAGACCATCATTTGAAATGATGTATCCTAAAAAGTCAACTTGAGTAGTGTGAAATACATACTTTTCCATCTTGGCGTACAATCCTACATCTCTAAGTTTTTGTAATACTTGACGAACATGTATTTCATGTTCTTCGACGTTCTTAGAATAGATCAGGATATCGTTTAGATAGCAGACGATAAAATTGTCTAAGAATTCACGAAATACATCATTCATGAGATGTTGAAAAGCAGCTGGTGCATTCGTGAGTCCAAAGGGCATGACATTATATTCGAAATGTCCATACCTGGTTCGAAACGCAGTCTTCCATTCATCTCCTTCTTTGATCCGTACTAGATTATATGCTCCTCTTAGATCTATTTTTGTATAGATCTTAGCTTGATTCAACTGGTCAAGGAGTCCTGATATCAAAGGTAATGGATACCTGTTCTTGATTGTGATCTTGTTGAGTCCTCGATAATCAACACACATTCGTAAAGATCCATCTTTTTTCTTTACGAATAGAATTGGAGCTCCTGCTGGAGATTTTGAATGGCGTATGAAATTCTTCGCTAAATTCTCTTCAATATATGTCTTGAGTTCAGCCATCTCATCTTGCGATAAACTGTAAATTGGTCCAAATGGTGGCTGAGTCCCTTCCTTGAGGTCGATTGAACAATCATATGGGCGATGCTCAGGAAGAATATCTGCATTCTTTTTCTCAAAAACGTCTTGATACTCCTGGTATTGACTTGGAATGCCAATTGAAGTCTTTACGTTTTCAGAAATAGGTGCAGCATAAATAGCAAAAGTTGATCCTTCTTTTGCTGTGTGTATAAATGCTTTTACACCTATCAGTACGGGTTTTACTATACTAGACTTATAATTTTTTACTTGGTTGGTAGAACTATTAATAACGCTTTGGAAGAAGTCAAGTTTACGTGAATTCCAATCTATTCGAGGGTTATATTTTTCTAGCCAAGATAAACCTAAAATAACTGGATTGGATGGGGATTTAATTATGTTAAAAGCTATGTAGCTATCATGACCGTTTATTGTTACTTTTATAGGATGAGTTTCATGAGTGACATCTCGAGAAGACAAGGGACGACCATCTATGACTTCTACATGTACTGGTTTAGGTTTCTGTATAAAGGATATTTTACGACTTTTAACAAATTGTTCATCTAAAAAACATGCTGAGGCTCCCGAATCTAATAAAGCAGAGGCTTTGTAATTCTTAGGTCCTAAATATAAGTCTATTATAAAACAAGGAGAGGGTTCTGAGGAGAGGATAGGACCTTCATTAGGAATTGTACAAGGTTCCAGCTGCACGGTCCCTATTGTAGCTGGACGAATCCATTTTCCGACATGTTGTCTTCTTTGACCGTCGTACCCCTCATTTTATAGTTGCGTCGTTTCTTTGGACAATATTGAGCAGTGTGCTTAGGTTCTCCGCAATATAAACATAATCCTTCTTGACGACGACGAATCTTTTCTTGCTCAGTTAGGGATTTAAAATGTACCGCGTCAATTTGCATGTCTTCTACTTCTGAATGTACGTTTGGCAAAGATGTTGATGTTGCCATTGAGTAATAACGTTGAGGTTCCCGTGAATGATTCTCGGATCGAAATTCGAAAAGTCGATTATCACATTTTATCGCAAAATCGATTGCTTGACTCAAAGTTTGAGGATCAGGTAAGTTGAGCATCAATTTCTTTACTTCGTATTGCAATCCATAAAGAAATTGACTGATGAGTGCAGCATCATCCCACTTGATGTCAATTGCAAGTTGTCGAAATTGTGAAGCATATACTGTTACTGAGCGATTTTCTTGTCACAGAATTTGGATCTTATTTGTTGCAACACGAGTTGCATCGTGTTCACCATACATAGATCGAAACTCCGCCAAAAAAGCTTCCAAATTGTCCAATATTGGATTTCGTTGTTCAAAAAAAGACGAAAACCACGATAATACAGAACCAGAAAGTAGAGTGCCAATAAACCTGACTTGTGATCCTGGAGTTGGATAGCTTTGCGGTTGAAGTTCAATTGCCAATTGTACTTGATTGATGAACCCTCGAAACTTCGATCTCGTACCATCAAATTTCTCAAGTAAGGCAATTCTTGGTTCTCTAGTGCTTATAGGGTGTTGTACAATTGGAGAAGGAACGTGATTTGTTGTAGATGTTGAAGCAACTCCGATCATCTCTATATCTCTACTTTCTGCTATTCATGTTCTTTCCTGTGTTGGTGAATTGAGTTGATGCATCGCAAGCATTAACTCCATCATTTGCTCTTGCATTTGTGCCATTGCACTCTTCATTTCAACAAGCTCTGCCATAATGACACTAAGAAGAAAAATTTGTTTGATATTGCTCAAGACAAAAGAAAAGAAAGACTTGATAACAAAGAAGATACTAAGAACAATATCAGTTTAGAAGTGGGTAATCCGCAAACTTCTAATACGCTTATGTCTTGTCAAGAGAAAGGGGTAATCCACTCTTACTCAAGAAAAAACAAAGCTCTGATATTGTAAGTGTACTCTTGTCAATCTGTCAAGGACAAAGACTCGATGAGGGAAAATATACACCAAAAGGCTATCTCGATATAATAAGTCAAAATATAAACAAGTAGGTATATTAAAAGGAAACTGGAATGGCTATTGCCACAAGACAAGAAACTAAAGACTCTTGAACCTGGACTAGAAGCAAGAAAGGAGTTGACAAGAGTGAAGAAGCCTTCACTCTTGTCTCTATATATACTATCTAACTAGGGGCTACGTGGCGACGTTCTATAGGACCTCCAATATGTGTTGACTTTGTAGCACACATGCCTTGACTTACAAGGCAAGTTTTTCTACGTGTGGGCCACATAGTTAGCTTGATCTTCAAGCTAACAACATGTGTGGCACATGGCCAACTTGTTGACTACGTTTCTAATCCAAAAAGTCAATTAAAGACACCTATGAAGTCAAAGTAGCATCTAAGAAGTTTCTAGGAAGCTTCTATATTAAATATTATAGAATTAACTTACTTTTATCTACTTTTACTTACTTCTACCTATTTCTATATGTAATTATTAGCTTACATGATTATGGCCGTGAGAAGTGGTCAACAAGTTGGCCATGTGCCACACATGTTGTTAGCTTGAAGATCAAGCTAACTATGTGGCCCACACGTAGAAAAACTTGCCTTGTAAGTCAAGGCATGTGTGCTACAAAGTCAACACATATTGGAGGTCCTATAGAACGTCGCCACGTAGCCCCTAGTTAGATAGTGTATATAGAGACAAGAGTGAAGGCTTCTTCACTCTTGTCAACTCCTTTCTTGCTTCTAGTCTAGGTTCAAGAGTCTTTAGTTTCTTGTCTTGTGGCAATAGCCATTCCAGTTTCTTTTTAATATACCTACTTGTTTATATTTTGACTTATTATATCGAGATAGCCTTTTGGTGTATATTTTCCCTCATCGAGTCTTTGTCCTTGACAAAGTATAGTATATTATCTTTACAAAACTCTCTATGGCTTAAAATAGTCTCCCTACAAATTGTTTAAAGTAATCAACACATCTTTGGCCATCTTCAATTTTGTTAAGTCTATTGCCAAAAAGAATGTGTACTATCTCTATTATAGCTTGAACTTTACAAACTTGACACTATATTTCAATAACACCTTTATTGCAACCTATAACCTCTTGCTATTCCATACTATTAAGCATTAGCTCTAAAATTGATTCTACCTCTCTAATTTCTAAGATGTCCACTATATTTTGAACCTCTAAATTCTCTGCAATCTTTATTGAAGCTAGCTCTATGTCATACAAACGTTATATATCAAACAAAAATTAATTAAGTTTGGATTCTTACATATTTTCTTTGTCTCAATTCCAATCACCTCTAATACTTGCCTCTCTTCTACTAATTATCCAAATATCCTAAAAAAAATCCAACAATATGTTATTTTTTTATATGCCAATGCAGTTCAGTCACCTAACTAAACTAGCATTTGTATTTGTCTCAATATTTCTTTTGCAATCACTATTTTTGCTTAGAATATGCATAATCTCAGTGCTACATACGTCCATATCAACAAGCATATATTCTAATGCCACTACAACATTCTAGAATTTCATAAAAGTATCATCATTCAATCTTGATTTCCTTATCCATGTATGGTTTTACCAACGGTGATTGGACTGGTGACATTGATGAGTGCTACTTTATATCAAGATACTACTTCCTCTTATCTTACAATGCCATAAATTAGAGCTCCACCCAACAACAATTTTTTGCTCTGTTTAGTATCAAAGGTGAGTACATGGCTATGGCTATAGCCACCTCTAAATTGGTAAGGCAATGCCACTTGTTCCATAACCTCTGCTAAAATAAAATCCTAAAACATCCATTCATAATTTATTGTGGCAATTAGATTGTACTTTCCTTAATTAACACAACAAAATTTTATTCTTGCACCAAATATATTGCAATTTGTTATCACTTCCTAAAACAACTTGCCCCTTTCAATAAAATTTAGTTTCAATATTGTTCTGCCAATATCTTTACCAAATCCTAATCTATGCCAAATTTTGCCCATTGTCTTTTGTTGCTTGGCTTCTTTGGAGGAAAAACTCCACAGACACCATGATTTATTGAGAAGACATATTAAAATATAGAAATCAAATAATCAATCACATGGTGTAACAATAAATTAGGGTTAGAGTCATACCTTGTTAAGGAGTTGCAACCCATCTAGTTGCACTTCCCTTAACAAAATAAAACTTTGTAAAACCTACTCAAATCAATAAGAATTACAAATTACATTAAGCTTTACATAAATACGGAATTACAATATCACATACAGAAACATCCTCTAGAAGGGAGAATTGCAAACGATTGTTGAATGACCTTAGCATTGGAAGAAACTTCGAGTCTAGTTTTGAAATTCTTGGCTATGGAAGCGTTCCAAGAGAAACCTTACAGACGCTCATTACCCTGATGCCCGGAGATAAGCTTCATCACCTCTACCAGCTTCACAGATGCAGGGTAGGGCTTCGGCAATCGCTAAGTATGCGTGTAAAGACTGAGGCATGTCTTTCATATGTCAGACCACCTCTAATCCACTGAGAGTTTGTATCGTCGAGTTGTTCCTGTGCCTATTTACAAAACTTTCCAAGCTCTAAACTCAAAGGTCATTAACAGCCACCTATTCTCAGCATGAAAGTTGCAACACTTGTCTCTAAAGATTGTGGATGAAGCATTAGCTGTGTATTGTTTATTCATGCTTTTATAAGCTACGATGTACAAATTCACCATAAACTGATAATCAGAATATCTAAAATAATACTTTTATACTCCAGACTTTCATCTCACACTACCTGCTTCAAACCAACGGGCTGCCAGTGTTACAAAGATACCGTCCAAGTTTAATGTTTGTGTAGCCTTGAAATTCAAAGTCTTCCAGTATTGATCTCAATCAGAAGCTCAATTTAAACATTCAGTTGCTAAGGCGCTTATTTGACATTCCTTCAGCATAATCAGCACCCAAAAGTTTGAGGCCGTAACCAAGAATTTGCAGGTTATGAAAGCAAGCATACATTTGCACCAGCATTTAAGTAGAATCAACACCTTATTCTCTGTGGCGTGAAGGGCTAGAAAGTCAGTAGAAGTTGGAGCAAGTCAGAAGACCCAGTGACAGAGCAAAGTTCTTCAAGCCAACACATTCTATCTCGGTTGATCTGCGTTTCTCAAGTTGAATACAAATATCCAAAGGAGCCACATATCTACATGTTTTCTTGAAATCGTAGAGGCCAACGTTATTCAAAGTAAACAAATGAAGCATCCTTCATTAGAAAAATGGCATATGGTGTTTTACAAGTACAAACCACATAGAATTGGAGAGTCCTACAAAGAGATAACAAACGCCAGAAACCAGTTGATGATAAATGATGCTATCTAGAGCAGATCAGCCCGCTTGCCGAAAAATTTACACCGTATCAAGAACTAGTTTGAGGTGAATAGTGATATAACTTATCGACATTAATCAAGCCCAGATTCAAGCATCAATTGATAAGGCTGGAAGGGATGGGTTAGCAAGGATTACGCAAAAATGCAGAACACCCCAATGTTTTGCAAAAATGCGGTTGCCGTGATAGCAGGAATCCATGCTGGGGTGATGAGTAATGGACACCTTTGATCTTCTTAACATCTGCCTTCTATAAACTGACATGCTGGTTGTAGTTGAATAGTTGCTCGGGTGCTCAAGTTTCGCAAAGTATACTTGATTCAACAATTCATTCAAGCACCGACTAAGACATTTGAAGCAAATATTAAGCAATATCAAAATTTAAATGAATATATATATATAGATATATATACATATTTAAATGTATCGTATATATATATTTATGAATATATAAAACTTTATAAAAATAACATAGAGTTTTCCTTTCTTATGTGTATATAATTTTTTGCAATGATTTTTTTTCTCTTTACAGTTCCTTTCTTCGTAACTTTATAACTGTTTGTTGTGATATTTACTGAAAACAGCTTTTTTGGGAGAAAAATTGGTTTTTTACTCATGAATAGACATTTCACTTAGTAAAATTATAACATTCATTAACTTTTCCAAAAAAATGATAATTTTACCACAGCTGGATAACTCTACATTAAAAATCAAATTTTAATCAAATAGAAAAACATTACAAAAAATAAAATAGAAAGTATAGTAATAAATATCAAGAATTCATGTCAACATTCAAGGTTTATAACCTATTGTAGTAACAAGAAACTAAAAAAGGCCAATACAATGAAAGATTGTCTTGGCTTTATTTTGTATATATTCTCTATTTTTAAAAATATAAAACTAATAATTTATCTTAAAAATTGTAAAAAAATATTAGTGAAGAATTAATAAAAAATAATTTCTAATTATTTTTATAAAATTTATAGAATAAATAATAAGAAAATAAAAAATACAATACAAAAAATTGTATTAATGATTTTAAAAAGATTTACTTTAATCATCTTTTTTAGAAAAAAATTTCTTAATTCTTACATGTCATGTTTTAGAGTAAAAATATTTAAATTTTTTCTTTTAAATTTAAAGTTTTTCTTTTAAATTTAAAATTTCATAAATCAAAATATATCCAAAATTATGCAGAGATTTCA